>NW_027415430.1:358112-716225 GCF_964106895.1 Numenius arquata | reverse complement strand
GAAGGAGGGACACCCCCCTCCAAGCACCACCAGAGCACAGGGGCTTGCAAGTCGCATTGCTAAACCCCCCCAAGCCCTGAGATGCTGGAGGTGCGGGACTCACCAGCAAACCCCACCCCGAGGCTATTTCGAGAAGACAGACAAGCCCTGGCCTTTCTTCAGGGCTTTGACGGGCTTAGAAAAAAAAAGCCTTGTGGTAGGAAACAAGCCCTCCCTTCATAATGCAGCGTTTGAGGGGGCGGCTCTGCTCCCCTCAAACACCCTCTCTTGAACCAGCTTGGGTGCAGCTGGGGAAAAGCATCTGCAAAAGGCCTCTGCCTCATTGGTGGTTGCATTTTCCCTTCAACACTGGGAATTTCCCAGGCTGTCTGGGCTCTGGGATTAACTGGAGCTGTTTTCTGCTCTTCAAAGCTTGTCAGCTTCATGTTCTCCCCGATTTTCCAAAGCTTCCTCACGGCTAGAGAAGATCCAGAGCGCTGGAGAAGCTCTGGTCCCTCCACGTTCTCCCCAACATCAAGCCTCAGCCCCCCCCAAGTCACGTTCTACCCTTGGGGTACCAGAGAAGAGAAACGTCCCAGAGCAGGAAATACAACTGGAGATTTGAAAAGGAAACCAAAAGCGAGCGGCCCACAATAGAAACGTGCAGGAGAGGAGAGAAAGGGCAGACAGAGGTCTATCTCTGAGGATCTTCTGGCGGGCGCACTCCTTTGGCTTCAGAGGCAAAGGTGCTTCTCCCTGGGGGACATGATCCCCACGCCTGCCCCACAGAGGGGGTTTAAAGACCCACCAGGGAATGAGGGATCCCAACCAGGTGAATCCAGCCCCCCTGGGGACGGAGCGCAGGGACTGAGCCCAGTGATTGTGCAGCAACCGGGGAGGATACACGGGTCTGGGAGGGTCTGGAGCAGGGGAGGATGCGCACGGGACCACGGAGACCCCTCTCCACCCATGGAAGCTCAGAGGAGACTGGACTGAAGAGCCGTCTCCCACTGCTCCTGGGGCAGACGGGGGTTCTACAAGCCTCAGCTCCACGCTCGCCACCTCTCTGAGCTCCTGCCAGTGGAGCTCCACGCTTGGTTTAATCAAGCAAACGCAGTGGAGCTCCCAGGCTGGTTTGGAGCAGGCAAAGGCTCCTTAGAACTCTGGAGATCCCCTGGGCTTCCCCCACAAGCTTGTTGCTCCCTCCCTGTGGTGAGACCAGAGAAATGCTCTGGGCAATCCCTGGCAAGGACCACGCTGAACTGCCAGTTCCCGCAGGCCCTGGCTGGGGGAACTTGGCCCAAGATGGCATCCCTTGGCTCAAAGCCACCTGCACTCCATCTCCAACCTCCACAAGCACCTCTCCAGAGCCCTGGGCACCCAATTGCTTCATCTGCAGCCTCAGAGACACAGCCCTTGGCCAAAACCCGCTGCCCGAGCCACTTGCAGGAGAAGAGTTGGCTCCAGCTGTCAACATCATCGTGGTGTTTATTGATCATAAATTAATTAAAAAGGTCCATTAATCAAAATCTGTTTTGCCTCTGATTGTCGGCCCTTTGCGTGGGTATCTGAGGGCCTCGTAGGTGCTTAATCCTCCACCACATGGAGGTAGGAGCCGGAGTCCCTCCCAAGTCTTGGCTGGGGACCTCGCCTCATTTGGTTGGAGCCCAACAAGACCTTTCCCAAAGGCACGTCCAGCACCGGGACCTGCTGCCAGCAGCACCCAAGCATGGGAGAGGATACATCTGGAGGGCCTTCTCATCAGGAAGGTCCACCAAAGGCCCCATCTGATCCACCAGACCTTTGAGAAGGACTAAGGGGTGAAGGGAAAAGGGAGAGGTGGGTTTGGGGCTGGTGTCACCCACTCCCTGTCTGCAGGGAGGGAGGCCGAGGGGATGGGAGGTGTTGGAGAGGGCTGATGGAGACATCTCTGCATGGCTTTGCCCCTTCCCACCTCTCAGCTGCCTCTAACTCCTCAGCCAGTCACCAAAAAGGCTTTGATTTGCATTTCAGAGCTCCCTCACACCCTTCTTCCCCACAAAGCCCAGCAGACCTCATCCTGCCCTCACCACCAAACCACAGCCCCAGGGAGGCCCCATCCACCTCTGCTGCCCCACCACATTCCTTCTTGTCTCCTGCTTTGGCTGCTGCTGACACGTCCAAACGCAAACCAAAAATAAAAATATTAAAAAAAAATAAAGTTCCCCCAAAAAATCTGTTCACTGGCAGGAAACATCAGGCCCAGACACCGGCGTGACACAGCTCATGGTGACCACCAACCTCTCACCAGATAACGTGGCACGTGAAGGCCACCAGAGCTGTTTTCTCTTTTGCCACATGGGAAGGAAAGCAGTGCAAAAGGAAGAGATCTGTCCCAGTGCTCCCAGTGCTCGGCTGGAGGTGCTCCAGCTACACCAGGTTTTATCTGAAAAATGCGTCCCCTCTGGATGGAGGGATGGGCGGGCAGATGGATGGAGAGCGCAGAGGTGGGTTGGGTCAGGAGAGAGATGACCCACAGACAGGCACAATCTCTGCAGGAACATCAGGAAGGGAAACGCAGGGATGGTCTGACAGATGTAGGGCCAGGTTCCATGTTCTGAACCCAACCTCCACCTAGAAAATGGGGTTCAAGGGGCTGGAGAAGAGGATGGAGAACAGGAAGGTCTCTGCCCCCTACACCAGGACCCCCAGCTGGACAAACATCAAAACTAAACCCAAGCTGGAATTCACACCAAAAAGCACTTCAGGGGAGCAGCTTTCCACCCGACCTGGCATCCAAGCAAGATCCCAAGCCCCAGACACAGCTCAACCCACCCACGGGACCTTCAAACCACACTCCCCTTCCTCACCACTCAACAGGGAGTCCTCCGAGCTGACAAAAAAGGGGATCAGGAGACAAAAGAACCATCTTCCATCCTACTTGGGGCTTCTTCCCCTCCTGTCTTAGGGCAACACAGCACAAGTTTGGATGCACAATTGCTTTGCTCAACCATTTATTGAGGGCAGCAGGTTCTGCCTGGTGTTTACAGCAACACGGACAAGGTACATCCGCCCTTGGTGGAGCTGCCACCTCTGGATTGCGAGGAGGAACTACCTTGATTCTCCATGAGGACTTGGATGACCGACTTGGCAGCACTGGACACGGTGGCCGTGACCCTCACGTGGCCAGCAGAGACCACGGCACCTCCTGGCACACACTGAGCTTGACTTGGTGGAACACGGTGCCCTTGTCAGGGCTGGCGGGTTGACTATTCCTCATTAAGAGAGGGAAAAGCCTTTCTTTTTGGAGCGTGTCCGAGGAGGGTGCAGGAGCTCGTCTCCATCTCCCAGTCGCTCTCCTTTGTCTCTCTTCTTGCCCTCCCTCCAGGAGAAGCATCCGTGTCCCCGGCCCAAAGCAGGCCATGTCCCTCCGCAGCCTTGTCCCTGTCCCTGCCGGCTCCTCTCCCTCCCATCCAGCCTGGCACCTCTGCTCTGTCTTCCTTGGGAGAGCACGCCTGGCCCTGGCCATGGCTCAGGGGTGGCAGGGGGGGCCAGGAGTCCAGGGGCTCCCGAAGGGACAGGAGAGACAGGCTGTCATCACGGGACAGTTGGTGGCTCTGGGGCTGGGGGGGCTGCCTTTCTGGGGGGTGCAGGGACGACAGGGAGCTGCCAGTGCTGAGGGGTGGCAACGATGGGAGGGAGGGCCGGGGGCCTTGGAGGTCTGGGGGGGACAAGGGGCACATGGAGCTCTCCCTGCTGGGATGGGCTGTTGTTGGCAGGGAGGGCAGGGAGCGCTCCCAGTCACCAGCACAGGCCCGCCATGCAGGGAAAAATGGCCCCGCCGGTGGGTCGGTGTCGGTGCCCGGGGCCTTTCAAACAGCCCGGGGGGGATGGAGCCTCATTGGGGTGTTTCTCGTCGGGATCTTCTCAAATACTCTGGAAATGAGAGAAAAAAAGGGGTTTTTACATCCTTTCTCTAGAAATTCATTAGACCGAGCTTCGTCATTTCCTACTTGTGTGAATTCCTGGTTTGTTTGGACGCAAAACGACACCGTTCTGGATGTCAGTGGTTAAAGAAGATGAATTGTTGCCGGTTAAAATGTGACAATAATTGGTTGATCACTGCAAATGAGGTGAAATTAAAACTGGAGGCATTTTGCTGGCTGTGAGGGACTGGAGTGGGCAAGCCTCGGGCCACAAAACTCAATGGAACTTGAGTTTGTCCTGGGCAAAAAGGGGAAACCTGAGGCTTTTGCACAAGGAGGGGCCGCTCTGAACCTCACGGCTCCAGGGAAGGTCTCCCCGACTCCAAAAAGACAGAATGTTGGGGGTTGAAAGTCAAATCAAGTGGCACCTGGGCAAGGGCAATCCTCCAGCTGCCCTCCCCTCTGCCCCCTCCCCCCCCCGGGTGTTTTTTTGAGCCCAAAGGAGGCTTTTTGGGAAGAAAAAGGGAGGGCTGACCTTCCACACTCACCTCAGGGCAAGTCCCAGCGCAGGGAGGTCCCGGGATCCCCGGAGGAGCTGCAGGCACTGTGGGGCTGAAGGTGGTGACGCCCCGGCGTGGGCTTTTCTTTGGGAACACCACGGGGTTTCTTCTTTGGATTACCAACGGCCTGAAAACCGGGCAAAAAATAGCTTGAAATGTCTCAAAACGTCAAAAATCCGCTGGGAAAACAGGGTGCAAAGCCAAAACTTGGACGAAAAAACATATTATTTCTACCATCCCAAGCAGAAAAGCATTTTCACTGAATTTCACTGAATTTTTAGAGTTGGAAGGGACCATAAAGATCATCTAGTCCCACTCCCCTGCTGAAGCAGGATTGCCCAGAGCATGTCAGAGCGTGTTACTCAGGGCTGCATCCAGGCGGGTCTTGAAAATCTCCAAAGAAGGGGACTCCACACCCTCCCTGGGCAGCCTGTTCCAGGGCTCTGGCACCCTCACCGTGAAGAAGTTTCTTCTCATATTTGAGTGGAACCTCCTGTGTTCCAGCTTGTGCCCGTTACCCCTCGTCCTCTCACTGGCAACCACTGAAAAGAGTCTGGCTCCCTCCTCCTTCAACCCACCCTTCAGATACTATTAAGCATTGATAAGGTCTCCCCTCAGCCTTCTCTTCTCCAGGCTAAAGAGTCCCAGCTCTCTCAGCCTTTCCTCATAAGGGAGATGCTCCAATCCTTGAATCATCCTCGTTGCCCTTCGCTGGACTCTTTCCAGTAGTTCCCTGCCCCTCTTGAACTGGGGAGCCCAGAACTGGATGCAGTATTCCAGTTGTGGCCTCACCAGTGCAGAGTAGAGGGGGAGAATGACTTCCCTCGACCTACTGGCCACACTCTTCCCTAGGCAGCCCAGGATTCCGTTGGCCTTCCTGGCCACAAGAGCACACTGCTTGCTCATTGTTATTCTGCTGTCTACCAGGACCCCCAGATCTTTCTCTTAAGAAATTGACCTCCATGAAAATCTACAAATGGGGTTGAAAAAGTGGAATTCCAACACGCTGAAGCCACACAGCAACCCTGTTTCCCCCCCAGATAATTAAAAATATATATTACCATGTGGTAATGACATGAGGGACAGTGATAGGCTGGATACCACAGAAGGGTCTGAGCATGGTCAGGGAGGTGTTGGGCCTCACCCCCCCATAAAAATGGCAAGAAAACTAGCCCAGCTAAAGTGCATTTACACAAATGCACGTAGTATGGGCAACAAACAGGAGGAGCTGGAAGCCATTGTACGGCATGAAAGCTATGATGTAGTTGCCATCACGGAAACGTGGTGGGATGAATCGAATGACTGGAGTGCTGCAATGGATGGCTACAAGCTCTTCAGAAGGGACAGGCAAGGAAGGAGAGGAGGAGGAGTGGCCCTGTATGTTAGGGAGGAATATGAATGTGTGGAGATAAATGAGGGTAATAGTAGAGTTGAGTGCCTGTGGGTACGAATCAAGGGGAGGACCAGCAAGGCTGATATTGTGGTGGGAGTCTATTACAGACCACCCAACCAGGATGCAGAGGTTGATGAAATGTTCTATAAGCAGCTAGCAGGTGTCTCGAGATCACTTGCACTTGTCCTGGTGGGTGACTTCAACCTACCAGATATCAGCTGGGCACTCCATACAGCTGAGAGGGAACAGTCTAGGAGATTCCTGGAGTGTGTTGGGGATAACTTCCTGACACAGCTGGTGAGTGAGCCAACTAGGGAAGGAGCGCTACTTGATCTGCTGTTTGCAAACAGAGAGGAACTTGTGGGGGATGTGACAGTTGGAGGCCGTCTGGGGTACAGTGATCATGAAATGATAGAGTTTCTGATTCTCAGGGAAGCAAGAAGGGGAACCAGCAGGACTGCCATCATGGACTTCCGGAGGGCAGACTTTGGTCTTTTCAAAAGTCTTCTTGACAGAGTCCCTTGGGAGGCAGCCCTGAAGGGCAAAGGAGTCCAGGAAGGCTGGACACTTTTCAAGGAAGAAGTCCTAAAAGCACAGGAGCAGGCTGTCCCTGTGCGCAGGAAAGCGAGCTGTCGAGGGAAGAGACCGGCCTGGCTGAACAAAGAGTTAAGGTCACAGCTCAGGGAAAAAAGGAAAGTTTATGTCCTTTGGAAAAAAGGACAGGCAACTCAGGAAGATTACAAAGGTGTAGTAAAGTTATGCAGGGAAAAGATTAGAAAGGCCAAAGCTCAGCTAGAACTGAACCTGGCCCTGGATGTTAAAAACAATAAAAAGAATTTCTATAAATATATTAATAGCAAGAGGAGGACTCGGGAGAACCTCCACTCTCTCCTCGATATGGAAGGTAACATAGTGACAAAGGATGAGGAGAAGGCTGAGGTACTGAATGCCTTCTTTGCCTCGGTCTTTAGCAGTGGAGTAGGGTGTCCCCCGAGTACCCAGACCCCTGAGCTAGCAGTTAGGGGCGGGGAGCAGGACGAACCCCCCGTAATTCTAAGGGAGATGGTGAGGGACTTGCTCCATAACCTCGACATAAACAAGTCTATGGGCCCAGATGGGATTCACCCGAGGGTTCTGAGGGAGCTGGCAGAAGTGCTTGCAGAGCCACTTTCCATCATCTACCAACAGTCGTGGCAAACTGGGGAGGTCCCAGCCGACTGGCGCCTAGCAAATGTGACGCCCATCCACAAGAAGGGTCGGAAGGATGATCCAGGGAACTACAGGCCTGTCAGTCTGACCTCGGTGCCTGGGAAGGTGATGGAACAGATCATCCTGAGTGCCATTATGCAACACATGAAGGACGCCCAGGCGATCAGGCCCAGCCAGCATGGGTTCACAAGGGGCAGGTCCTGCTTGACAAACCTGATCTCCTTCTATGACAAAGTGACTCGCTTGGTGGATGAAGGAAAGGCTGTGGATGTTATCTACCTAGACTTTAGCAAGGCCTTTGATACAGTGTCCCACAGTATCCTGCTGGAGAAACTGGATGCTCATGGCTTAGATGGGTATACTCTCCGCTGGGTTAAAAACTGGCTGGAGGGCCGGGCCCAGAGAGTGGTGGTGAATGGAATGAAGTCCAGTTGGCGACCGGTCACGAGTGGTGTCTCACAGGGCTCGGTACTGGGGCCGATTCTCTTCAACATCTTTATCAATGATCTGGACGAGGGGATCGAAAGCACCCTCAGCAAATTTGCAGACGACACCAAGCTGGGTGGGAGTGTTGATCTGCTGGAGGGTAGAGAGGCTTTGCAGAGGGATCTAGACAGGCTGGATCGATGGGCTGAGACCAACGGGATGAGGTTCAATAAGGCCAAGTGCCGGGTCCTGCACTTGGGTCACAGCAACCCCAGGCAGCGCTACAGGCTTGGGGAAGAATGGCTGGAGAGCTGCCTGGCAGAAAAGGACCTGGGGGTGTTGGTCGACAGCAGGCTGAACATGAGCCAGCAGTGTGCCCAGGTGGCCAAAAAGGCCAACAGCATCCTGGCCTGTATCAAGAACAGTGTAGTGAGTAGGACCCGAGAGGTGATCGTCCCCCTGTACTCGGCACTGGTGAGACCCCACCTCGAGTACTGCGTCCAGTTTTGGGCCCCCTACCACAGGAAAGACATTGAGGTGCTGGAGCAGGTGCAGAGAAGGGCAACGAAGCTGGTGAGGGGTCTGGAGCACAAGTCTTACGAAGAGAGGCTGAGGGAGCTGGGGCTGTTCAGCCTGGGGAAGAGGAGGCTGAGGGGAGACCTTATTGCTCTCTACAAGTACCTGAAAGGAGGCTGTAGAGAGGCGGGGGTCGGTCTCTTCTCCCAAGTTACAGATGATAGGACAAGAGGCAATGGCCTCAAGTTACGCCAGGGGAAGTTCAGGTTAGATATTAGGAAATATTTCTTTACTGAAAGGGTTGTCAGGCATTGGAATGGGCTGCCCAGGGAGGTGGTTGAGGCACCATCCCTGGAGGTATTCAAGAGAGGAGTTGACATAGTGCTTGGGAATATGGATTAGTGTTGGGTGGTGTGGTGGTGTGTGTGGGTTGCGTGTGTGGTGGTTTTGTTTTTGTTTTTTTGTGTTGTGTTTTTTTTTTTTTTTTTTTTTTTTTTCATTGGTTGGACTAGATGATCTTAAAAGGTCCCTTCCAACCTCTGTGATTCTGTGATTCTGTGATATATTTCATGAACCAAATCCCTGTTTCCTGGCAAGGAACGTTTGAGCAGATGGATTTGTCAAGGGAACAAACCCCCCCAGCAGTTTTTTTACCTCGCCTTCGCCTTTTCCCGCGTCGTCCCGGCCTCTCTTGGCCCTTTTCTCCATCAGGCGAGGCCGAGTGCTGCCAAAACGGATCTTCTTCTTCCATGTATAGTAATACTCAACACACTGGGCCACGGTCTTAGTCTGGATCTAAGGGGAGAAATCCAGGGATATTAAATACTCCCTTGTCATTACAAATGAGGGCAAACGATGCCTTCTCCCGCTGGGTTTTTAGCAGGAAGAAGGGTCCTAAGAACAGGATTCCAACGTGGGATTGAAAATAGGGCTTTCTGGGTTAAAAGCGTCCCCGCTAACGAGCTCCGCCCCGCTCCAACGGCTTTACCTCCTTCTGGATGAGGCGAAAATTCTTCTTATGCATGTAAAAAGCCTCTTTAAAGAGCTGCTGTTCCACTGGGGTCCAAGTGTCCGAGCCTTGGGATAAACAGCCACAGGCAAATTATTAGAAGAGGCATTTCCCTGCCTCAAAAAGCCCCACAAATGGATTAAAACTACTGTTTTCCCCACCCAAAACTCACATTTTAAAGGATAAATCCCAAAGCCAAGGGATCTGTTCTCCTCCCATTTACCTGCGTAATGGTAATCAGCCAAGGGGTGGCATTCAGGTCTCCGGGGGGGCCCAGAGCGCAGCATTTCCAGAGCTTCCTGCCAGATTTAATGGGAAAAAAGGGCTTCAATTCCTCTGGCAGAGGAGGAAAAAGGGCAAAAAAAAGAAAAAAGAGAAATTCCATTCTCCCAACTGTCCCAGAATCCAAACAAGCTCCAATGGATGCACCGGGATGGGCTCTGTCACCCCACCAGACCTTAACGCCGCCACAGGCAGCACCCGGCGCCTTGAGCAAAGAGATTCCGGCCCCTGGAAGAGCCAACTCAGAGCAACTCCCAGCTCAAACCAGTCACAAAGCGGGTTCTTCAGGGGGAAGCGCTGCTCCCTACCGCAACGTTGCCCCGAGCCTCGTGCAGGCAATGCAGAGCCAGCTCCGCGTTCAGCCCTGCCCCGGCTCTGCTGCTGGAAGAGGCCATCTTCAGCAGCTTTGAAACTACAAAGGCAAGAAAAAACACCAACGAGTCAGGTTTTCCTCCAAAAAGGAGAAAAGATGCCACAGGAGATGGATGGGAAATGGAGGAAGGGCAGAAAACAGACCGGAAACCAGAAAAGACCCAGAAAAAAGGCCCATATTCCAACTATTGCCACAGGAAGAGCAGCTTTTGGAGTGGGATCTCCAGAGAGAAACTCCTCCCTGGCTGCAGATGAGCTGGGACTGCAAAACCCCCCCCCTTTCTCATGGAAGATGCTCCCGAGAGCACCATCGGTTCTGATTTATCCACTTTCCTCCCAAAAATTAGCCATCTCCTTCCCTCCAACGCTACGGGGCCAAGACAAGACGGGAGAGAACCCAAACGCCCTATCAAGTAACTCTGAAAAGGTGGAATTTTCCCGATTCCCCAAAGAAAAGGTTTAAGACAAACCTTTCTCCTGCGTCTCGGGGTTGGATTCAATGTCACCCCACGGCTTCCAGACAAGGGAGGCTCGCTCTTCTTCCTCCTGTCCCAAGCAGGATCTATCCCGCAGGGCAGGGAGCTCCGCCTGAAACTGGTCCCCGACATTGATGCGGCTGAAAGGGGGAGGAAGAGGAGGGGGAGGAAGGCACGTCAGGAACGGATACGGTGCAACAAACGCTTCAAAAGAGGGAAAACGTGGTGAGGTGGGGCAAAACCGGTCCCTATTTCCCAGCAAAACATCACTCAGTCTTCCGCCACCAACTTCCACCGCCCCTTCCCACCCCCAGCGTTACCCTTCGGCCACTGGAGGCTTTTTGGGCCCCATCGGGCAGGACAATTTGGGGGTTTCCCCAAAAAACTAATCCAACTGCTGAATGTCACTCTCCACAGCGGTAGGAAGCTCCCACAGCCAGCGAGCGACCGCCGCCTCGGAATGTTGTGTGGAACGCGGGAGGCCGGCAACGGCCTGTGACGTCAGCAAAACCAGTGCTTTACTGGGACAGCACTTGGCATTTTTGGGCATTTCTGGCCAAAATGGGGTACCCTCCACCCAAAAACACGCTGTGGAGAAGGGGCCAAGTGACACTCATCCCCAACCCCGGTTCCCTCCTCCTGTTTTCCCAACATTAGTCCTCATTCCAATGGCTGAACGTGGATTTTTGCCTCATCCTCCATCAAAAAAAACAAAAATCCTGGATGTTCTGCCCAAAAAATCTAACACCACCACACTGGGCATAAAACTCATTCTACAGACCGTCCTTTAACCTTCCTTGCCCTCCTCCTCGTCACACACCACTACATCCCCCACAAAATTTCCCTCTTCTCAGGGAAATCATCGCTCTGGAGATGGACCCTCCGGCTACCACTTCACCCCTGCGGCTGCCCTGGGGCAGAAGGCGGGGATTGAGGCATTTGGGGCTTTTCTAGAAGCAAAAGGAGCAAAGCGAAACCCCGGGGGCCATTTCCATCCCTCCTCCCCCAATCCCCAGGGAAAAATCCCCTCCTTCATCTGTTTTCAGCTTTTTTAGGAGGCAAAAGGAGAGCCGGGGCCTGGGGGCTCAAATCCTCGGCTCCCAGGAATTCCAGGTGGTAAAAGCAGTCAGCAGAAGCCGAGCCCAGTAGGGAAACTGGGATGAGTGGGCAGCTGCGTCCCGGACATGCCCATGGTTTGTGTCCAACCACCACCTCTTTTTAATGATTGGATTCAGTTTTGAACCCCAAACTCGTACCATAAAAAACAGGTGGTGGCTTTAGGAGGAGCTTCAAATGCTCCCTGTCAACGCCCGGGTTTCTACCGCGGTCATTGATCCCCCAGGAAGGGGGACAATGTTTGAATTTAGGAATTCTCTGGCAGAAAATGGCTCCAAACGGGTGGAGTTGCTCCATTTAATGGCAGCCGGCTGGATTCCTTTCCAGTTCTCCTGAGAACAGGAGCTGGGGAGAAGAAAGCCCCCGCCAGCTTTTGTGTGGCCAGAGAGAGTGCTCAAAGGAATAAAAGTCATTTCCCAAATCGTCTTGAAATCCTTCAAATCTCCTCCTCAAAGCCCAAGGATTTCCCCAGCTTTCCCATCCCCCTTGACACTTCCCACCTCCCCTTTTCTTTTCCTGCAGCTCCAGGTGATTAACGGGGGACGTATTTCCAATCAATTCCTCCCACGGCCCCTGCAACCTTTGCCAAAGTCTCACCAAAACAAAGGTGCCTGCCCTCGGGCATGGCATGGGACAGTGACAGCCTGATGGCACTGCTCACACCGCTGCACGGACCCACTCGCACACGCAAACCCGTGACCAACTGCCTGTACCTGCTGGCGGATCACCAACCCTTGGAGACACGTCCAGCTGTGTACGGAAAGGACGGGTCTGTGTCAGCCGGTCGGTCAGACCACACAGAGATGGCACAATCCCATCCAAAGGCGCCCCAAAGCTACCTCGGGGAGCTCTCCTTGGCTGGTCCACGGGGGCTGCCCAGCCAAGGAGATGTCCCTTAATTATATCCATTGGAAACTTCTATTATCATCAGAACGTTGATCAGACTTGGTCCATCGACCCCAGCTCCAGCATCACCACCCCAACGGGCTCCAGTCTGTGAGACTCGCACAGGCTCAGCTGAGAAAATGATGGCTCCAAAGGAAACGTAGCTCCAGGAGACAGAGCTCCACTGCCTGAGCGCAGCACTAACCAGAAGCTTTACTGACTCAACCGCTGCTTTTCTACCCAAACGCTGCTCATCTCCAGGGAGAGAAAGCTGCTTTAGCCACTTCTCCTCCAAAGCCCTCACAGGGCTAAAGCCACACAGTCAGGAGCACCCTTCTGCACAGAGACACAGCCAGCACAAAGGCAATCCTTTGGGAAATCCATCGGGACACCCATTCCAGCAGAAAAGAGAATCCTTACCAGGCTGGTGGCAAAACTCCCCGCGTCTCTGGGCCAGGGGGACGTCACCAACGCATCCGCACCTCTGAGGGTTGGGGTCCACCACAAGGCTGGTTTCCATTCTGTCACATCCTCGGAGCTAAAACTGTCGGCAGGAGATGCCTCATCCGGGGACTCGGAACCACCCGGGCACCTGACCTGCAGAACACAAGTACCTCTCAAGAGACCTTGATGTCCTGCATTAACACACCAGCCCGCTCTTGAGATCACACAACCACACAATGGTCACAGTTGGAAGGCACCTTAAAGCCCCTCCAGTCCCACCCCCTGCCCTGGGCAGGGACACCTCCCACCACACCAGGCTGCTCCAAGACCCCTCCAACCTGGCCTGGAACCCCTCCAGGGATGGGGCAGCCACAGCTTCTCGGGGAAACCTGGGCCAGGCTCTCACCACCCCCCCAGCAAACCATTTCCTCCCCACATCTCATCTCAATCTCCCCTCTTCCAGTGGCAAACCCTTCCCCCTCCTCCCACGGCTCCCCTCCCTCATCCAGAGTCCCTCCCCAGCTTTCCTGGAGCCCCCCCCTTTAGGGACTGGAAGGGGCAGAAAGGTCTCCCCGGAGCCTTCCCTTCTCCAGCCTGAACCCCCCCAACTCTCTGTCCTCACAGCAGAGGGGCTCCAGCAGCCCTCACCCCCTCCCCTCCAGCACTTTTTGGGGGGTGCCTGCGCTCCCTGGCCCCGTGACAGACCCCTCCAGTCACTGGGGTGGGAGGAGGGGGTGCCAGTGGTTTTTAGGTATTTTTTCTCTACAGTGCAGTATAAACGGCTCGGTCGGGGCTGGCGCTGCTCTGTGCACACCGTGGATTGGAAAGGAGGGGGACCCCAAAAAACGCACCCTCTCACACCCTAAAATCATTCCTTCTCCCACCCCCTCTAAAACCACCCATTCTCCCACCCTCCAACCCCAAAAATCCCTCTTCCAGACCCCATACCCTTAAAAAACACCCCTCTCCAAACCCTGCACCCCAAAAATCTCCTCCCATCACAAACTCCCCTTACCAGCTCCAAAAAACCCAACCCCTAACCCACCCTCTCCCAAACCCCCTCTCCCTAACACCCCCAAAACCACCCTCAACACCCCCCATCCCAAAAGACCCTCTCCCACCCCAAACCCCAACTCACTTCTGACGCAGAAGTTCTTCCCTCTTCTGTCACCAGCTTCTTGATAGCCCCAAAAACCTCCTGTCATTCCCGGGGGTCAATAGGGTTAACGAGGGGCAGCACTAACAAGCCCCATCCCCCATTATGTTCTACCCTGGCTGCAGCCAGAGCCGGCAAAGAAATTTCCAGACAGCACCTGGAAAAGGGGGTGTCAATGTGGGGGAGAGGGCCACCAATGGGAAATGGGATATGGGGGGGGAAGGGGGTCTCGGGCGGGAGGCCTCACCATCTTTGGGTGAGTTGCCCTTCATGAAGATGAAGCTGAGGATGACCATGAGGAGCCCCAGCTTGGCCGTCTGGGTGTCCCTGGGGCCTGAGGGGGGACGGCAGAGGGGTATCACCCCCCTGAATAGGGAGGGGGAAGCTCTAACGGGGTCTGCCTGCCTCCCAAAATATGACCCCTCCCCTTCTGCCCATGCGCTCGTGCCAGCACCGCCCACCCTGGAAAACACCGCTGCCCATTGGCCCGCTCACTGCTCTCATCCCGCCCACCGCCCCCTCTTCAAGCCGCCCATTGGGCCAGCGGCTGCACTCGCCCCGCCCCCTCTCTCCTGCGAGGGCTCCCCTCAGGTGGTCAAAAAGGCGGGAAAGGCGCCCCTGCCCCCTTTCCCCTCAGGGCCACAAAATGGCCGCGCCGCTTGGCTTGAACCGTTAAAAACAAGATAAAAACTCCCCCAAACCACCCCAAATAGCCAGTTTTACCAAAAGAAGGGATTTAAAGCACTTGTGCTGACCCCGCCCCTCGCAAGGCACCACCAGAGCCCTTCCCTTCCAGGGAGTGACAGGAGGTTTTTGGGGCTATCAAGAAGCTGGTGATGGAAGAGCTTGTGAGGCAGAAGTGAGTTGGGGTTTGGGGTGGGAGAGGGTCTTTTGGGATGGGGGGTGTTGAGGGTGGGTTAGTGGGGGTTTGGGAGAAGGGTTTGGGAGAGTGGGGGTTTGGGTTTGGTTTTTTTAAGCTGGTAAGGGGAGTTTGTGATGGGAGGGGATTTGGGGGTGCAGGGTTGGGAGGAGGGGTGTTCTTTGGGGGTGGGGGGTTTGGGAGAGGGTTTTTTGGTGGGGGTGGGAGAATGTGGGGGGTTTTGGGGCTGTCTGGGTTGGGAGAGAGGGGAGTTTGGGGTGGGAGAGGGTTTTTTGGGGGATGGAGGAGTTGGGAGAGGGGTCTTTTTGGGTGAGGAAGTGTGTTTTGGGGTGGGGGGTGAGAGAATTGGTGGTTTTTGGGGTGGGGGGGGTTGGGAAAACGGGTGTTTTTGTGGTGCCGCCCCCTTCCCAGTCCCTGGTGCGCACAGAGCAGCACCCGCCCCGTCCGGGCCGTTTATACTGCACTGCAGAGAAAAAACAGCTGAAAACCACTGACAAACACACCTCCCCCCCACACCCCAACCCCCACACACCCAAACCAAGTGAATGGAGGGGTCTGTCATGGGCCGAGGGGGTGCAGGTACCCCCCAAAAGGTGCTGGAGGGGAGGGGGTCACCACCTCACACACACCCCCTTCTCATCCCCCTCGTAGGTACCTGGAGATCCCCCCCATCACCCTGATGGACCCCCCTGGAAGCCCCCAAAATTAATGCTCCCCACCCCCAATAACGCTTGGGGACGGTGACCAGGGCTTTGGCAAGGGGGGCGGCTGATGTCAATGTTCTACGGGGCAAAATGGGGTTCTGGGGGAGGTTCCCCAAAATCTACCACCCTGCCAATTTCAGGGGGTTTTAATGAGATCTGTCCCCTCTTTTGGGGGTGTTTTGGGGGGCTCCTCCCTTACCTGTGGCCGCTCGCGGTGGGTGTTCACTGCCTCCCCCTCGTACCCTGGTTCCCCGGGAGGCAACAGCGTTTGGGGGGGCCAGCCCCCTTTTTGGGGGTGGTGTCCCTGTTTTGGGGGGCACACCCGGGGAGGGGACAGTCCCCTTTTTTGGGAAGGTTGTCCCCTTTTTTGGGGTCAGACAGGGTGGGCACTGCCATGGGGTGGGGCAACCCCTGGCCACGCCCTCCCTTGAAATGATGGGGGCTGCTGGGGCTGTGTCTTGGCCCTGTTAGCCCCACCCCTTTGTGGGTGTGGTCTTCTCATTTAGCCCCACCCCTTTGTGGGTGTGGCCTTCCAGCTCTTGTGGGCGGGGCTCACTGCCTTAGCCCTGCCTCTTGCAGGAGGCCCTGTGGGCGTGGCTTGTTTCTCCTGGGTCCACCCCTTTGTGTCTCTGTCTCACCTGGGGGTGTGGCTTCCTCCCTTAGCCATGCCCCTTCCCTTCAGCTCCACCCCTTCTCCCTTAGCCACGCCCCTCTGTCCCTGCCTGTAGTAGCCCTTGGGGGTGTGGCTTGTTCCCTTAGCACCGCCCCCCAGGGTGTTCCCTATGGGTGTGACCTCCCTTGGCCCCACCCCTTCCCTGTGGCTCCGCCCCTGCCCATAGCCCAGCCCCTCCCTTGTGTGAGTGGTGGGTGTGGCCTCCCTTGGCCCCACCCCCTTTTCCTACCCCCACCCTTGTAGGGGTGACTCCCACTGGTGGGCGTGGCCTTGTCCTTTAGCTCCACCTCCTCCCTGAGTCTGTGGGCGTGGCCTCCCAGAGCCCCACCCCCTTCCCCCTAGCCCTGCCCTTCCCTGGGGTGACCCTGGTGGGTGTGGTCTCCTTAGCCCCACCCCCTTTCTTTAGCCCCACCCCTTCCTGACCTGCCAGGTGGGTGTGGCCTCAGCCCTGCCCCTGTGCTTGCCCCTCCCACCCTCCTCCTTGTACCCCCCGCCCCCAGCCTGTCCCTGCTTGGTCCCACCTCACAGACATGTCCTGCCCCCCCTGCTGTCCCCGAGGGAGACCCCCGTGTCCCCCTCGATGCGAGTTGAGCTTCACTTGCTGGGCGAGGTTGTCTGCACCGATTTTTTTTGGGGGGTGGGCACGATTTTTGGGGGACCCCCCCACTTCAAGGTTCTCCCCTCGGTGTCGCTTCTGCCCCCCCAGGGTCTCACCTTGATGTTCCCTTCAATGATGGCGGGGTCGACGCAGATGGATTCCACGCAAAGAACCTGGATGGGGGGAAAACGGGGGTCACCGATGCCCCCCCGCCCCCTCTTCTGTGATCACCTCCAAAGCAGTCCCCCCCCCCCGTGCTGTGATCACCCCCAAAGCAGTGTCACCCCCCTGTGCTGTGAAAACCTGTCCCCTTGGGTGTGGGAGCAATCTCCGGCCCTTGAGTGCTGTGACCCTTGGGTGCTCCTTTTGAGCCTGGCCCTGGGGAGAGGGAGAAAGGTGGTTTTGAGGATGAAGTTGCCAAGAGGAAACCAAGCCAGGAGGATGAAACCACCAACGCCGTTTGCAGCTTAACGTCGCCAGGAGACGTTTCCTTCACTCGACGTCTTTCGTTCTATTTCTTGTGGCTTCATTTTTAAAAACTATTTTCAAAGTTTCCCTCACAGCAGGGCCAACAACCTTCATAAAGCGAGTTTTGGGGTTTTGCACAGAGCTCAGGGCCCCAAAGCGCTCCCTGCGCTGGACTGTCCCTGTCACCTCGACCTCCTGTCACCGAGAGAGTCCCACCGGGAGGTGCTGGTGGCGGAAGAGGGTAAAAACCTTCCGTGAAACACCCAGTTCCTCCAGAAACCATGTTTCTGAGCAAGAGTGCCGAGGAAGGCGCTCTGTTCCGAGGAATGACTGTGTTTGTCCTGTGGTTGTCCCCCCGTCCCCTGCCCCATGGGGTCTCCTTTCCCCCGTGCTGGTCAGGCCCTGTTTCTTCCTGGGCTTTGAGGAACGTTATCCCTGAAGATGCAGGAGAGACTGAGCCCCTTTTGCCTCTGGGACGGTCCCAGCAGCTCCTCAGCGAGGTGGGATCAGCTCTCCCGCAGTCCTGTGTGATGAGTCCGCCAGTTGTCCTGCTTCTCCACCCTCTGCCCAGAGCCAGAGGGACATGGGCAGGATGGAGGTGGCTCCTGTGACCCCCCTGAAGTCCCACCAGGCCAAGTGCAAGGTGCTGCCCCTGGGTCAGAGCAATGCCGGGTACAAATCCAGGCTGGGTGGAGAATGGCTGGAGAGCAGCCCTGAGGAGAAGGGCTTGGGGGTGTTGGTGGGTGAGAAGCTCCACAGGAGCCAACAATGTGGAGTGTGGGCCAGAGGAGGCCACGGAGATGCTGGGAGGGCTGGAGCCCCTCTGCTGTCAGGACAGGCTGAGAGAGTTGGGGGGGTTCAGGCTGGAGAAGGGAAGGCTCCGGGGAGACGTTTCTGCCCCTTCCAGTCCCTAAACAGGTGGGGCTCCAGGAAAGCTGGGGAGGGACTCTGGATGAGGGAGGGGAGCCGTGGGAGGAGGGGGAAGGGTTTGCCACTGGAAGAGGGGAGATTGAGATGAGATATGGGGAGGAAATGGTTTGCTGGGGGGATGGTGAGAGCCTGGCCCAGGTTTCCCCGAGAAGCTGTGGCTGCCCCATCCCTGGAGGGGTTCCAGGCCAGGTTGGAGGGGTCTTGGAGCAGCCTGGTGTGGTGGGAGGTGTCCCTGCCCAGGGCAGGGGGTGGCACTGGAGGGGCTTTAAGGTGCCTTCCAACTGTGACCATTGTGTGGTTGTGTGATCTCAAGAGCGTGCTGGTGTGTTAATGCAGGACATCAAGGTCTCTTGAGAGGTACTTGTGTTCTGCAGGCCAGGTGCCCGGGTGGTTCCGAGTCCCCGGATGAGGCAGCTCCTGCCGACAGTTTTAGCTCCGAGGATGTGACAGAATGGAAACCAGCCTTGTGGTGGACCCCAAACCTCAGAGGTGCGGATGCGTTGGTGACGTCCCCCTGGCCCAGAGACGCGGGGAGTTTTGCCACCAGCCTGGTAAGGATTCTCTTTTCTGCTGGAATGGGTGTCCCGATGGATTTCCCAAAGGATTGCCTTTGTGCTGGCTGTGTCTCTGTGCAGAGGGGTGCTCCTGACTGTGTGGCTTTAGCCCTGTGAGGGCTTTGGAGGAGAAGTGGCTAAAGCAGCTTTCTCTCCCTGGAGATGAGCAGCGTTTGGGTAGAAAAGCAGCGGTTGAGTCAGTAAAGCTTCTGGTTAGTGCTGCGCTCAGGCCGTGGAGCTCTGTCTCCTGGAGCTACATTTCCTTTGGAGCCATCATTTTCTCAGCTGAGCCTGTGCGAGTCTCACAGACTGGAGCCCGTTGGGGTGGTGACGCTGGAGCTGGGGTCTATGGACCGAGTCTGATCAACCTTCTGATGATAATAGAAGTTGCCAGTGGATATAATTAAGGGACATCTCCTTGGCTGGGCAGCCCCCATGGACCAGCAAAGTTTGGATGTCTTTGACTTGGCTGATGGCAGAAACCCCCCCCCTGCCCTTGTTTGTGCCCAGAAACTGTGGCTGGAGGCAGCAGGAGATGGAAATTGTCCCTCAAAAGCCCGAGATGCTTTTGGGGGGGGGTTGCCCAAAACGAGGAAACGAGGGGTTTCGTCGCCCAATGTCACAGAGGGGGATGTGATGTCATAGAGGAAGGGTTGTGATGTCATAGGTTGGGGTTGTGAGGTTAGAGGTTTGGGGTGTGACGTCATAGAGTGGGGTTGTGGTGTCATAGAGTGGGGTTGTGATGTCATTGAGGGTTGTGAGGTCATGGATGTTTTGACATCATAGAGTGTGGTTGTGACGTCATAGAATGGGGTTGTGATGTCATAGAGGGGTTGTGACGTCATCGGGGATAGTGATGTCATAGAGGTAGGGTTGTGACGTCGTAGAGGGGGTTATTGATGTCATAGAGTGGGGTTGTGATGTCATAGACGGACGTTGTGATGTCATAGAGGTAGGGTTGTGACGTCGTAGAGGAGCGTTGTGATGTCATAGAGTGGGATTGTGATATCATAGACTGGGATTATAATGTCATAGAGTGGGGTTGTGACGTCTTAGAGGGGGTTGTGACGTCATCTGGGATTGTGATGTCATAGAGGTAGGGTTGTGTCATCATAGAGGGGCGTTGTGATGTCATAGAGGGAGGGTTGTGATGTCATAGAGGGGGTTTGTGACGTCATAGAGGAGCGTTGTGATGTCATATAGTGGGGTTTTGATGTCATAGAGAGGGTTATGATGTCATAGAGTGGTGTGATGTCATAGAGGTGGTTATGATGTCATAGAGTGGGGTTGAGATGTCACAGAGTGGTTTGTAACGTCATAGAGTGGGGTTGTGACGTCATAGAGTGGGGTTGTGACGTCATAGAGTGGGGTTGTGACGTCATAGAGGGAGGGTATTGATGTCATAGAGTGGGGTTGTGACGTCATGGAGTGGGTTTGTGAGATCATAGACGGGGTTGTGACGTCATAGAGGGGGTTGTGATATTATAGAGTGGGGTTGTTATGTCATAGAGGGGGTTATGACGTCATAGAGTGGGGTTGTGAGATCATAGACGGGGTTCTGATGTCACAGAATCGGGTTCTGATGTCACAGAGTCGGGTTGTGATGTCTTAGAGTGGGGATGTGACGTCAAAGAGGCGGTTGTGACGTCATCGGGGATTGTGATGTCATAGACTGGGGTTGTTATGTCATATGTTTCTATGAAGCTGGGTCTAATGGATTTCTAGAAGAAATTTTCTAGAGGAAATCTAGAGGTTTTTTGGCTGCTTAGACTTTACCTGGGCTGATAAACCGCGTGAAATCCATGGCCAAAAAATCTTATTTTTCTGCCTTTTTGAGCCATTTCAAGTTATTTTGTCCCTGGTTTGCAGGCCGTCTGCCACCAGAAGAAGAGGCCACGTGCGACCCCCAAAGACAAGCCCACGCCGGGGCGTCACCACCCGCAGCCCCACAGCGCCTGCGTCTCCTCCGGGGATGCCGGGACCTCCCTGTGCTGGGACTTGCCCTGAGGTGAGTGCGGAAGGTCAGCCCTCCCTTTTTCTTCCCCAAATGCCTCCTTTGGGTTCAGAAAAGCACCCTGGGGAGGGGGGGTGGGGGGCAGGGCGGGGGCAGAAGGGAAGGGCAGCTGGAGGATTGCCCTTGCCCAGGTGCCTCTTGGTGGTTTTATTTGACTTTCAACCCCCAACGTTCTGTCTTTTTGGAGTCGGGGAGACCTTCCCCGGAGCCGTGAGGTTCAGAGCGGCCCCTCCTTGTGCAAAAGCCTCAGGTTTCCCCTTTTTGCCCAGGACAAACTCAAGTTCCATTGAGTTTTGTGGCCCGAGGCTTGCCCACTCCAGTCCCTCACAGCCAGCAAAATGCCTCCAGTTTTAATTTGACCTCATTTGAAGTGATCGCCCAATTAATTCTCCTAATTTAACCCCCACCGATCCATCTTCTTTAACCACCAGCATCCAGACCGGTGTCGTTTCTATGACGCTGGGTCTAATGGATTTCTAGAGGAAGGACTTACAAATCCCTTTTTCCTTTGTTCTGCTGCCTTGTCCCTAAGGGCAGTTTCCCACGGGGTCCTATTTCCTAACTCCTTGAAGAGCTGGGAGTTTGCTTTCTTAAAATGTGGCGTCCTAACTGTGCTTCTCGTGGGCTTCCAACTTGTGAAGAGAGTGAAGTGCACTAGAGCATGATGACTGCAGCCCATGGACTAGGGGCTTGGGGGATGGAAAGGGCCCCCGGGGTTTCGCTTTGCTCCTTTTGCTTCTAGAAAAGCCCCAAATGGCTCAATGCCCGCCTTCTGGCCCGGGGCAGCCGCAGGGGTGAAGTGGTAGCCGGAGGGTCCATCTCCAGAGCCCTGATTTCCCTGAGAAGGGGGAAATTTTGTGGGGGATGGAGTGGTGTGGGAGGAGGAGGAGGGCAAGGAAGGCTAAAGGAGGGTGTTGGCGGAAAGATTTTTATCCCCAGCGTGGTTTTGTCAGATTTTTTGGGCAGAACATCCAGGCTTTTGGGGTTCTTTTGATGGAGGATGAGGCAAAAATCCACGTTGAGCCGTGGGAATGAGGGCGACCCCTGGGAAAACGGGAGGAGGGAACTGGGGGTGGGGGTGGGTGTCGCTCGGCCCCTTCTCCACAGTGTGTTTTTGGGTGGAGGGTCCCCCATATGGGCCAGAAGCCCCCCCAAAGGCCCAGTGCTGTCCCAGTAAAGCACTGGTTTTGCTGACGTCACAGGCCGTTGCCGGCCTCCCGCGTTCCACACAACATTCCGAGGCAGCGGTCGCTCGCTGGCCGTGGCTGTGGCAGCTTCCTACCGCTGTGGAGAGTGACATTCAGCAGTTGGATTGTTTTTTTGGGGAAACCCCCAAATTGTCCTGCCCGATGGGGCCCAAAAAGCCTCCAGTGGCCGAAGGGTAACGCTGGGGGTGGGAAGGGGCGTTGGAAGTTGGTGGCGGAAGACTGAGTGATGTTTTGCTGGGAAATAGGGACTGGTTTTGCCCCACCTCACCACGTTTTCCCTCTTTTTTAGCGTTTGTTGCGCCGTATCCATTCCCGACGTGCCTTCCTCCCCCTCCTCTTCCTCCCCCTTTCAGCCGCATCAATGTCGGGGAGCAGTTGCAGGCGGAGCTGCCTGCCCTGCGGGACAGATCCCTCTTGGAAGAGGAGGACGAAGGAGCCTCCCTGGTTTGGAAGCCCTGGGGTGACATGGAAAGCAAGCCCGAGCCGCAGGAGAAAGGTTTCTCTTCAGGCTTTTCTTGTGGGAAATTCCCCCTTTTCAGAGTTACTTGATAGGGCGTTTGGGTTCTCTCCCGTCTTGTCTTGGCCGCGTAGCGTTGGAGGGAAGGAGATGGCTCGTTTTTGGGAGGAAAGTGGCTAGATAAGAGCCGATGGTGCTCTCGGGAGCATCTTCCATGAGAAAGGGGGGGGTTTGGCGGTCCCAGCTCATCTGCAGCCAGGGAGGAGTTTCTCTCTGGAGATCCCGCTCCCAAAGCTCTTGAAAGAGCCTTTTTTTTGTCCATCAGAAGACTTTTGGCCTCATCCAGAAGGAGGTAAAGCCGTTGGAGCGGGGCGGAGCTGGTTAGCGGGGAGGCTTTTAACCCAGTGACGCGCGGAAACAAACCTTACAACTCGCAGAGAGTTATAAAGCAGGTGTGTTTATTGCGGCGCCGGGTGCAAGGGGGATTTCTTCTCCAAACTTGCACACCGGTTTGTGAAACAAGCGTCTATTTATGGTGAAAAGCGTACATATTCATTAAGGTGGGCTGGGTTATTCTAATTAATTCTAAGAAAAGGCATTACTATTGTAATTATTTCTAAGAACTCATTATCATAAGTCTCCTCCCCTTGCCGCATGCGCACTGCCGCCTGGTGGTCGTGGGCCGGGGTCTTCTGGAGGAAGGCTCGCAGTCTTCTTCACCGGGTACCTTCACCTTTGTCCCAGAAAGCTTGGGTTGGCCGGATCCCAAACCGCAAAACTAGTCCCGACCAGATGGACACCTTTCCCAGACAGTTGGGTCCCTCCTTAGCATGCAGGCTGCTCCCGCTATCTTATACACAAGGCCATTTCTTTATCTTGGAATGCTGGGCTCCGAGCTTTGTTCTTTCCCAGGCTGTACTAAATTCACACTAACAACCTTTAACCATTCCTTTTCTGAATCAAGTCCCCCCTTTTCTTTCACCTTTGTAAATTCTTTTACAATTGCCTATAACACACTCTCCCTCTCCATCTGATTTCTAAAATACTTCCCTGATTCCACCCGTTCACGGAGCTGGTGCTTCTTCCATTGAATGTATTCGTCTTTGGCCCCCCTGGTACAACACATAAGACATCTAATTAATGCACACACTGAAGTTCCTAACATAAGTATTGCTACTAGAAGGAGAAACAGTCGCTTAAGCCAAGCCAAGTTAGGTAACCACGAGGTTAACTTTTCCCAAAGGTCGGAAAACCCGAATGTGGTGTCATCTTGCGCAGTCAGATGCAAAATCTGAGTTTTAGCTATGAGATTTTGTAAGTCTTTCTCTATTCTTCCGTTTTGGTTTACATATGAGCAACAGCTTTGATTAATCACTGCACATAAGCCTCCCTCTTTCCAAGTTAATAAGTCTAATGCCATTCTGTTTTGCCCCACCACATTTGCTAATGACTGGACTTCTTGTTGAAGTGCCCGTATAGCATCGATTGTAGATTTCTCAAGCACTTCTATAGTGGCCGATATGTTCACAATTGCTTTCTCCAATTCACTGACGCCCAGGAACGGTATAAGCCACCTTGCAAAGCTATGGGATCTTGTTCCCCTCGTCACTAGAGGGTTTTCTACTCCCCGAATTCTCCTCCAAGGTGTTCTCAACATACCTGAGGGGATTTCAGACTGATTAAACACCGTATCCTGGCTAGTTAGATAGCCTATCGTGCAAGTTCCCTTCCATCCTGCCGGCAGCTGTTTTCTGCTATATCCATCTCCACACAACCACCAATACCCTTGAGGTAACTTACAGGGTCCAATAGTTGCTGTCAAATTCGCACCTAAAAACTTTCCTGCCTGATACCATCCATACTCCCACGAATATCCTTCTCCTTCAGAAACACCACTACTTTTATATGCAACTAGTTGGGTTTTGTCGCAAAAGTCAATATACGTTGCCTTTATCCCTGTTAGATCCCAATTCCCCACATCAACAGTTGTCTTATTAATCCAGAACTTGCTCCATCCCCAGGCTATTGTCTTATTCACCGGCCCCCTGTGTCTATATTCCCCGTGTTCCCAGGTACAATTGTTACTGCTAATTAATACCACAAGCTCTTCTTTCAATAGTTGTAAATCAAATCTGGGTCCTAAGGGGTAGACATTATCATCGTATTCACAATATCCATTCAACTCATTTCCCCCTTTTGCCCAAAATTTGGGCCAGGTTCCGTTGGCATAGTTCCAATTGCTTGCTGCCACCCCATATAGAGGTAATTTCATTTCTCCTTTAGGTAAGGTGGTACATACCCAACAATCTGACAGATTAGTAGCTTTTACCAATGTTTCCAGACTTTGTGTATATGTATTCGTATCCCATGTCCCTCCCCCCGAAATACAAAGTCCCGGCATGTTGACGACTATCAAGGTTACTAATGTCCATCTTTTCGTTGGAGGCGAAGCTTCAGGGGTCCGGTCTGCGTTGATGTCCATTGGGGTTCTGGAGCTCTCTTGACGCGAGTCCAATGGATCCAAGCGGCTTGTTCCTTAATCTTTATGGCTGTGTGAGTGGTCAGCAGTACCTGGAAGGGACCTTCCCACTTTGGCCTCAGTGGTGAATCTGTAAAAGACTTAACATATACATATTTCCTAACTCCTTGAAGAGCTGGAAGTTTGCTTTCTTAAAATGTGGCGTCCTAACTGTGCTTCTCGTGGGCTTCCAACTTGTGAAGAGAGTGAACTGCACTAGAGCATGATGACTGCAGCCCATGGACTAGGGGATTGGGGGATGGAAAGGGCCCCCGGGGTTTCGCTTTGCTCCTTTTGCTTCTAGAAAAGGCCCAAATGGCTCAATGCCCGCCTTCTGGCCCGGGGCAGCCGCAGGGGTGAAGTGGTAGCCGGAGGGTCCCTCTCCAGAGCCCTGATTTCCCTGAGAAGGGGGAAATTTTGTGGGGGATGGAGTGGTGTGTGAGGAGGAGGAGGAGGGCAAGGAAGGCTAAAGGAGGGTCTTGGCGGAAAGATTTTTATCCCCAGCGTGGTTTTGTCAGATGTTTTGGGCAGAACATCCAGGCTTTTGGGGTTCTTTTGATGGAGGATGAGGCAAAAATCCACGTTGAGCCGTGGGAATGAGGGCGACCCCTGGGAAAACGGGAGGAGGGAAGTGGGGGTGGGGGTGGGTGTCGCTCGGCCCCTTCTCCACAGTGTGTTTTTGGGTGGAGGGTCCCCCATATGGGCCAGAAACCCCCCCAAAGGCCCAGTGCTGTCCCAGTAAAGCACTGGTTTTGCTGACGTCACAGGCCGTTGCCGGCCTCCCGCGTTCCACACAACATTCCGAGGCGGCGGTCGCTCGCTGGCCGTGGCTGTGGCAGCTTCCTACCGCTGTGGAGAGTGACATTCAGCAGTTGGATTGTTGTTTTGGGGAAACCCCCAAATTGTCCTGCCCGATGGGGCCCAAAAAGCCTCCAGTGGCCGAAGGGTAACGCTGGGGGTGGGAAGGGGCGGTGGAAGTTGGTGGCGGAAGACTGAGTGATGTTTTGCTGGGAAATAGGGACCGGTTTTGCCCCACCTCACCACGTTTTCCCTCTTTTTTAGCGTTTGTTGCGCCGTATCCATTCCCGACGTGCCTTCCTCCCCCTCCTCTTCCTCCCCCTTTCAGCCGCATCAATGTCGGGGAGCAGTTGCAGGCGGAGCTGCCTGCCCTGCGGGACAGATCCCTCTTGGAAGAGGAGGACGAAGGAGCCTCCCTGGTTTGGAAGCCCTGGGGTGACATGGAAAGCAAGCCCGAGCCGCAGGAGAAAGGTTTCTCTTCAGGCTTTTCTTGTGGGAAAGGGGCAAATTCCCCCTTTTCAGAGTTACTTGATAGGGCGTTTGGGTTCTCTCCCGTCTTGTCTTGGCCCCGTAGCGTTGGAGGGAAGGAGATGGCTCGTTTTTGGGAGGAAAGTGGCTAGATAAGAGCCGATGGTGCTCTCGGGAGCATCTTCCATGAGAAAGGGGGGGTTTTGGCGGTCCCAGCTCATCTGCAGCCAGGGAGGAGTTTCTCTCTGGAGATCCCGCTCCCAAAGCTCTTGAAAGAGCCTTTTTTTTGTCCATCAGAAGACTTTTGGCCTCATCCAGAAGGAGGTAAAGCCGTTGGAGCGGGGCGGAGCTGGTTAGCGGGGAGGCTTTTAACCCAGTGACGCGCGGAAACAAACCTTACAACTCGCAGAGAGTTATAAAGCAGGTGTGTTTATTGCGGCGCCGGGTGCAAGGGGGATTTCTTCTCCAAACTTGCACACCAGTTTGTGAAACAAGCGTCTATTTATGGTGAAAAGCGTACATATTCATTAAGGTGGGCTGGGTTGTTATAATTAATTCTAAGAAAAGATCTGGCCACGTGGTCAGATGACATCGTGAGGCCAGAAGAGTGGTGGAGAAAAGTGACTTAGAGGTGCAGTCTCTGGTCCCAGATGGTAAAATACAAATTGATTGTGAAACTTAGGTGGGAAAATTGAAAAAGCTAAATGGCCTAAAGTTTCACAGAGAAAAATAATAATAGCATTTGCATTGTTGGGGTCCGTTGTCGTGGCAGAGTGTAGAAAATCCCATTGAGGAACAGAGGCTCTGTATAAATACTTGAACCAGCTAATATTCACCCGAAACCTCTATACCACTATTAGGCAAGTAACACAGCAGTGTGAGGTATGTTTGCAGAGTAATCCCAAAACAGGCCCTAAAGCCCAGCCTGGAGAAATAGGGAAAGGAAATTATCCAGGGCAACAGTGGCAAATTGATGTTTCAGGGCTCCCAAGAAAAGGGGGGTGTTTCGATACCTGTTGGTCTGGATGGATACCTTTTCAGGGTGGCCAGAAGCATTCCTTGCCGAACTAATAAGGCTAGGGAAGTAACCAAGGTACTGTTGCAAGAAATAATACCAAGATTTGGGGTTCCCGCGATAATCTCATCAGATCGGGGTTCACACTTCATTGCAAAGGTTGTTCAACAAGTCAGTAAGCTTTTAGGAATAGACTGGCAGCTACATACCCCATGTCATCCACAATCAAGTGGTCAAGTGGAAAAGATGAACCACCTAATTAAGCTGCAAATTGTAAAACCAGGCCAAGAGGCCAGTTTGCCTTGGCCTCAGTCATTACCTCTGGCACTCCTGAGAGTTAGAACTAAGCCCAGAATGAAGGAAGGGCTAAGTCCTTTTGAAATACTGTATGGGAGACCCTACATTGTGCAGGCGGGAACATCAACTGAAATTAGGAACAAAGTATTAACTGATTATATGATAAGCCTGCAAAAACAGCTTCAGGAAATAGAGAAGCTGGTCTTAGGAACTAGAGCCCGAGGTCTCGAGGGGCCCGTGCACGATATCGAACCGGGAGATTATGTGTATGTTAGATCTCTTTCAGATTCACCTTTAAAGCCGAAATAGGAAGGTCCGTTCCAGGTGCTGCTGACTTCTCACACGGCAGCCAAGATTGAAGAACAAGCCTCATGGACACATCATACCAGAGTGGAGAAAGCCCCTAAACCTAAACCACGACAGGAGTCGACGCCTACCGGACCTTTAAAACTTCATCTCCAAAGACAGAAATCTGGACTCTTGTAGCCTTACTGTGCTGTGGCTGCATCCATTAACGCGAATGCTTACGCATCCCTTGTAAAGAGTGTTGTAAAATATACCAATGTTAGTGACTGTTGGATACGTGAGCAAGCTGATGACTTTGATTCCCCACTTTTTGGAGTCCCTGTAAGCAACTGGACAGACATAAATCCGTATGAAATGCTTAAATCCTCACACTCCTGTCGGACGGAAAGCTCTTCATTAGAGCAAGTAACCTACACTTTAGCATTAGCAAACCGCTCTGTGCCGTACATAAGTTACAACCCTGCGGGAGCATCACCAGGGCAATTTAGCCGTACGGACCTCGGCAACTGGCCCACAACAGCTTTGGTCAAAGGGAACATAACTAGTGTTGACAAGCCAATAAACTCTACAAAAGCTTCTCCGGGAGAAGGAGAACAGAAGCGGGCACAATACTTGTACGGCAGAAGCGCTGCCGATACTTCCCCGGCTATAAGTGCTACCTGTAACCTACCGGAGGGGTATTGGTGGCTCTGCGGAGATTTAAAGACCTCACAACCCCCCTATGACATCATAACCCCATCTATGACATCACAACCCCCTCTATGACGTCACAACCCGTCTATGACATCACAAACCACTCTGTGACATCACAACCACACTCTATGACGTCACAACCGAACTCTATGAAATCACAACGCCCCTCTATGATGTCACAACCCCACTCTATGACATCATAGCCCCTCTATGACATCACAGTCCCACTCTATGACGTCACAACCCGACTCTGCGACATCACAACCGAACTCTATGACGTCACAACCGAACTCTATGACGTCACAACCCACTCTATGACATCACAACCCCACTCTATGACGTTACAACCCGACTCTGTGACATCAGAAACCCCACTGTGACGCCACAACCGCACTCTATGACGTCACAACCCCCTCTATGACATCACAACCACACTCTATGACATCACAATCCCCGATGACGTCACAAACCCCTCTATGACGTCACAACCCAACTCTGTGAAATCACAACGCCCTCTATGACTTTGTAACCCCACTCTATGACATCAGAATCCCACTCTATGACGTCACAACCCGACTCTGTGACATCCCAAACCCCACTATGACGTCACAACCGCACTCTATGATGTCACAACCCCCTCTATGATATAACCCCATCTATGACATCACAATCCCCGATGAGGTCACAACTCCCATGACGTCAGAACCCCACCCTATGACGTCACAACCCTACCTCTATGACATCATAGCCCCCCTATGACATCACAACCCCATTCTATGACATCACAAACCCCACTATGACGTCACAACCCCACTCTATGACATCATAACCCCTCTATGACATCACAATCCCACTCTATGACGTCACAACCCGACTCTGTGACATCACAAACCCCACTATGACGTCACAACCGCACTCTATGACGTCACAACCCCCTCTATGACGTCGCAACCCCACTGTATGACATGATAGCCTCGTCTATGACATCACAACCCCACTCTATGACATCAGAAACCACTCTGTGACATCACAAACCCCACTATGACGTCACAACCCTACCTCTATGACATCATAACCCCATGACATCACAACCCCACTCTATGACATCACAAACCCAACTATGACGTCACAACCCCACTCTATGACATCATAACCCCTCTATGACATCACAATCCCACTCTATGATGTCACAACCCGACTCTGTGACATCACAAACCCCACTATGATGTCACAACCCAACTCTTTGAAATCACAATGCCTCTCTATGATGTCACAACCCTACCTCTATGACATCACAACCCCACTCTATGACGTCACAACCCGACTGTGACATCACAAACTCCACTATGACGTCACAACCACACTCTGTGAAATCACAACGCCCTTCTAAGACGTCACAACCCTCCCTCTATGACATCACAATCCCCCTCTATGACATCACAACGCGGTTCTGTGACATCACAAACCCCACTATGACGTCACAACCCGACTCTGTGACGTCACAACCGCACTCTATGACGTTACAACCCCACTCTATGACATCACAACCCGACTCTGTGACATCACAAACACACTCTATGAAATCACAAACCCCACTATGGCGTCACAACCCCACTCTATGACATCAGAAACCACTTAGTGACATCACAAACCCCACTATGACGTCACAACCCAACTCTGTGAAATCACAATGCCCCTCTATGACGTCACAACCATACTCTATGACATCACAACCCCACTCTATGACATCAGAAACCCCACTCTATGACATCAGAAACCCCTCTATGACGCCACAACCTCACTCTATGACATCCCAATCCCCGATGACGTCACAACCCTCCCTCTATGAAATCACAACCCCACTCTATGACATCACAAACCACTCTGTGACATCACAAACCCCACTATGACGTCACAACCACACTCTGTGAAATCACAACACTATTCTAAGACGTCACAACCCTACCTCTATGACATCACAACCCTCTGTCTATGACGTCACAACCCAACTCTGTGAAATCACAACCCCTTCTATGACGTCATAACCCCACTCTATGAAATCATAACGCCCTCTATGACATTGTAACCCCACTCTATGACATCTCTATGAAGAGCTTTTGGAGCGGGATCTCCAGAGAGAAACTCCTCCCTGGCTGCGGATGAGGTGGGACCGCCAAAACCCCCCCCTTTCTCATGGAAGATGCTCCCGAGAGCACCGTCGGCTCTTATCTAGCCACTTTCCTCCCAAAAACAAGCCATCTCCTTCCCTCCAACGCTACGGGGCCAAGACAAGACGGGAGAGAACCCAAACGCCCTATCAAGTAACTCTGAAAAGGTGGAATTTGCCCCTTTCCCACAAGAAAAGCCTGAAGAGAAACCTTTCTCCTGCGGCTCGGGCTTGCTTTCCATGTCACCCCAGGGCTTCCAAACCAGGGAGGCTCCTTCCTCCTCCTCTTCCAAGAGGGACCTGTCCCGCAGGGCAGGCAGCTCCGCCTGCAACTGCTCCCCGGCATTGATGCGGCTGAAAGGGGGAGGAAGAGGAGGGGGAGGAAGGCACGTCGGGAATGGATACGGCGCAACAAACGCTTCAAAAGAGGGAAAATGTGGTGAGGTGGGGCAAAACCGGTCCCTATTTCCCAGCAAAACATCACTCAGTCTTCCGCCACCAACTTCCACCGCCCCTTCCCACCCCCAGCGTTACCCTTCGGCCACTGGAGGCTTTTTGGGCCCCATCGGGCAGGACAATTTGGGGGTTTCCCCAAAAAAACAATCCAACTGCTGAATGTCACTCTCCACAGCGGTAGGAAGCTGCCACAGCCACGGCCAGCGAGCGACCGCCGCCTCGGAATGTTGTGTGGAACGTGGGAGGCCGGCAACGGCCTGTGACGTCAGCAAAACCAGTGCTTTACTGGGACAGCACTGGGCCTTTGGGGGGGTTTCTGGCCCATATGGGGGACCCTCCACCCAAAAACACGCTGTGGAGAAGGGGCCGAGCGACACCCACCCCCACCCCCACTTCCCTCCTCCCGTTTTCCCAGGGGCCGCCCTCATTCCCACGGCTCAACGTGGATTTTTGCCTCATCCTCCATCAAAAGAACCCCAAAAGCCTGGATGTTCTGCCCAAAAAATCTGACAAAACCACGCTGGGGATAAAAATCTTTCCGCCAAGACCCTCCTTTAGCCTTCCTTGCCCTCCTCCTCCTCCTCACACACCACTCCATCCCCCACAACATTTCCCCCTTCTCAGGGAAATCAGGGCTCTGGAGAGGGACCCTCCGGCTACCACTTCACCCCTGCGGCTGCCCCGGGCCAGAAGGCGGGCATTGAGCCATTTGGGCCTTTTCTAGAAGCAAAAGGAGCAAAGCGAAACCCCGGGGGCCCTTTCCATCCCCCAATCCCCTAGTCCATGGGCTGCAGTCATCATGCTCTAGTGCAGTTCACTCTCTTCACAAGTTGGAAGCCCACGAGAAGCACAGTTAGGACACCACATTTTAAGAAAGCAAACTTCCAGCTCTTCAAGGAGTTAGGAAATATGTATATGTTAAGTCTTTTACAGATTCACCACTGAGGCCAAAGTGGGAAGGTCCCTTCCAGGTACTGCTGACCACTCACACAGCCATAAAGATTAAGGAACAAGCCGCTTGGATCCATTGGACTCGCGTCAAGAGAGCTCTGGAACCCCAATGGACATCAACGCAGACTGGACCCCTGAAGCTTCGCCTCCAACGAAAAGATGGACATTAGTAACCTTGATAGTCGTCAACATGCCGGGACTTTGTATTTCGGGGGGAGGGACATGGGATACGAATACATATACACAAAGTCTGGAAACATTGGTAAAAGCTACTAATCTGTCAGATTGTTGGGTATGTACCACCTTACCTAAAGGAGAAATGAAATTACCTCTATATGGGGTGGCAGCAAGCAATTGGAACTATGCCAACGGAACCTGGCCCAAATTTTGGGCAAAAGGGGGAAATGAGTTGAATGGATATTGTGAATACGATGATAATGTCTACCCCTTAGGACCCAGATTTGATTTACAACTATTGAAAGAAGAGCTTGTGGTATTAATTAGCAGTAACAATTGTACCTGGGAACACGGGGAATATAGACACAGGGGGCCGGTGAATAAGACAATAGCCTGGGGATGGAGCAAGTTCTGGATTAATAAGACAACTGTTGATGTGGGGAATTGGGATCTAACAGGGATAAAGGCAACGTATATTGACTTTTGCGACAAAACCCAACTAGTTGCATATAAAAGTAGTGGTGTTTCTGAAGGAGAAGGATATTCGTGGGAGTATGGATGGTATCAGGCAGGAAAGTTTTTAGGTGCGAATTTGACAGCAACTATGGGACCCTGTAAGTTACCTCAAGGGTATTGGTGGTTGTGTGGAGATGGATATAGCAGAAAACAGCTGCCCGCAGGATGGAAGGGAACTTGCACGATAGGCTATCTAACTAGCCAGGATACGGTGTTTAATCAGTCTGAAATCCCCTCAGGTATGTTGAGAACACCTTGGAGGAGAATTCGGGGAGTAGAAAACCCTCTAGTGACGAGGGGAACAAGATCCCATAGCTTTGCAAGGTGGCTTATACCGTTCCTGGGCGTCAGTGAATTGGAGAAAGCAATTGTAAACATATCGGCCACTATAGAAGTGCTTGAGAAATCTACAATCGATGCTATACGGGCACTTCAACAAGAAGTCCAGTCATTAGCAAATGTGGTGGGGCAAAACAGAATGGCATTAGACTTATTAACTTGGAAAGAGGGAGGCTTATGTGCAGTGATTAATCAAAGCTGTTGCTCATATGTAAACCAAAACGGAAGAATAGAGAAAGACTTACAAAATCTCATAGCTAAAACTCAGATTTTGCATCTGACTGCGCAAGATGACACCACATTCGGGTTTTCCGACCTTTGGGAAAAGTTAACCTCGTGGTTACCTAACTTGGCTTGGCTTAAGCGACTGTTTATCCTTCTAGTAGCAATACTTATGTTAGGAACTTTAGTGTGTGCATTAATTAGATGTCTTATGTGTTGTACCAGGGGGGCCAAAGACGAATACATTCAATGGAAGAAGCATCAGCTCCGTGAACGGGTGGAATCAGGGAAGTATTTTAGAAATCAGATGGAGAGGGAGAGTGTGTTATAGGCAATTGTAAAAGAATTTACAAAGGTGAAAGAAAAGGGGGGACTTGATTCAGAAAAGGAATGGTTAAAGGTTGTTAGTGTGAATTTAGTACAGCCTGGGAAAGAACAAAGCTCGGAGCCCAGCATTCCAAGATAAAGAAATGGCCTTGTGTATAAGATAGCGGGAGCAGCCTGCATGCTAAGGAGGGACCCAACTGTCTGGGAAAGGTGTCCATCTGGTCGGGACTAGTTTTGCGGTTTGGGATCCGGCCAACCCAAGCTTTCTGGGACAAAGGTGAAGGTACCCGGTGAAGAAGACTGCGAGCCTTCCTCCAGAAGACCCCGGCCCACGACCACCAGGCGGCAGTGCGCATGCGGCAAGGGGAGGAGACTTATGATAATGAGTTCTTAGAAATAATTACAATAGTAACGCCTTTTCTTAGAATTAATTAGAATAACCCAGCCCACCTTAATGAATATGTACGCTTTTCACCATAAATAGACGCTTGTTTCACAAACCGGTGTGCAAGTTTGGAGAAGAAATCCCCCTTGCACCCGGCGCCGCAATAAACACACCTGCTTTATAACTCTCTGCGAGTTGTAAGGTTTGTTTCCGCGCGTCACTGGGTTAAAAGCCTCCCCGCTAACCAGCTCCGCCCCGCTCCAACGGCTTTACCTCCTTCTGGATGAGGCCAAAAGTCTTCTGATGGACAAAAAAAAGGCTCTTTCAAGAGCTTTGGGAGCGGGATCTCCAGAGAGAAACTCCTCCCTGGCTGCAGATGAGCTGGGACCGCCAAAACCCCCCCTTTCTCATGGAAGATGCTCCCGAGAGCACCGTCGGCTCTAATCTAGCCACTTTCTTCCCAAAAACGAGCCATCTCCTTCCCTCCAACGCTACGCGGCCAAGACAAGACGGGAGAGAACCCAAACGCCCTATCAAGTAACTCTGAAAAGGGGGAATTTCCCACAAGAAAAGCCTGAAGAGAAACCTTTCTCCTGCGGCTCGGGCTTGCTTTCCATGTCACCCCAGGGCTTCCAAACCAGGGAGGCTCCTTCGTCCTCCTCTTCCAAGAGGGATCTGTCCCGCAGGGCAGGCAGCTCCGCCTGCAACTGCTCCCCGACATTGATGCGGCTGAAAGGGGGAGGAAGAGGAGGGGGAGGAAGGCACGTCGGGAATGGATACGGCGCAACAAACGCTAAAAAAGAGGGAAAACGTGGTGAGGTGGGGCAAAACCGGTCCCTATTTCCCAGCAAAACATCACTCAGTCTTCCGCCACCAACTTCCACCGCCCCTTCCCACCCCCAGCGTTACCCTTCGGCCACTGGAGGCTTTTTGGGCCCCATCGGGCAGGACAATTTGGGGGTTTCCCCAAAAAAACAATCCAACTGCTGAATGTCACTCTCCACAGCGGTAGGAAGCTGCCACAGCCACGGCCAGCGAGCGACCGCCGCCTCGGAATGTTGTGTGGAACGTGGGAGGCCGGCAACGGCCTGTGACGTCAGCAAAACCAGTGCTTTACTGGGACAGCACTGGGCCTTTGGGGGGGTTTCTGGCCCATATGGGGGACCCTCCACCCAAAAACACGCTGTGGAGAAGGGGCCGAGCGACACCCACCCCCACCCCCACTTCCCTCCTCCCCTTTTCCCAGGGGTCGCCCTCATTCCCACGGCTCAACGTGGATTTTTGCCTCATCCTCCATCAAAAGAACCCCAAAATCCTGGAGGTTCTGCCCAAAAAAATCTGACAAAACCACGCTGGGGATAAAAATCTTTCCGCCAACACCCTCCTTTAGCCTTCCTTGCCCTCCTCCTCCTCCTCACACACCACTCCATCCCCCACAAAATTTCCCCCTTCTCAGGGAAATCATGGCTCTGCAGAGGGACCCTCCGGCTACCACTTCACCCCTGCGGCTGCCCCGGGCCGGAAGGCGGGCATTGAGCCATTTGGGCCTTTTCTAGAAGCAAAAGGAGCAAAGCGAAACCCCGGGGGCCCTTTCCATCCCCCAATCCCCTAGTCCATGGGCTGCAGTCATCATGCTCTAGTGCAGTTCACTCTCTTCACAAGTTGGAAGCCCACGAGAAGCACAGTTAGGACGCCACATTTTAAGAAAGCAAACTTCCAGCTCTTCAAGGAGTTAGGAAATAGGACCCCGTGGGAAACTGCCCTTAGGGACAAGGGAGCAGAACAAAGGAAAAAAGGATTTTTAAGTCCTTCCTCTAGAAATCCATTAGACCCAGCTTCATAGAAACGACACCGGTCTGGATGCTGGTGGTTAAAGAGGATGGATTTTGGGGGGGTTAAATTAGGAGAATTAATTGGGCGATCACTTCAAATGAGGTCAAATTAAAACTGGAGGCATTTTGCTGGCTGTGAGGGACTGGAGTGGGCAAGCCTCGGGCCACAAAACTCAATGGAACTTGAGTTTGTCCTGGGCAAAAAGGGGAAACCTGAGGCTTTTGCACAAGGAGGGGCCGCTCTGAACCTCACGGCTCCGCGGAAGGTCTCCCCGACTCCAAAAAGACAGAACGTTGGGGGTTGAAAGTCAAATAAAACCACCAAGAGGCACCTGGGCAAGGGCAATCCTCCAGCTGCCCTTCCCTTCTGCCCCCGCCCCACCCCCCCCCCCTCCCTCAGGGTGCTTTTCTGAACCCAAAGGAGGCATTTGGGGAAGAAAAAGGGAGGGCTGACCTTCCGCACTCACCTCAGGGCAAGTCCCAGCACAGGGAGGTCCCGGCATCCCCGGAGGAGCCGCAGGCGCTGTGGGGCTGCGGGTGGTGACGCCCCGGCGTGGGCTTGTCTTTGGCGGTCGCACGTGGCCTCTTCTTCTGGTGGCAGACGGCCTGCAAACCAGGGACAAAATAACTTGAAATGGCTCAAAAAGGCAGAAAAATAAGATTTTTTGGCCGTGGATTTCACCCGGTTTATCAGCCCAGGTAAAGTCTAAACAGCCAAAAAACCAATGGGAAAACGGGGTGCAAAGCCACAACGGGGTGCAAGTAAAACTGTATTATTTCCACTGTCCCAAGCGGAAAAGCACTTTCCTCCACAAAATCTATCAAAGGGGCTGAAAAGGTGCAATTCCCACGCACTGAAGCCACACAGCCACCCCCTTCCCCCGCCCACCAAAAATTAAAATAATATCTCTTTCCGTGAAGCAAATCCCTCTTTCCTGGCAAGGAACGTTTGAGCAGATGGATTCGTCCAGGAAACAAACCCCCCCAGCAGCTTTTTTACCTCGCCTTTGGCTTTTTCCACCTCATCCCGGACTCTCTTGACCCTTTTCTCCAGCAGGCGAGGTCAGGTGCACCCAAATCGCACTTTCTTCCTCCAGAAGTAACAAGAGTCAACACACTGGGCCACGGTTTGCCTCTGGATCTATGGGGAGAAATCCAGGGATATTAAAGACTCCCTTGTCATTACAAAGGAGGGCAATGATATCTTCTCCCGCTGGGGTTTTAGCAGGAAGAAGGGTCCTAAGGACAGGATTCCAACGGGGGATTGAAAATAGGGCTTTCTGGGTTAAAAGCCTCCCCGCTAACCAGCTCCGCCCCGCTCCAACGGCTTTACCTCCTTCTGGATGAGGCCAAAAGTCTTCTGATGGACAAAAAAAAGGCTCGCTCAAGAGCTTTGGGAGCGGGATCTCCAGAGAGAAACTCCTCCCTGGCTGCAGATGAGGTAGGACCGCCAAAACCCCCCCTTTCTCATGGAAGATGCTCCCGAGAGCACCGTCGGCTCTAATCTAGCCACTTTCTTCCCAAAAACGAGCCATCTCCTTCCCTCCAACGCTACGCGGCCAAGACAAGACGGGAGAGAACCCAAACGCCCTATCAAGTAACTCTGAAAAGGTGGACTTTGCCCCTTTCCCACAAGAAAAGCCTGAAGAGAAACCTTTCTCCTGCGGCTCGGGGTTGCTTTCCATGTCACCCCAGGGCTTCCAAACCAGGGAGGCTCCTTCGTCCTCCTCTTCCAAGAGGGATCTGTCCCGCAGGGCAGGCAGCTCCGCCTGCAACTGCTCCCCGACATTGATGCGGCTGAAAGGGGGAGGAAGAGGAGGGCGAGGAAGGCACGTCGGGAATGGATACGGCGCAACAAACGCTTCAAAAGAGGGAAAACGTGGTGAGGTGGGGCAAAACCGGTCCCTATTTCCCAGCAAAACATCACTCAGTCTTCCGCCACCAACTTCCACCGCCCCTTCCCACCCCCAGCGTTACCCTTCGGCCACTGGAGGCTTTTTGGGCCCCATCGGGCAGGACAATTTGGGGGTTTCCCCAAAAAAACAATCCAACTGCTGAATGTCACTCTCCACAGCGGTAGGAAGCTGCCACATCCACGGCCAGCGAGCGACCGCCGCCTCGGAATGTTGTGTGGAACGCGGGAGGCCGGCAACGGCCTGTGACGTCAGCAAAACCAGTGCTTTACTGGGACAGCACTGGGCCTTTGGGGGGGTTTCTGGCCCATATGGGGGACCCTCCACCCAAAAACACGCTGTGGAGAAGGGGCCGAGCGACACCCACCCCCACCCCCACTTCCCTCCTCCCGTTTTCCCAGGGGTCGCCCTCATTCCCACGGCTCAACGTGGATTTTTGCCTCATCCTCCATCAAAAGAACCCCAAAATCCTGGAGGTTCTGCCCAAAAAAATCTGACAAAACCACGCTGGGGATAAAAATCTTTCCGCCAACACCCTCCTTTAGCCTTCCTTGCCCTCCTCCTCCTCCTCACACACCACTCCATCCCCCACAAAATTTCCCCCTTCTCAGGGAAATCAGGGCTCTGGAGATGGACCCTCCGGCTACCACTTCACCCCTGCGGCTGCCCCGGGCCGGAAGGCGGGCATTGAGCCATTTGGGCTTTTTCTAGAAGCAAAAGGAGCAAAGCGAAACCCCGGGGGCCCTTTCCATCCCCCAATCCCCTAGTCCATGGGCTGCAGTCATCATGCTCTAGTGCAGTTCACTCTCTTCACAAGTTGGAAGCCCACGAGAAGCACAGTTAGGACGCCACATTTTAAGAAAGCAAACTTCCAGCTCTTCAAGGAGTTAGGAAATAGGACCCCGTGGGAAACTGCCCTTAGGGACAAGGGAGCAGAACAAAGGAAAAAGGGATTTTTAAGTCCTTCCTCTAGAAATCCATTAGACCCAGCTTCATAGAAACGACACCGGTCTGGATGCTGGTGGTTAAAGAGGATGGATTTTGGGGGGGTTAAATTAGGAGAATTAATTGGGCGATCACTTCAAATGAGGTCAAATTAAAACTGGAGGCATTTTGCTGGCTGTGAGGGACTGGAGTGGGCAAGCCTCGGGCCACAAAACTCAATGGAACTTGAGTTTGTCCTGGGCAAAAAGGGGAAACCTGAGGCTTTTGCACAAGGAGGGGCCGCTCTGAACCTCACGGCTCCGCGGAAGGTCTCCCCGACTCCAAAAAGACAGAACGTTGGGGGTTGAAAGTCAAATAAAACCACCAAGAGGCACCTGGGCAAGGGCAATCCTCCAGCTGCCCTTCCCTTCTGCCCCCGCCCCACCCCCCCCCTCCCTCAGGGTGCTTTTCTGAACCCAAAGGAGGCATTTGGGGAAGAAAAAGGGAGGGCTGACCTTCCGCACTCACCTCAGGGCAAGTCCCAGCACAGGGAGGTCCCGGCATCCCCGGAGGAGCCGCAGGCGCTGTGGGGCTGCGGGTGGTGACGCCCCGGCGTGGGCTTGTCTTTGGCGGTCGCACGTGGCCTCTTCTTCTGGTGGCAGACGGCCTGCAAACCAGGGACAAAATAACTTGAAATGGCTCAAAAAGGCAGAAAAATAAGATTTTTTGGCCGTGGATTTCACCCGGTTTATCAGCCCAGGTAAAGTCTAAACAGCCAAAAAACCAATGGGAAAACGGGGTGCAAAGCCACAACGGGGTGCAAGTAAAACTGTATTATTTCCACTGTCCCAAGCGGAAAAGCACTTTCCTCCACAAAATCTATCAAAGGGGCTGAAAAGGTGCAATTCCCACGCACTGAAGCCACACAGCCACCCCCTTCCCCCGCCCACCAAAAATTCAAATAATATCTCTTTCCGTGAAGCAAATCCCTCTTTCCTGGCAAGGAACGTTTGAGCAGATGGATTCGTCCAGGAAACAAACCCCCCCAGCAGCTTTTTTACCTCGCCTTTGGCTTTTTCCACCTCATCCCGGACTCTCTTGACCCTTTTCTCCAGCAGGCGAGGTCAGGTGCACCCAAATCGCACTGTCTTCCTCCAGAAGTAACAAGAGTCAACACACTGGGCCACGGTTTGCCTCTGGATCTATGGGGAGAAATCCAGGGATATTAAAGACTCCCTTGTCATTACAAAGGAGGGCAATGATATCTTCTCCCGCTGGGGTTTTAGCAGGAAGAAGGGTCCTAAGGACAGGATTCCAACGGGGGATTGAAAATAGGGCTTTCTGGGTTAAAAGCCTCCCCGCTAACCAGCTCCGCCCCGCTCCAACGGCTTTACCTCCTTCTGGATGAGGCCAAAAGTCTTCTGATGGACAAAAAAAAGGCTCGCTCAAGAGCTTTGGGAGCGGGATCTCCAGAGAGAAACTCCTCCCTGGCTGCGGATGAGGTGGGACCGCCAAAACCCCCCCTTTCTCATGGAAGATGCTCCCGAGAGCACCGTCGGCTCTAATCTAGCCACTTTCTTCCCAAAAACGAGCCATCTCCTTCCCTCCAACGCTACGCGGCCAAGACAAGACGGGAGAGAACCCAAACGCCCTATCAAGTAACTCTGAAAAGGTGGACTTTGCCCCTTTCCCACAAGAAAAGCCTGAAGAGAAACCTTTCTCCTGCGGCTCGGGGTTGCTTTCCATGTCACCCCAGGGCTTCCAAACCAGGGAGGCTCCTTCGTCCTCCTCTTCCAAGAGGGATCTGTCCCGCAGGGCAGGCAGCTCCGCCTGCAACTGCTCCCCGACATTGATGCGGCTGAAAGGGGGAGGAAGAGGAGGGCGAGGAAGGCACGTCGGGAATGGATACGGCGCAACAAACGCTTCAAAAGAGGGAAAACGTGGTGAGGTGGGGCAAAACCGGTCCCTATTTCCCAGCAAAACATCACTCAGTCTTCCGCCACCAACTTCCACCGCCCCTTCCCACCCCCAGCGTTACCCTTCGGCCACTGGAGGCTTTTTGGGCCCCATCGGGCAGGACAATTTGGGGGTTTCCCCAAAAAAACAATCCAACTGCTGAATGTCACTCTCCACAGCGGTAGGAAGCTGCCACAGCCACGGCCAGCGAGCGACCGCCGCCTCGGAATGTTGTGTGGAACGCGGGAGGCCGGCAACGGCCTGTGACGTCAGCAAAACCAGTGCTTTACTGGGACAGCACTGGGCCTTTGGGGGGGTTTCTGGCCCATATGGGGGACCCTCCACCCAAAAACACGCTGTGGAGAAGGGGCCGAGCGACACCCACCCCCACCCCCACTTCCCTCCTCCCGTTTTCCCAGGGGTCGCCCTCATTCCCACGGCTCAACGTGGATTTTTGCCTCATCCTCCATCAAAAGAACCCCAAAATCCTGGAGGTTCTGCCCAAAAAAATCTGACAAAACCACGCTGGGGATAAAAATCTTTCCGCCAACACCCTCCTTTAGCCTTCCTTGCCCTCCTCCTCCTCCTCACACACCACTCCATCCCCCACAAAATTTCCCCCTTCTCAGGGAAATCATGGCTCTGCAGAGGGACCCTCCGGCTACCACTTCACCCCTGCGGCTGCCCCGGGCCAGAAGGCGGGCATTGAGCCAGTTGGGCCTTTTCTAGAAGCAAAAGGAGCAAAGCGAAACCCCGGGGGCCCTTTCCATCCCCCAAGCCCCTAGTCCATGGGCTGCAGTCATCATGCTCTAGTGCAGTTCACTCTCTTCACAAGTTGGAAGCCCACGAGAAGCACAGTTAGGACGCCACATTTTAAGAAAGCAAACTTCCAGCTCTTCAAGGAGTTAGGAAATAGGACCCCGTGGGAAACTGCCCTTAGGGACAAGGGAGCAGAACAAAGGAAAAAGGGATTTGTAAGTCCTTCCTCTAGAAATCCATTAGACCCAGCTTCATAGAAACGACACCGGTCTGGATGCTGGTGGTTAAAGAGGATGGATTTTGGGGGGGTTAAATTAGGAGAATTAATTGGGCGATCACTTCAAATGAGGTCAAATTAAAACTGGAGGCATTTTGCTGGCTGTGAGGGACTGGAGTGGGCAAGCCTCGGGCCACAAAACTCAATGGAACTTGAGTTTGTCCTGGGCAAAAAGGGGAAACCTGAGGCTTTTGCACAAGGAGGGGCCGCTCTGAACCTCACGGCTCCGCGGAAGGTCTCCCCGACTCCAAAAAGACAGAACGTTGGGGGTTGAAAGTCAAATAAAACCACCAAGAGGCACCTGGGCAAGGGCAATCCTCCAGCTGCCCTTCCCTTCTGCCCCCGCCCCACCCCCCCCCTCCCTCAGGGTGCTTTTCTGAACCCAAAGGAGGCATTTGGGGAAGAAAAAGGGAGGGCTGACCTTCCGCACTCACCTCAGGGCAAGTCCCAGCACAGGGAGGTCCCGGCATCCCCGGAGGAGCCGCAGGCGCTGTGGGGCTGCGGGTGGTAACGCCCCGGCATGGGCTTGTCTTTGGCGGTCGCACGTGGCCTCTTCTTCTGGTGGCAGACGGCCTGCAAACCAGGGACAAAATAACTTGAAATGGCTCAAAAAGGCAGAAAAATAAGATTTTTTGGCCGTGGATTTCACCCGGTTTATCAGCCCAGGTAAAGTCTAAACAGCCAAAAAACCAATGGGAAAACGGGGTGCAAAGCCACAACGGGGTGCAAGTAAAACTGTATTATTTCCACTGTCCCAAGCGGAAAAGCACTTTCCTCCACAAAATCTATCAAAGGGGCTGAAAAGGTGCAATTCCCACGCACTGAAGCCACACAGCCACCCCGTTCCCCCGCCCACCAAAAATTCAAATAATATCTCTTTCCGTGAAGCAAATCCCTCTTTCCTGGCAAGGAACGTTTGAGCAGATGGATTCGTCCAGGAAACAAACCCCCCCAGCAGCTTTTTTACCTCGCCTTTGGCTTTTTCCACCTCATCCCGGACTCTCTTGACCCTTTTCTCCAGCAGGCGAGGTCAGGTGCACCCAAATCGCACTTTCTTCCTCCAGAAGTAACAAGAGTCAACACACTGGGCCACGGTTTGCCTCTGGATCTATGGGGAGAAATCCAGGGATATTAAAGACTCCCTTGTCATTACAAAGGAGGGCAATGATATCTTCTCCCGCTGGGGTTTTAGCAGGAAGAAGGGTCCTAAGGACAGGATTCCAACGGGGGATTGAAAATAGGGCTTTCTGGGTTAAAAGCCTCCCCGCTAACCAGCTCCGCCCCGCTCCAACGGCTTTACCTCCTTCTGGATGAGGCCAAAAGTCTTCTGATGGACAAAAAAAAGGCTCGCTCAAGAGCTTTGGGAGCGGGATCTCCAGAGAGAAACTCCTCCCTGGCTGCGGATGAGGTGGGACCGCCAAAACCCCCCCTTTCTCATGGAAGATGCTCCCGAGAGCACCGTCGGCTCTAATCTAGCCACTTTCTTCCCAAAAACGAGCCATCTCCTTCCCTCCAACGCTACGCGGCCAAGACAAGACGGGAGAGAACCCAAACGCCCTATCAAGTAACTCTGAAAAGGTGGACTTTGCCCCTTTCCCACAAGAAAAGCCTGAAGAGAAACCTTTCTCCTGCGGCTCGGGGTTGCTTTCCATGTCACCCCAGGGCTTCCAAACCAGGGAGGCTCCTTCGTCCTCCTCTTCCAAGAGGGATCTGTCCCGCAGGGCAGGCAGCTCCGCCTGCAACTGCTCCCCGACATTGATGCGGCTGAAAGGGGGAGGAAGAGGAGGGGGAGGAAGGCACGTCGGGAATGGATACGGCGCAACAAACGCTAAAAAAGAGGGAAAACGTGGTGAGGTGGGGCAAAACCGGTCCCTATTTCCCAGCAAAACATCACTCAGTCTTCCGCCACCAACTTCCACCGCCCCTTCCCACCCCCAGCGTTACCCTTCGGCCACTGGAGGCTTTTTGGGCCCCATCGGGCAGGACAATTTGGGGGTTTCCCCAAAAAAACAATCCAACTGCTGAATGTCACTCTCCACAGCGGTAGGAAGCTGCCACAGCCACGGCCAGCGAGCGACCGCCGCCTCGGAATGTTGTGTGGAACGCGGGAGGCCGGCAACGGCCTGTGACGTCAGCAAAACCAGTGCTTTACTGGGACAGCACTGGGCGTTTGGGGGGGTTTCTGGCCCATATGGGGGACCCTCCACCCAAAAACACGCTGTGGAGAAGGGGCCGAGCGACACCCACCCCCACCCCCACTTCCCTCCTCCCGTTTTCCCAGGGGTCGCCCTCATTCCCACGGCTCAACGTGGATTTTTGCCTCATCCTCCATCAAAAGAACCCCAAAATCCTGGAGGTTCTGCCCAAAAAAATCTGACAAAACCACGCTGGGGATAAAAATCTTTCCGCCAACACCCTCCTTTAGCCTTCCTTGCCCTCCTCCTCCTCCTCACACACCACTCCATCCCCCACAAAATTTCCCCCTTCTCAGGGAAATCATGGCTCTGCAGAGGGACCCTCCGGCTACCACTTCACCCCTGCGGCTGCCCCGGGCCAGAAGGCAGGCATTGAGCCATTTGGGCCTTTTCTAGAAGCAAAAGGAGCAAAGCGAAACCCCGGGGGCCCTTTCCATCCCCCAAGCCCCTAGTCCATGGGCTGCAGTCATCATGCTCTAGTGCAGTTCACTCTCTTCACAAGTTGGAAGCCCACGAGAAGCACAGTTAGGACGCCACATTTTAAGAAAGCAAACTTCCAGCTCTTCAAGGAGTTAGGAAATAGGACCCCGTGGGAAACTGCCCTTAGGGACAAGGCAGCAGAACAAAGGAAAAAGGGATTTTTAAGTCCTTCCTCTAGAAATCCATTAGACCCAGCTTCATAGAAACGACACCGGTCTGGATGCTGGTGGTTAAAGAGGATGGATTTTGGGGGGGTTAAATTAGGAGAATTAATTGGGCGATCACTTCAAATGAGGTCAAATTAAAACTGGAGGCATTTTGCTGGCTGTGAGGGACTGGAGTGGGCAAGCCTCGGGCCACAAAACTCAATGGAACTTGAGTTTGTCCTGGGCAAAAAGGGGAAACCGGAGGCTTTTGCACAAGGAGGGGCCGCTCTGAACCTCACGGCTCCGCGGAAGGTCTCCCCGACTCCAAAAAGACAGAACGTTGGGGGTTGAAAGTCAAATAAAACCACCAAGAGGCACCTGGGCAAGGGCAATCCTCCAGCTGCCCTTCCCTTCTGCCCCCGCCCCCCCCCCCCCCCCCCCCCTCAGGGTGCTTTTCTGAACCCAAAGGAGGCATTTGGGGAAGAAAAAGGGAGGGCTGACCTTCCGCACTCACCTCAGGGCAAGTCCCAGCACAGGGAGGTCCCGGCATCCCCGGAGGAGACGCAGGCGCTGTGGGGCTGCGGGTGGTGACGCCCCGGCGGGGGCTTGTCTTTGGCGGTCGCACGTGGCCTCTTCTTCTGGTGGCAGACGGCCTGCAAACCAGGGACAAAATAACTTGAAATGGCTCAAAAAGGCAGAAAAATAAGATTTTTTGGCCGTGGATTTCACCCGGTTTATCAGCCCAGGTAAAGTCTAAGCAGCCAAAAAACCAATGGGAAAACAGGGTGCAAAGCCACAACGGGGTGCAAGAAAAACTCTATTATTTCCACTGTCCCAAGCGGAAAAGCACTTTCCTCCACAAAATCTATCAAAGGGGCTGAAAACGTGCAATTGGTGACCCTCACCCCAACGTCCCCATCGGCCCCTCTCGCATCCCCTCCTCGCTTTTCCCCGCTTCAAACGGGCCACAGACCCCCCCCGGCACCCCCTAAAACCACCCGGCAGCACCGCCCTCACCACCTGCCCTTCAGACAGCGCCTGCGCGCACCCCCCTTCTGCCCACGCGCTCGCGTCAGCACCGCCTACCCCGGCAAACTCTGCTGCCCATTGGCCCGCCCACTGCTCTCATCCCGCCCACCGCCCCCTCTTTGTGCCGCCATTGGGCCGGCGGCTGCACTCGCCCCGCCCCCTCGCTCCTGCCAAGGTGGCGAAAAAGGCGGGAAAAGCGCCCCTGCCCCCTTTCTCCTCAGGGCCACAAAATGGCCACGCCACTTGGCTTGGACCATTAAAAACAAGACAGAAACACCCCAAACCACCCGAAATATCCGGTTTTACCAAAAGAAAGGGATTTGAAGCACCCGTGCTGACCCCGCCCCTCGTAAGGCGCCACCAGAGCCCTTCCCTCGGAGGGAGGAAGAGGCGATCAAATGGCAGCCGCAGCTGAGGGGGCGAACTCCCCTCAGCCAGGCCCTGGGGTATGGGACGAGGGGGACAGCTGTGCCCCACAACCCCAGGGAGGATTTCACCACCCGCCGGCACAGCCAAAGCCGCTGTGAGGGGGAAGGCGGACACCTTAGGGTGTGTGAGAGATGAGCTAAGTTTTGCTTCAGCTAATTGATAGGTTCTTGTTAGTATGTATATACTAACAAGGGAACTTTAGTAATTACTGTCACAGTAGAGTCTAATAAATTGTACCCAATTAATCTTCAGAAATGCCCTTGGTCTGTCAAGGTGTTGCATGAAGAGGCAAAATAGTTTTGGCCGAAAATAAACCCCCTTGCGTCCTAACACTCCTCACCAAGGTGGGAGGCTGGGGGCGGCTGGGTTTAAATTCTGAGTGATGCCCAATGCACCACTATCAGCCCAGTCGCGTTTGATATATTAAACTGTCACGATTCCGGATACACTAATAGTGGACTGCACCTTCAGTCTAGTCGTGCTCACGAACCAGCACGGCCACACTTTAGTGTTTGGTCGCGTTCGGTGAGAAACCCAAACGGCTAGCTACTTAAGCAGTGCAGTTTATTTAAGCAACAGATAGAAAGGTTCTTACGCTTTGCCGGTGATAAGTACACTGTCTGCGAAGCACGTGCAAGTAAAAGAAAAAATGTTAACGCTACAAAGCGCTCGACAAAGTTCCAAACAATACAGCCTGGCTCTAAATGTCACAGGTAACCCTCTGGAGAGATTTCTAAGCTTCCCGAGGAAGTACTCGATATAGTCTAAGTCTTACCCACAGGCGTCCCTATGGGGGGGAAGAAAGGCTCAGCCCCTCGCCTGGTCCCGGGAGTCAGAGGCAGTCCGTGACGGGCTCCTCCCCGACTTCTTTACCATGGTGTCTTCCCTAGCAACCCCCCTTTCTTGGGCTATTTTTATATTATTTTTTACCTTCAATGTGGAGTTTGAATGACTCTAGTCATAAATACCTTTATTACGATTGATGTAAAATTCCGTCGCCTCGCATTTAAAGGTATAGTTTATGAAAAATTCAGGGCGCAGACTCAAGGAGGAGTGGTCGCACCTTGGAGGCGGGCAGCCTTCGGGCTGGAGGTGTGTTTTGGTATTATAATGACATTATAATGAGCAAAGTTTGCACAAAGGACAGCATTTCATCAAAATTTGGCAGACTGTTGGCTCAGGGTAGCAAGCATGCCGCTTATCACTTCCACAGGATCACCTTGTTCCCATATCTGCTGTGTGATCACAGAGCTTGGCCGTGGAATCTTCACTCCACCACATCCTCCGTGCTGCTTTTGCAAGCAATATTGTTCAGGGAGTCAGCGATGTAGCGGATTCCTCGCACACCAGCTGCTGCTGTGTTCCACCCTGGAAAGGTTTCCATTTCATACCTTTCCTTAGTGTGTGAACAATGCAAAAAATTTTTAATAAAAATTATATTTTAGGAATTATTCCACACAAGGGATCCTGGTTTTGCAGAACGAAATCCAAGTAAAGAGAAACAGATTGGAAAGTAACCTTCAACGCAGGAACCCAAAAGACAGGGGAGTAACATTGAGACCAAAGAAACCAGTCTTGGACGGTAAATCTGCCAAGGGGGCTGTGAAGACTGCCAAGTAGGCCGAGTTCATTTAGAGGACAACTGATGAAGAGGAGGATACGACCACCTGATGAAGTAAACGACCACCAGAGTGCCTCTAGTTACTAACAACGGACAGTAGATGGCGGCAAAGACCGTGAAATAGCATTTAGCCTAATCAAGGGCGTGTTTAGGATAAGGATTCCTTGGCTGGGTGTGTTTATGCCTTACAGGGTGAAAAGAGGTGAACTGCACCTGTACTGGGTTAGACGGTCGGGAAGAATGTGAGCTCCAACTTCTCAACTGATGAGAAGAGAGACAGAAACTTAAGCAGCCGGGATAAGGTAGAAGAACCTGAGAACTGGAAAGAGGGGGTGTGCCTCTGCTTTGAGATGCACCCGATTCAGCGCTGTTTCGTGTAATAAATTTTTAACTTTTTTATCTTTGCTTCGTTGACTTTGTTCTCTATGAAATTCTAATCGTGAGCCAGTGTTTCTCACAGGCGGACACTGTTGTATTCTGGGGGCATAAAAGGGGTTTTGGGGAGCAGGGGGGCCCTGGGGTGCGGTGGTGGGGATGTGGGGTGCTCTGCAGGTTTGGGGGGGGCTTATTTGGTGTCAGGGGGACATGGGCTGCCCTGTAGGGGATAGGGAAGGCAGGTGGAAACGGTGTGCCCTGAATAATCAGTGGTGCCCTAAGTAATGGGGGTGCACCCACCTCTCTGCCCGCTCCCCCCCCCCCCCCAGCTGAGCCCCCCTCGGTCCCAATTTTGGGGTTTACTGAGCCCCTCTGGGAGCTGAGTGTTGCCTCCGCTGAGTCTGCTAGAAAAACAGAGTGTACCCCCCCAAACTCGGGGGTGGGTCCCACATTCTGCTTCCCCCAAGCTGATGGGGGGAGCCCCCTAAAATAAATCTCCATGGGGATTTGGGGTGCCCTCTCCTTTCCCCTAAGACTCACGAAGCCTCCATGATCCAACCTCCTCATTTGGAGACCCCCCAGGACACCCCCTCCAAAATCACACCTCCCCAATGCACCCCAGTGCTGCCCATGCTTTTATTTCAGAAAAGGCATTCTTTTATTATTTATTTTAACCATTTCTCCTTAAAAAAAAAATAAATAAATATCTATATATAAAATAAATGCCTCATCCTCAGATCTGCATGGCCGCCTCCAGTGTCTCCAAAACCTTCGTAGCAATTTTCTCTGCAGGATGAGGGGACAGTCTCATTCGGGGGGGATTTAAAAAAAAAAAGCCTTCTCAAAACTCCCTTTTTTCACTCTCCCCAGGTACTCTGTGCTGCCAGATGGATTTTCAGAGGCAGTAAAATTTCTTTTTCTGCAAATCCCTCATTACGTGTTTCATTGTATGTCAAGCCCATCTTCTGTGTTTTTTTTTATTTGGCCATGGGTTTGGGGTTGTTTTTTACATTGATTTACTCTGTATAATATTGTCTACAAAGGAATGTCATTATTTGTGCTGTTTCTAATTGTGCATTTGTCCAAATTTGTAATTTGAGGGACGCACAGACTGTGTAAAGATGGCTCCATGCTCACTGTATGATTAAACAAATTAAAGAAACTTGCAGCATCTTGTTTGCTCAAGATCTTTCCTTTGAGTCCTTCTCTGGAGGTGCAGAGCAATGCCTGTGAGCAGAGGTGCAGGGGAAAGAGTCCCAGCACTGCAGCACTGTCAGGGAGCACCAGCCTTGGTCTTTCCCAACTTATTCTCTTTTCTCACCCACGCTCTCCTTCTGAGCCCTCGCCTTGCTCTAAGGCTGTGCGTGCTCTTGCAGATCATAGGAACCACTGCAGCTCAGGAACCACTGGCAGGGACAGCCACTGGGTTCTTCTCTGATAGAGCCGAACTCCCGAACAGCACCTCCATCATACCAGGGGATGTCCTCAGGGCAGGGCATGAAGGCTTAGGCCTTCTTCCAGAGTTGCACTCGAGAACGTGCCATGGGAATTGCCCCTGCAAATGAAAACACCAGTGTGCAGCTAAACTGTGTGTGTGTGCAGGGTTGGGGAAAGCAGCAGTTTCCTTGCTCAGCCAGGACTCCTGGGAAAGACCTGAAGGACCCACGCAGCAGGTTCTTCGCTGGGCCTGTCTGTGCTGGGCACCCCAGGGAAGATGCTCCAGGGCAATCACCACATACCCAGCCAGTAACAACCACCATTTCTGGAACAGGCCTCTTATGCCAACTCAGAGAGGTTGGTTGGCCCTCTAAAGAAGTCCATGTCTGCATTGTCAGGATGAGATGTCAGCATGTACATTGTGTGTGTGGTGAGATTATCCTGAGTGAGCACAGACACCATCAGCTGTTCCTGCGGGTTCGTCTAAGGTCTGTGGGACAGACAGTGTCTAGAGGTCACTTCGCTTTGAGGGTAACATCCCCTGGGAAACTCCCTGGATGCAGCACTGGGATGGGCTTCCTTGAACTGAGGTCCCTGTGTCCATTCCTCAGCCACGGGGCATCTCAGAGAGGTGCAGAGCAGGAGACACCCCACAGGGCTGAGGGGCTGCAGGGCCTCTGCCTGTGCCAGGGAAGAACTCGTGTCTCTGAACAGCCCTGTCAGAGCCCTGACATTGCTGTGTGTGACGCCAGGAACAGCCCCCACCATCCCAAGGAGATTTCTCTCACTTGCCCTCTCTCACCTCTCTCACCAGACCGGCCTGGCTGAACAGAGAGCTCTGGTCGCAACTCGGGGAGAAAAGGAGAGTTTGTGGCCATTGGAAGAAGGGGCAGGGACCTCACGGGGACTACAAAGATCTTGTGAGGCTCTGTGGGGAGAAAATCAGAAAGGCCAAAACCCCCACTAGAACTTAATCTGGCTTTGGATGTTAAGGACAATAAAAAATCCCCCATAATTCAAGGGGAAATGGTGAGTGAGCTAACACAGCACTTGGACACACACGTCTATGGAGCCAGATGGGATCCACCCGAGGGTACTGAGGGAGATGGCAGATGTTCCCACCAATCCACTGTCCATCATCTACCAGCAGTCCTGGCTAAACGGGAAGTCCCAGGTGACTGGAGGTTTGCAAACGTGATGCCCATCCAGAGGAAGGGCAACAAAGAGGGTTCGGGGAACTACAGGCCTGTCAGTCTGACCTCGGTACCTGGGAAGGTTATGGAACGGATCATCCTGAGTGCCAGGACACGTCACGGCACTGTGGAACTTGGATAATGAGGTGAAGTCTCTGTGCTGAAAGAACCATTAAGACTGGCCCTTGAGAACCTGCAGATGGAACAACTGCGGCATGAAACCGTTGCAGAGCTCTAATTCCTGGGTTTGGTGTCCCCTGAGATGAGAGAGCAAGAAGGGGAGCCGTTTGACTGGACGAGGAATGCAGAGAATGTGGGCAGCCCTACAGGGAGCCCCAAAGTGTCCTTGTGCCCATCACCCCCCATCTCGTGGGGCTGCAGAGTTGGAAAACTCATTTCAAAAGGAAAGCGGTAACAGCTTGTGCAGAAAGTGGCCGGAGCCGTCGGGATGTGTTCCCTCTGCCAGGGATGGAGGTGAGCAGCGGTGTGGGCTGTCACCTCCTGGGACCCTCCTGGGCAGCCCCAGGTGAGCGTCTGACACAGCATCGGAGCTGCCGCACAGTCAAACTGGGCAGCGGCAGAGGAGGCTTCCCTGAAATATTGCCAGGGATTGATGAAATGGGGGAGGCCTTTCCACACCCAGCTGGAAGCAGCTTGACCAGAGCCCCGCACTGAAGCCTCAAGGGCTCAAAGGCCCGGCAGGTGCTGCCTGGAGACTGGGCTGGCGCTTGTCCATGAGGAGGGGCTGGGTTTTTCCTTGGCATTTCCGTACATCCAGACCTCTTTGGGAAGGACGGGCACCACTTGCCCCGGCGTCCCGCAGACAGTCTGCAACGCTCTGGGCAAAACCCACTTGTTAAATATCTGGGAAACTGGCTTCCACCAGGTCCCGTGGGCATTCCTGCCCTGGCAATAATCCATCAGGATCGCCAAGAGCTCCCGTAACTAGGTCTGCTGCCATGGCAGAGATGGGCGATGCTATTCCAGCCTTCGAGCGGGAGGGGACAGACATCCCAGGTAGCCCTGCAAAAGAGAATGGCCTGCAATGATGTGCTTCTCACTCGGGAAAGGTCCATGGGCACTGGTCAGCACCACGGGCTGTAGAGATGACGAGCGAGAGCAGAGACCAGAAAGGGGTGTCCATGAAAGGGGAGGTGAGCTTCAGCTCTGCATGGAATAGCTGGAGAGACGCTTTTCTGAGGGGTGTGGAGGCTGCCAGGCACAACGAGATGGTTGGGAAGAAGTGCTTAGGACAGGAAGGAAGTGAAATGTGTTGGGATTATTAACTTTGGGGGGTGTATGTATTGAGCTGCCCCCCCTTTAAGGGGGCTCGTCCCCATCCCCACTGTGCATCCCGTTGCCATGGCTCGTGTTCCATCTGCAACTGCCAGTGCCTGGTGACAGGCACAACGCACCCTTCTGCCCTGTGCCCCACAGCCTTTCTGCCCTGCTCCTGACACCTTGAACGCATAACCCAGCCCTTTCCTTCCCTCCTGCTCTCAAAGCCACCTTCCTCCCTCTCTTTTGCACTCTTGGAATCATGAAGGCCCTCAGGAAGAAGTTGCTTGCCCTGGCAGAGGTACGGCCCCACTCCATGGAGCTGGGCACCCCCCACTGCCCAGGCAGGACGGAGAAGGCTCCGCAGGGATGGGGTGCAATGGGGTGGGGACCCTGCTCTGGGCAGCGCGGGGGGCCGGGAGCTGGGCTTGCCCTCTGCCCCCAGCCCTGCAAGGCCAGGGGCTGGCAGAAGCCCTTCTGGGTTGCTCATGCCCTGCTGGGACGGAGCAGCCCCGTGTGTGGGGACACGTCCCCGGGGGAGCCCAGGGCACCCCGGGCTGGTGTGCCGCAGGGATGCTTGCCAGAAGCAGCCGGGTGCTGCCCAGAGCCTGAGCCAGGTGCTCCCCTCTGCCCCTTTCCAGGCTGGAGCCGGGGGAGCCGAGCCCTGCCCCCAGAGCAGCGCCGAGCCCAAAGGCTGCCTCCACAGAGTAAGGAGCTTCTGGGCACCCAGGCACCAGGGCCCGGGCCCCGCGGAGCAGGGAGCAGGGCCGCTTACTCCTGCCCTCTCTGCTCCGGTAGATCCAGAAGACCTTGGCACACCCCAAACTCAGGAAGGAGAAGAAGATCAGGTTCCTCCAGCTGCAAGCGGTGGCCCTCGACTGCTGGTGGGTGCTGGTGGCCAAGGAGTCACCCAGGTCCAGCCAGCTCCTACTGGGGAAATGCCCAGGGGTCCCATCTCCCCACGGCCCTCCCCGGGTGGTGAGACGGGCAGGGGGGCTGAGACTCCTGTTCCACGGGTCCTCTTGGCTGGCCAGGGCAGGACCAATGCACTTTTCTGCTTGCATTTGGGCTTAGGATGTGCCAAGTTGCCCTTGAGTCTGCAGAGGCAGCTGCCCAAAGTGTAAAAGAGTGGATCGACCTGGAGCTGGCAATGGAGATCGATGAGGATGAGCAGGAGCAGATGGAGGTGGATGATGAGGAGGAGGCAATGGATGTAGACCCGTCTCCAGCAGCACAGGCACGTGCTCGCTGTCTACTGCCTGCAGGGAGGGAGGGTCTCCTGCCGCCGGGCTGGGGCTGGGGCTGAGAGGTCCCCGCTGCAGGGACACGGCGCCCGGTGCCCTCGTCCTGGCAGCAAAACCGCCCCCCCCGCGCTGCCCTGAGCCCCCGTCCGCTTTGGGATGGGAGCGGGTTCTCGGGGCCGGGACACCCAAGTCTAAGCCGGAGCCCAGACGGGGCTCAGTGCTGGCGGCAGAGTCCCGCTCTCCCCAGCGTGTCCCAGGGCTGTGGCCATCGAATGCCCGTCAGGGGCAAGCCCCAGCCCAAGCAGCTGCTGCCGCTGAGCTGGCTCAGGAAGCCCCAGCTCTGCTGGGCAAGGCGCTGCTCGTTAGCCAAACGGCCTTGCCACTTGCTTTGCTTCCAGGGCCAGCAGAGCTGTGGGGACCGACGGCGAGGAAGAGGAGCGATGAAGAGGAAGCGCTGTAAATAGTTCTAGAGAGTTGGTGTTTTGTTAATAGTTTTACAGGGTTGGGTTTTTTTTTTTTGGAAATAGTTTTACAGAGTTGTTGTTGTTGTGTTGTAAACAGTTGTTGAAAGTTGTTTTGTTGTTCATAAAGAGTTGTATGTATGTTTTTCAGACCCAAGCTCTCTCTGTGTTTCCTTGGGCACCCGCGGCGTTTGCAGAGCTGTGGTTTCCACTCGCTGGGGGTTCCCGGGGCTGGAGGGGGCTGGGGGTGCTGGCACGGCCGCCCCGGGGGCAGGGGGTCCCTGTGCACAGAGGGGTCCCGCTGACGCAGGGGACGGCACTGGGCAGCAGCGGGGTTCATGGGCTGCTGGAGAGCGGTGTCCCCAGCAGCAACGGGGTCCCCAGCAGAAGCCTGAGCTCTGAGGTGACCCACCCCTGCCGTGATGCCGTCAAAGCAGCAGGAAACCTTCTGCTCCCCTTCCTGCTGGAGGGAAAGGGAAGGGACTCACGGGGCACGAGCCGGGATCAGGCCACAGCGACGCAAGAGGCAAAATCTTGAACCTTTCAAGTCCCCACACTCAGGGCTTTGCTTCTCCTCCTGCCTGGTTTTCCCCTGGGCCATGAGCAGAGACGAAGCCCCGAGCAAAGCCCTCCTTTCCCTGCTGCCATTCCTGCTGCTGGTAGTGGCCCTGTCCCCGACTCGGGGCGACCCGTGGAGTGCGCAGCGCAGGCTGCGGGGGAGGCTGCGGGGGGCTTTGGGGAGAGGGAGCTGGTGAAGGGGTGCCCTGGGGCCCGTGGGTGCAGGGGGTGCAGCTGTGGGTGCAAAATCTCAACTAACCCCCTAAAGGCCATGACATCCTTGGGAATGGCTGGTGCCAGGATCAGGGAGAACGTTTTGTAGCTGTAGCTGCTGATGTTTTATGCCACGGTCCATGGGTTGAAGATGTAGACCTCGACGAAGTTGCTGGGTGCCAGCTGCTGAGGTCAGTTCTGATGCCGTCACCGCTGCACTTTACTTGATTTTTCATCAGAGTCCATTAGTTTGGGTGATTCTTGCTGTAGTGCAACCAAGAGCAGTTATAGAAATGAGATGTGCAGCGGCAGGGTCATTTAGCAATTAACATCATACAGTTTCATTCACTGGCTATTCTTGCCCAAAATCAGGTCCCCATGAGGGACACGTTGCACTTCCCCGTCCTTCCGCATCACCCGCCAAGTGCACCCAGGTCCCTGACCAAAGGCAATCCCATGGATGGGTTTCCCTGACATATTCTTCATGTGCACTATGGGGACTTTATCTCCTTCCACAGCACGTGGAGGTTTTGATTGGGCAGGGCCAGCTCGGTTGGTAGCTCCCCTGGTGTTAACTAGCCAGGTGGCCTTTGCTAAATGTGTATCCCGATATTTTAAAGTCCCACCACCTCTTGCTCTCAGTGTCATTTTTAACAGCCCATTGTACCCTTCGACCTTCCCAGAGGCTGGTGCGTGGTGGGGGATGTGACAGACCCATTCAATGCCGTGCTCTTTGGTCCAGGTGTCAATGAGGCTGTTTTGGAAATGAGTCCCGTTGTCCGACTCAATTCTCTCTGGGGTGCCATGTCGCCACAGGACTTGCTTTTCAAGGCCCAGGATGGCGTTCTGGGCGGTGGCGTGGGGCACAGGGTATGTTTCCAGCCATCCGGTGGTTGTTTCCACCATTGTGGGCACATGGCGCTTCCCTTGACGGGTTTGTGGGAGTGTGATAGAATCGATCTGCCAGGCCTCCCCAGATTTATATTTCAGCCATCGTCCTCCACACCAGAGAGGTTTTAACCACTTGGCTTGTTTGATTGCAGCACGTCTCACGTTCATGGATGACCTGTGCAATAGTGTCCATGGTCAAATCCACCCCTCAGTCACGAGCCCATCTATATGTGGCATCTCTTCCTTGATGGCCTGAGGTGTCATGGGCCCATCGAGCTATGAATAATTCACCCTGATGTTGCCAGTCCGGATCCACCTGAGCCACTTCAATCTTAGCAGCTCGATCCACCTGCTGGTTGTTCTGATGTTCCTCAGTGGCCTGACTCTTGGGTACATGGGCATCTATGTGACGTACTTTCACAACCAGATTCTCTACCCGGGCAGCAATATCTTGCCACAGTTCAGCAGCCCAGATGGGTTCGCCTCTGCGCTGCCGGTTGCTCTGCTTCCACTGCCGTAACCACCCCCACAGAGCATTTGCCACCATCCATGAATGGGTGTAGAGACAAAGTACTGGCCATTTCTTTCTTCCGGCAATGGCTAGGGCCAGTTCAATGGCTTTCACCTCTGCAAACCAGCTCCATTCACCTTGTCCTTCAGTGGCTTCTGCAACTTGTTGTGTAGGACTCCACAAGGCTGCCTTCCCCTTTCCATGTTTCCCACAATCCGGCAGGACCCATCAGTGAAGAGGGCACATCTCTTCTCACTTTCTGGTAGTATTTCATAGAGTGGAGCCTCTGCCACGTGTGTCACCTCCTCCTCTGGTGACATTAGAAATCCTTGCCTTCAGTCCATGATCACTTCCAGAATTCCAGGGTGACTGGGGTTTCCCGTTCGAGTTCCCTGTGATCAGGGAAAACCACTTTCTCCACGTGGCATCAGTTGCACGATGTGTGGCAGGGACCCTTTCTTTGGACATCCAGCACCGGCAGTCGAGGTGCTAAGAGGAGCTCTGCTTCTGTACCAACCACTCCTGGAGCAGCTCGAACCCTTTCATATGCTGCCAATATCTCTTTTTCAGTTTGAACAAAGGGGGCTTTGCATCCTCTGTATCCCCGACTCCAGCATCGTGAGGAGTACCTAGAGCATATAGGAATTTACATAAGACAGCCAGGAGAACAACCAAACAACACGGTGTCCAGCGACTATTTAAATCTTTTGTCTGCCTTTGGCCAAAGAAAGTCAAAAGTTGTTTGCCTTCGAGTGGGAGAGTCCTACCACTGGTAGGAAAACCCAGCTTACCCGGACAGTGTTACCCCAAGGTTTCAAAAACAGTCCGACAACGTTTGGAAATCAGTTAGCACAAGAGCTTGAGGTATGGAAGCCCCCTTCCAAAAACAGAACCCTTTTACAGTATGTGGATGATCTATTGATAGCAACCGAAACAAAACATGACTGTACCCGGTGGACTGTTAGCTTGTTAAACTTTTTGGGATTAAATGGATATCGGGTTTCTCAACAGAAAGCTCCGATGGTGCAGAGGCAAGTAACCTACTAGGGATACGAGCTGTCTGGAGGACAATGGGAATTGGGAACGGAACGAAAAGAAGCCATCTGCAGGACCCCTCTCCCTCGGGCGGTAAAAGAACTCAGAACTTTTTCGGGAATGACGGGTTGGTGTTGATTAGGGATTTACAACTATGGGATGATAGTAAAACCTTTATATGAACTTTTGAAAAATAATCCCACTCAATGGATATGGTCCAAAGAAGCCCAGAATGCATTTGAAATACTCAAGAAAGAGCTCGTGAGAGCCCCGGCTTTGGGCTTGCCTGATGTAACCAAACCTTTTTGGCTCTTTTCTCACGAGAAACAAGGAATAGCTCTAGGACTTCTAGCTCAACGGCTGGGACCCTACAAAAGAGCCATAGCTTACTTCTCTAAACAATTAGATGAAGTAAGTAAAGGATGGCCAGGATGTTTCCGAGCAGTAGCGGCCATAATACTAAATATTGAGGAAGCCCAGAAATGTGGTTTGGGCCAGAAGATGACGGTATTGGTTTCACATTCGGTATCCGCTGTATTAGAACAGAGAGGGGATCACAGGCTTTCCCCATCCAGGTTTGTGAAATACCAGCCCATCCTGGTTGAATCCGATGATGTTAAAATTGAGGTGACTAGCGTTGTGAACCCAGCGTCTTTCCTTAGTGAGGCAACAACTGAACCACTGGCACATGACTGTTTGGAAACAATAGAGACTGTGTACTCCAGCAGAGCAGATCTGAAAGAAGAACCCCTGGAGGACGCACAGGACTCCTGGCTTACGGATGGAAGCAGCTTTGTCCGACAAGGAATCCGTAAAGCTGGATACGCAGTGACCACAACAAATAAGGTAATTGAATCCCAACCATTGCCTACCGGGACGTCAGCTCCAAAGGCTGAGATTATTGCCTTGAGCAGGGCTTTGGAATTGGTAAAAGGGAAAAAGATAAATACGTGGACAGACTCTAAATATGCCTTTGGAGTTGTTCATGCCCATGGAGCAGTCTGGAAGGAACGAGGATTGCTCACCGCGCAAGGAAAACAAACACGCAGAAGAAATACTTCGCCTATTGGAGGCAGTACGGTTACCAGCTAGAGTGGCCATCATGCATTGCCGAGGACATCTGAGGGTGACAAACAGAAAAAACCAAACACCAAAACAAAAATGAAAACCACACAAAACAAACACCCACAACCCCACCCCACACCCATCCACAAACAGACCCAACCCAACAATCTCGGGTACTAGAGCATGCCCTGAAGTGCCATGGCTACACATTCCTTAAATCCCTTCAGGGATGGTGACTCCACCACCTCCCTGGGCAGGCCGTTCCAGTGCCTGACCACTCTCTCACTCAAGTAATTCTTCCTAATATCTAACCTAAACCTCCCCTGCCCCAACTTCAGACCATTTCCTCTGCTCCTGCCATTATTCCCTTGGGAGAAGAGGCCAACACCCACCTCTCTGCAACCTCCTTTCAGGGAGTTGTAGAGGGCAATGAGGTCTCCCCTCAGCCTCCTCTTCTCCACACTAAATATGTCCAGTTCCCTCAGCCTCTCCTTGTATGACTTGTTCTCCAGACCCCTCAGCAGCTTGGTGGCTCTCCTCTGGACATGCTCCAGCAGCTCAATGTCCTTCCTGTAGTGAGGGGTCCAGAAGTGAACACAGCCCTCGAGGTGAGGCCTCACCAGTGCCGAGTACAGAGGCACCATCACTGCCCTGCTCCTGCTGGCCACGCTATTCCTGATACAGGCCGTTGGCCTTCTTGGCCACCTGGGCACACTGCTGGCTCATGTTAAGTTGGCTGTCCACCAACATCCCCAGGTCCTTTTCTGCTGGGCAGTTTTCCAGCCACTCTTCCCCAAGCCTGTAGCACTGCCTGGGGTTGTTTATTATGAAAGAAAAGCAAGCCCATGGCTCCACAGGGTTGTTGAATTGTTAGAAATCACGGAAGTGCTTGAGAACTCTCCCGCAGGAATTAGGGCTTCTCCCTCCAAGAAAAGTAGCAGGATCAATAGCCCAACTGAAGTGCATCTACACTAATGCCCACATCAACGGGGCAACAAACAGGAGTTGGAAGCTCTTATGCAGATGGAAGACTACAACATCGTCGCCATAACGGAAAGGTGGTGGGATGACTCACACGACTGGGGTGCTGCAAGGGATGGCTATAAACCCTACAGAAGGGACAGGCAAAGAAGGAGAGGCGGTGGGGTGTCCCTGGATGTTAGGGAGTGTTTTAACTGTCTAGAGCTTGACGATGGTGATGAAAAGGTCGAGTGTTTATGGGTAAGAATGAGGGGAAAGGCCAACAAGGCAGGTATCACGGTGGGAGTCTGTTATAGACCACCCAACCAGGATCGAGAGGCAGACTAAATAGTCTGTCAGCAGCTGGGAGAAGTCTCACAATCGCTGGCCCTTGTTCTCGTGGATGACTTCAACGTGCCAAATGTTGGCTGTAAAGACAATAGAGCGGAGAGAAAACAGTCTTGCAGGTTCCTGGAGTGTGTGGAAGAGGCCTTCCTGACACACTTGATGAGTGATCCAACTAGGTAGGAAAGGCGCCCCACTGGACCTGTTGTTTTCCAGTAGAGAAGGACTTGTGGGTGACCTGGTGGTTGGCAGCCGTCTTGGAGGCAGCAATCATGAAATGATAGAGTTTTTATTTCTGGGAGAAATAAGGAGGGGGGTTAGAAAAACCTCTCCCTTTGACTTCTGGAGGGCAGATTTGGTATGTTTAAAGACCTGGTTGTCCTTGGATGGCTCTCTTGATGTGCAAAAGAGGCCCAGGAAGGATGGCAATTCTTCAGAAAGGAAATCTTAAAGGCACAGGAGCAGGCCATCACCACATGCCAAAAGACGAACCGGCAGGGAAGAAGACTGGCCTGGCCAAACAGAGAGCTTTGTCTGGAACTCAGGAAAAAAACCAGAATTTATGACCTTTGGAAGAAGGGGCGAGCAACTCCAGAGGACTACAAGGATGTCGTAAGGTTATGCAGGGCAAAAAGTAGAATGGCCAAAACCCAACTGGAACTTAACCTGGATATTGCCTTAAAAGACAGTTTAAAAGTTTCTATAAATACATTAGGAACTAAAAGAGGGCTAAGGACAATCTCCATCCTTTATTGGATGCAGGGGGAAACATGGTGCCCAAGGATGAGAAAAGGCTGAGGTACTTAATGCCTTCTTGGCCTCAGTAAGACCAGTTGTCCTCCAGGTACCCAGACCCCTGGGCTGCAAGGCAGGTAAGGGGAGCAGAGTGAAGCCCCCATAATCCAAGGGGAAACAGTTAGTGACCAGCTACAGCCCTTAGAGGCACACGAGTGTATGGCTCTGGATGGGATCCACCCAAGGGTAGTGTGGGAGCTGGTGGAAGTGCTCACTGAGTCACTGTCCATCATGTATCAGCAGTCCTGGCTGAACGGGGAGGTCCCAGTTGACCAGAGGGAAGCAAATGTGGTGCCCATCTACAAGAAGAGCAACAAGGAAGATCCGGGGAACTCCAGGCCTGTCAGTCTGACCTCAGTGCCTGGGAATGTTATGGAGAAGACCATCCTGAGTGCCATCAAGCTGCATGGAAAGGACAACCAGGCCCAGTCAGCATGGGTTTGTGAAAGGCAGGTCCTGCTTGACAAACCTGATCTCCTTCTATGACAAGGAAACCCGCTTGGTGGATGAGGGAAAGGCTGTGGATGTTGTCTACCTGGATTTTAGTAAGGCCTTTGACACCATCTCCCACAGCATTCTCCTGAAGGAACTGGTGCTTATGGCTTGGATAGGTGTATGCTTTGCTGGGAAAAAACCTGGCTGGAGGGTGTGGCCCAGAGAGTGGTGGTGAATGGAGTTCAATCCAGTTGGTGGCTGGTCACGAGTGGTGTTCCCCAGGGCTTGGTACTGGGGCCAGTTCACTTTAATATCCTTATCAGTGATATGGATAAAAGGATCAACTGCACCCTCAGTAAGGTTGCAGATGACACCAAGTTGGGTGGAAGTGTTGATCTGCTGGAGGTTAGGCTGTCTATACAGAAGGATCTGGACAGGCTGGATCTATGGGCTGAGGCCAATGGTATGAGGTTCAACAAGGCCAAGTCCCAAGTCCTGCACTTGGGTCACAGCAACCCCATGGACGCCACAAGAGGCAGGAAGAGTGGCTGGAGCTGCCCCACGGAAAAGGACCTGGGGGTGTTTGTCGACAGCCGGCTGGATATGAGCCAGCAGTGTGCCAAGGTGGCCAAGGAGGCCAACAGCATCCCTGCCTGTATCAGGAACAGTGTGGCCAGCAGGACTAGGGAAGTGATTGTCTCTCCTGTGCTCAGAACTGGTGAGGCCCCATCTTGAGTGCTATGTCCAGGTTTGGGCTCCTCACTACGAGAAAGACGTGGAGGTCCTGGAGCATTCCCAAAGATCAACAAAGCTGATGAGGGGTCTGGAGAACAAGTCTTGTGAGGAGCGGCTGAGGGAACTGGGGTTGTTCAGCCTGGAGAAAAGGAGGCTGAGCACCTTGTCACTCTCTACAACTACTGAAAGGAGGTTATAACGAGGTTGGTGTTAGTCTCCCTTCCCAAGTAAGTAGTGTTAGGACACGAGGAAAAGGCTGCAAGTTACACGAGGGGAGATATAGATTGCATATTAGAAAAAATGTCTTCACTGAAGAGTTTGTCAAGCGCTGGAACAGGCTGCCCAGGGAAGTGGCTGAGACACCATCCCTGGAGGTGTTTATAAGATGTGTAGATGGGGCACATAGGGATGTAGTTTAGGTGTGGACATGGGAGCGTGAGGGACTCAATGACCGTAAAGGTCCTTTCCATCCTAAATGATTCTATGAGTCTACGATTCTTTTGAATCTTGGGACTTTGTTTCATCCTCGCCCCTTCTTTGGGAGGCCAGGAGGTGTCACAGAATTTTCCTGCCCTGGGCACTGCTCACCCCCACATCCCACTGCCCCCAGGAAGAGCCCTGAGCCACAAGTGAGGGGCAGGATCTGCCTTGCCAGGGCCTGGGGGTGAGGGCTTGGCCTTTCTGCTTCCTCAGACAAAGCCAGGCTTTCCTCAGCATTACAGCCACCTGCACTCTGCCTTTGCCTACCTGCAATCACAGCCTCCAATTATCTGCTCTAACGAGTCCCCAGGGAGCCTTTGTCAGTAACTGCCCTCAGTGGGGCTCCTTAAGGCTTCCAGGAAGTTTGGGTTGTGCTTCTGATTTCTTGAGCACTTTCTTCAATCTTCTCTCAGTATCTGAGGTTCATGGACTCAGCAGCAAATACCCCATGGGGCTCCTTGGAAACAGAAAGCCTTAACAAGGAATTTATCTCTTTGCAATTTCCTTCAAGACTTAAAGCCTTGTACAGCTACCTGGGGAGGTTTTGTGGTGTAGTTAATGACAATTTTTTCAAAGTGCATCTAATGAAAATGCTTTCTTGATTGTAAAGGATGTATTTTATGAGTGTTCAGTTTACAGAGGAGGTGATGGAAGCATTCTCCAAGGGATACTGAGGCCGAGTGTCTCCTCAGGAGGTCTGGCCAGGTCAGGAAAAGCAGTCCCGTGATGTCCATCCCTGTATGGACAGCTTTGCTCCTCACCTCCCCAACCCCACCAGGTCTGACCTCGCCCACCTGGGACTGACATCACTGTTCCTTGCATCAGACTTCTCCACTCCAGTCTGGATGTGACAGCTCCATTGCACCATCTCCCACCTGCTCTCCTCAGAGACCTGGCTGCTCACAGCCACAGGGGAATTCTGCCTGTTCTTCAGAAAAGAAAAGTAAAGCACAGTCAGTTTTCATAAACAAGAAAACACTGTGTAATCATACGCAAAGTACAAACTGCCTCTAATGAGGTTGCCTTTCTACAAGGGATAATCTTAGGAGAAATAGTTGAGGTAGGTAGATACACAAAGATAGATATAAACATAATGAAAGAGCTGGCTGAGGAGACAATGAGACTACTGAGAGACAGGCAAGGTTTTACTCCCTGAGGGTGAAAGAGCAGCAGAGGTGAGAGGTACCTGGATGAACAAAGAGTAAAGGGAGGAGAAAACTGGAGAATGATGGAGAGGGCCTTTTCCTAGACAGTCTGCATCTGAAAAGACGACTTTGCAAATGACCATTGTATCAGGACAAGTGTAGAGTATAGGAAAGATTAAAGACACAAAATACACCATATAACAGACAAAATAGTTGTAGTGAAGTCACAAGGGAAGACTGAGATTTCTTTGGAATATCACCTCTGGAAGGTGACAGGCTTGGCAGAGCTCTCTTGTGAGTGAGGACAAGCCAATGTTGCCCCCACCTTTGAAAGAGGCCCAGCCCAGGGACCCACAGGCTGTACAAGCTCCCTGGGGTGATTAGTGTGCCATCAATGAGAGTCCTCTTGGGTGACATTTCTGGGCACTGGAAAGAGAAAAAAGTGTCCAAAAGCAGTCAGCATGGATTTTCCAAGGGTAAATCAAGCCTCAGTGAGGAAGTGGTGACAGCAGGGAAAGCTCTCGGGTTTCCTGTGTCCATGGAAGACAGTCAGATGTTGGTACAGTCAGACCAGCTGCATGTTTCTTGTCCTGCTCCAGGCAGGGTTGCTCAGATGCAGGGCTACTTGACAGGTATCTCCAAACAGCCCAGATCATTTCCTTTGCTTAACCGTTCATTCCCATTGCACTATTTTCCCACGTCTCAAGTCCCACTCTTTAACCAACTTCATCCTCTCCCTTGCAAAAAGTCAACCCCTTTTCACCATTTCCCCACTGGCGCTGCCTTTCCTCACTTTGCTCCCACCTTTGGTGTTTCTGAGATGGTATCCCAGTGCTTTCTACTTTGATTAGCAACTCCATTACACCAGTACTGTCTTCTTATCTGTAGCGTCCTGCAGCTTCTACAATGATGCTCTTGCTAGAGGCACCCTGACTCAGGATGAACATCAGCACCTGCTGGTGGCAGGTGGGATGCACCTATCCCAGAGGGGGAAAAGAATTTTGGGGCAGGAGTTAGCAGGGCTCATTGACAGGGCTTTAAATTTGATATGAGGGGGGAAGGGGAGATAACTGGGCCTGTCAGGATTAAACCCAAGGGAAGCACGCCAGGGCTTGAAGGATGCTGGACTAGTGAGGACTCTCGCTCTGCCATTTCATTTGAGCAAAGGGATAGACGTTTAGAAATTTCTGATTGCGAACAATGGGAAAACCCTCTCCCGAAAGGGGAGAAGGGTACTAGGCCAGGAGTTAACAAAGCTCATGGACAGAGCTTTAAACTAGAAGTGAAGGGGGAAGGGGATAAAACCAGGCCCACTGGTAATGAGCCTGGGGGTAAAGGGGCAAGGATGGGGGTGAAATGGGGAGCCCAGCTCAAGTGCATCTACGCTAATGCACGTAGGATGGGCAACAAACAGGATGAGTTGGAAGCCATTGTGCAGCAGGACAGCTATGACATAGTTGCCATCACAGAAACGCAGTGGGACGACGGTCACGACTGGAATGCTGCGATGAGTGGCTATAAGCTCCTCAGAAGGAATAGGCAAGGAAGGAGAGACGGGGGTGTGGCTCTGTACATTTGGGAGTGTTTGACTGTATAGAGCTTGATTCCGGTGACGATGAAGTTGAGTGTTTATGGGTAAGGATGAAGGGGAAGGCTAACAAGGGGGATTTTATGCTGGGAGTCTGTTATAGACCACCCAACCAGGATGAGCAGGTTGATGAAGTGTTCTGTAAGCGGCCGGCTGAAGTCTCGCAATCACCAGCCCTTGTTCTGGTTGGGGACTTCAACCTACCAGATATATGCCAGCAATACAACCCATCAGAGAGCAGGCAGTCTAGGAGGTTCCTTGAGTGTATGGAAGATAACTTCCTGACACAACTGGTAGGAGAGCCTACCAGGGGAGGCACCTCGCTAGACCTACTTTTCACAAACAAAGAAGGACTACTGGGAGATGTGGAGGTCGGAGGACGTCTTGGTCCTAGCAATGATGAAATGGTCAAGTTTTCAATTCTTAGTGAGGTAAGGAAGGGGTTGAGCAAAACCTCCGCCTTGGACTTCCGGAGGGCGGACTTTAGCCTGTTCAGAGCCCTGGTTGGGAGGGTCCCTTGGGAGAGAATCCTGCAGGGAAAAGGGGTCCAGGAGGGCTGGATGCTCTTCAAGAAGGAAAATCCTAAAGGCCCAGGAGCAGGCTGTCCCCATGAGGCACAAAATTAAAGGGTGGGGAAAATGGCCAGTCTGGTTGAACAAAGAGCTTTTGATGGGACTTAGGAAAAAAAGGAGGGTTTACCACCTTTGGATAAAGGGACAGGCAACTTAGGAGGAGTACAGAGATCTTGTTAGGTTACACAGAGAAAAAATTAGGAAGGCAAAAGCCCAGCTGGAACTCAACCTGGCCATTAATATAAGGGACAACAAAAAAAGTTTTTATAAATACGTCGACAAAAAGAGAGTCAGGGAGAATCTCCATCCCTTCCTGGATGCGGGGGGAAAAATTGCGACCAAGGATGAGGAGAAGGCTGAGCTACTTAATGCCTTCTTTACCTCTGTCTTCAATAGTCGGACCAGCTACACCCATAACATGAGCCAGCAGTGTGCCCAGGTGGCCAAGAAGGCCAACGGCATCCTGGCCTGTATCAGGAACAGCGTGGCCAGCAGGAGCAGGGAAGTGATGGTGCCTCTGTACTCGGCACTGGTGAGGCCTCACCTCGAGTGCTGTGTTCAGTTCTGGGCCCCTCACTACAGGAAGGACATTGAGCTGCTGGAGCGTGTCCAGAGGAGAGCCACCAATCTGGTGAGGGGTCTAGAGAACAAGTCATACGAGGAGAGGCTGAGGGAACTGGGCATGTTTAGTTTGGAGAAGAGGAGGTTGAGGGGGGACCTCATTGCCCTCTACAACTCCCTGAAAGGAGGGTGTAGAGAGGTGGCTCTTGGCCTCTTCTCCCAAGGGAATAATGGCAGGAGCAGAGGAAATGGTCTGAAGTTGGGGCAGGGGAGGTTTAGGTTAGATATTAGGAAGAATTACTTGACTGAGAGAGTGGTCAGGCCCTGGAACAGCCTGCCCAGGGAGGTGGTGGAGTCACCATCCCTGGAGGAATTTAAGAAATGTGTATATGTGGCACTTCAGGGCATGCTCTAGTGCCCGAGATTGCTGGGTTGGGTTTTTTTTTGCGTGTGTATGGTTGGACTCGATGATCTCAAAGGTCCCTTCCAACCATGAAGATTCTGTGATTCTGTGAAAGAGACACAGTGAAAGAAATGCTCTCTTTGAACAGCTCCAACTGCACTAATCCCAAAACGTCAGGGTTTCAGGAGCATCTTCAAGTAGACTCTTCAACATCTAGATCTGCTCATTTTTCATTGTCTGTGGGGTAAATTACATGTGACCCCACTGTCGTGAAGGCAGGGGTGAGAGTGATCTGCTCCAGTGTTGGACATCATGGGTGCAATTGCCCAGGTTTCCCTTCAAGTCAAAGGAGAGAAAGAAATCCGTTGTCTCCACTGAGATGCCCTGGCCTATCCTGTCTGTCCACCAGCTCCTGCTCCAGAAAGGCTCCCGTAGCTCCTGGGTCACATTTCCCAGTCCCTTGTGGAGGCTTCAGCTACTCCTATACAAATATACATTTATGCAGCCATTTCCAAAAACACATTTCGTTCCAACCCTTGGAATGGAGAAGCTGTGCTCTGAGGACATGTTTATTTGAATACATTTCATGTCTATATCTCATATCTAAAGGGACCTGGGAGCAATGAAGTTTGGATAAGTTGGATAGATCCTGCTTTTCTCTCTTTGCTGTCAATTGATGGCCCCACCTGCTGGCACCTCCCTCATATCGTCCCTTTTTCTGAGATGGCCAAATCTTGATGGGGCGTATAAAAGCATAACACCATGGCCCTCCAAGGGCCAGACCGTAACCGATGTACATATTCCGAGTTCATCCAGTAACCTTCTCTTTCAGGCACCGTGAAACGCAGTCCAAGAGAGCATGCTCTAGGACACATTTCTCATCTGAAGTGAGGCTCAGCGGCCTTTAGCTCCCCAGCTCAGTGTCTGGGCCGTTTTGAAGGATCCAGACCATGTTTACTTTTGGCCAGATGTTAGGGAGTCCTGCCAGTCTCCATGACCATTAAAGTAAAAAAGCACAGACTCTTGCTCCATGTTTCTGTTCCCCTGGCTGAGGGATTTGATGCATGTCTGGGCTGTAGCACCTCGGGTGTAGCTCCAGGCCAAGCTTGGACTTGTCTTAAATGAAACCTGGGTACCGAGAGTCAAAGACCTTCTGTGTGCAAAGGCTTTGCTTCAGGGCAGAGCCATGGCCAAGTGGATGGCACCTGGAAACTTAAAGCTGAAAGTGGATGCCAGGACAGTGAGCAAACCCTGCTGTCTCCAAGAACAGAGAGAAACAGGGCTGGGAAGGGCAGCCCTGGCAAGAAAGAGGGTTTTTGTCAGTGGTGTCTCTGTAGCCCCAAGGGCCTTTTACGAAGGTGAAGATGATCTCCATGAACGACAAGGTCCTGCTGGCAGATGAAAATTTTTTCTCTGTTCCTTGGCTGTATTATCAAGGGGGTGAGTAAATGGTGGGGAAGGGAAAAAGCGGCAGTTTGAGACCTCCTAAGGTGCCTTCCAGGATGAGTGATGATTGTGCATTTCCTTCCACCAGGGATCTTCCCTTGATGGTGTCAGGGAGAGCACTCAGGTTCTCCATGACCACAGAAGTGAGCAGCCATAGATTTGGGTCGCTCATCTGCAACGGTTTTTTCCTATTCAAGTCAGTGACTCAAGGCTGGTTGGCAGGTGACCCTGAACAGGCGTCATCGTATCCTGAGCTGAAGTTTTGCTTTTCCTTTTGTCTCTTTCCTCCTCCCAGGTTCTTCTCCTTGACCGTCCTCAGAGATTCCTCCACAAACAGCCCAACTCTGCTCTTTCCTCACTGGCTCTGCCTTTGCATGTTTTGTGCTTGTATTGTGTTTTTAAAAGGGTTATTGTGCTGATTCCAATATTGGTCAGTAAAAAACTAGCAACTCCTTTAATTAGACAGCGTATCCTGACACTGCTCTTGCTGTTATCTTGTGTTGGTGGATCACTGTAACCACGGTGAGGTGTCTGTATGCCAACATTAAAAACTGACAAAAGGGAGCTTCAGTCCAGAGGGACTTTAGAAACTTCTGGGATTGGGACAACAGAATTATAGAATGGAAACATTTGGAAAGGGCCTTTGGAGATGATCCTGGCAACCTCCCTACTAAAGCAGGGTCACCCAGAGCAGGCTGGACAGGAATGCATCCAGGTTTGGAATATCTCCAGAGAACGAGACTCCAAAATGTCTCTGGACAGCCTGTTGCAGGGCTCTAGAACCCTCAAAGTAAGAAGTTTTTCCTCACGTTGAGATGGAATTTCCCGTGTTCCAGCCTTTGTCCATTGCCCCTTGTACTGTCCCTGGGCACCACTGAAAAGAGTCTGGCCCCATCCTCTTGAAAACCCGCCCTTTAGATACTGGTAAGCATTGGTGAGATCCCCTCAGTCTTTCCTCACCGAAGAGGTGCACATTTCCCTTGAGCATGTTTGTAGCCTCCGCTGGACTGTCTCCAGTAGTTCCCTGTCCTTCTTGAACTGGAGAGCGCAGACCTGGATGCAGTACTCCAGATGTGGCGTCACCAGGGCAGAGGAGAGGGGGAAGATGACCTCCCTCGACCTGCTGGCCATGCACCACAGGAGACCGTTGGCCTTCTTGACCACAAGGGCACATGGCTGGCTCATGGGCAACTTGTTGTCCACCAGGACTCCCAGGTCTCTCTCTGCAGAGCTTCTTTCCAGCAGGTAAACCAACCTCTAACTTGTACCATTGCATGAAACAGACACCTCTTAAGTTTTACAAGGAGAAGTGGCCAGTGCTGCATCAGTGGGGAGAAAAAACCCCATATATCAGGGAACCTCACCAAGGGAGCAGTGACCCTGACAAGAATGACTTGGGCACTGTGAAGGACACCATACGAGCCAGTGGTTCATGCTCACCATGAACAAGGCCAGCTGCAAAGGGGCATTCATTAGGAGGAGCGTAGCCACCCCAGACATCTGGAGTTTTCATCCCCCTCCAGTGAGCTGTGGTGTGGCCACACATGGACATGCGTGTCCCTCTGTGAGAATTCCTGCTGTAGAGAGGTGGGGAGGAACTGGAGAGTGCCCAGAGGAGGTCTGCACTTCTCTTGTACTCAAGGCCCCAAACCCCATCTTTGTCGACCTCTTCAAGCCCAACACAACCCAAGGAACACGCTCGACTCAGGAGGACCACCATGCTCTCCAGACCGCTCCAGATTCCCCTCCGAGACGCTGGGTGTCCTTAATGTCACCTGTGTGAAAGCCCTGAGTACATCCCTCAGATCCACTCACCATCTTATCTGTCACCAGACACCAACTGGTGACTTCTAAACCCAGTTTTACATTTCTAAAACGTCAGAGCTTTTCATTCCTGAACACATGGAGGAAGAGGATCTCTAGAGGTGTGCTTCTCAGGCCTGTTGGGAGATAGATCCCGGTATGAAAGCAGGACACTGCGGAGATCCCCTTTTATTACAGAGATGCTGTGTAAGAGGCCAGCTCTGAGCCACTGTTAAACACACTTTTATAAGGGAAGCAGGTGACACAAAGAAGGTACATGTCTCAGGTGCAGGGATGCAAATACAAACATTTCTGTAGAACTAAAATAAACGTGAACACAAATAACAACAGCAATCATGATAACTAAAATGCTTTGAAATAAAAAATTAAAAAAAAAAAAAAGGACGTAATCAGATAGTGTGGGAGTCATTGGTGGGGAGAGGTGGCAAATTTGTCACTCTTGGAGAAGGTCCATGAAATCAGCCTCCTAATGGCATCCTTGAGCTCTTTGTTTCTCATGCTGTAGATGAGGGGGTTCACAGCTGGAGGAAGCACTGAGTACAGAACAGTCACCACCAGATCCAGGGATGGGGAGGAAATGGAGGGGGGCTTCAGGTAGGCAAATGTGCCAGTGCTGACAAAGAGGGAGACCACGGCCAGGTGAGGGAGGCACGTGGAAAAGGCTTTGTGCCGTCCCTGCTCAGAGGGGATCCTCAGCACGGCCCTGAAGATCTGCACATAGGACACCACAATGAAAACAAAACACCCAAATGCTAAACAGGCACTGACCACAACAAGCCCAAGTTCCCTGAGGTAGGAGTGTGAGCAGGAGAGCTTGAGGATCTGGGGGATTTCACAGAAGAACTGGTCCAGGACATTGCCCTGGCAGAGGGGTAGGGAAAATGTATTGGCCGTGTGCAGGAGAGCATTGAGAAACCCACTGCCCCAGGCAGCTGCTGCCATGTGGACACAAGCTCTGCTGCCCAGGAGGGTCCCGTAGTGCAGGGGTTGGCAGATGGCAACGTAGCGGTCGTAGGCCATGACAGTGAGAAGACAATACTCTGCTGTGATAAAGAAGAAAAAGAACAAGACCTGGGCCACACATCCCCAGTAGGAGATGGCCCTGGATTCCCAGAAGGAAACTGCAAGAGATTTGGGGACAGTGGTGGAGATGGAGCCCAGGTCAAGAACGGAGAGGTTGAGGAGGAAGAAGTACATGGGGGTGTGGAGGCGGTGGTCACAGGCGATGGCGGTGATGATGAGTGCGTTTCCCAGGAGGGCAGCCAGGTAGATGCCCAGGAAGAGCCAGAAGTGCAAGCGCTGCAGCTCCTTCTTGTTTTCAAATGCCAGGAGGAGGAACTGGGTGATGGAGCTGCTGTTGGACATTTTCTTTCAGCAGGCTTGGAGACCTGTCCATGGAAGGAAAGAGAGTGAGAAGACAGGGCAGAATTCTCAGAAAAAAAAAGTTTTCAATTTCTCTTAGAGACCCACCCAACTGGCTTTTCCATTTCAAGGAGACCTTTAGTACTTCCATTTTGCACACTCTGGTGGGTGCTGGCTGACGATCCATCAGGGAGCTGTGAGCGCTGCGGGATTCACTCCTGCCCTACAGCAATAGTTAAACAGGAACTCGGGGCGATCTCTGATTAAATCCACTCCTGGCATCAAAGGGCTTTTCAGCTTTGTCACTCCCAATTCACCCGACGGCAGAGCAGAGCTGGTCGGACTTTTTTTGTTTGATCTGTTTCAGTTTTCCCCACCACACCCGAGGAGTGTTTTTAAGGCAGAAATCTTTGGCATTTCTGATATGCCCCGAGCAAAACCTTGTGTGTCCTAAGAGCCAAGGGGACTGTCCCTCCGTGCAGAGCGAGGACAGCCCGTCTGTCCATCGGGATTGCTCTCAGCGACACTGGGCTGGTACCACTTTGAGATGGAGAAAGATTGATCACACCAGATATTCCCCTGAGAAGAAATGGACACTGCTGAGAGAAGAAGAGCCAAATTTACGAGTGGAGGTCTCCCAACCCCCCACCCCATCTCACTGGACCCGAGAAGGATCTCAGCTCTCCCCTCCCAGTCGGGGACACAGAGGGCTCATTGCAGCTGCCTACATTCAGCCCTCCAGCAGGACTGACATGGCCTTGCCACTGTCACGTCTATTCCGTGGGGTTCCTAGAAAACACAGAGATGCCGTGGGAAAGCTGTGCCCTTCTGGAGGGCAGCGTGGCACCCAACAGGACCCTCCAAGGAAAGAGTCCACTGTCCTATAGATGAGGAGTTTTGATGGGAGGGTCGACTTACCCTCAGCCCCACACAGTGCAGTCCCCAGAGACCCAGATATTCAGCAATTTGGATGCTTTTCCTCCATGGATAAACCTGGATGACAGGATGCAGCACCAGCATTCAGCTGCACCTGAATCCTCACCCCCCACCACAGCCAAAAGAAGGGGAAGAACAAGGGCAGCAGGGGCAAGAGGGGAACAGGCCAAAGTTCTCTTGCCAAGAGAGGCAGGACAGGGAGACACAGTCAGACACGCGAGCATTTCTCCTCTTTGGTGCTTGGGCTGCTGGGAGGGAGACTCAGGACTAAGCCCCCAAGATATGAAGGGGTTGGGGACTCTACTGTGTGGGAGAGGGAAGTTGCTGCAGGGAAGGCATCTGCGCTGCAGGGGATGGCAGGGAGGTGCTGGAATCCCCCCTCCCATCACCCTTCCTGTAGCAGCTCCCTCTCACTCCCTGCCCATGCCTCTGCTGCCTGCACTGTCGCTGCTGGGGGCTGTTTCTCTGCCCCCAGGTCTCCTCCCTTTCAGTGCTCAGAGACTCCATCCCAGCTGCTGAGGGCTCAGCTCTGCCCTGCAGACACCTTCTGCAGCAGGGAATGGCCCAGGGGCATCTCTGGGTGTGCACGGGCTAAAGGAGCAGCTCGGACAAGTGCTAACAAAAACTGGGGTCTCATTGCCTTCATGGGAATGGAGATGTAAATTCAGATCTCCCACTGCCCATCTAACCAACCAAGAGTGGAAAATTCAAAGCACAGATTCCATTTCTTTTGGCTAAATGCTGCCTCTGTGTCCTTCTTCAAAAGGACCCTCTGCAAATGTCCTGGGGGTGATGTGGAGCTGTGAGCAAACCTGACCCACGCAGCATCCTCTCGACTGCAGAAGGACCCTGCCATGCCCAGACTGGGGTCACCCCTTCCCTCCACAGCTTCTCCCCACACTGCCATGGGGAGCTCCCCGGGCAGGCTGAGAGCTGACCCTGGCAGGAGACAGAGTCCCTGCCCCAGCACACAGTTCCCTGGGACACAGGGACCCTGCTCGGAAGGACAGCCCTGGGCACCCCTGGCTGCACGCCCACCTTCACAGCCCTGCAGCCATCCCTGGGAGAAGGCAGACGACACGTCCTGGCACTTTGATGATGTGGTGGGCATCCACTGCTCTCAAGAAAATCCTTCTCAGCACCAACAGATCCCTGAGAGCCTTCCTGACAGATCACATGAGACACGGGCTATGCCAGCTGTAGGAGACTGCTCCAGGAAGCCTCTCTGCATTATACTGCACCAGAGAGAAACATCACGCCCTGTCCCTCTGCCCCTGCAGCAGGGAAGCCCTGCTCCACAAGTTCTCCTTCTCCTCTACACTAGAGAAACTGTGAGAGTTGTACTTACAGATCCCACGGGCTGTGGGTTGTGCAGCTTCTGGATCCCTCCAGCAACTGCAGAGTCAATGCCCTGCAGCCAGAGACTTATTTTGTAAAAGGCTGTGAAGGTTTCTCCCCCAATGAGCTCTCAGCTTTCATCCATTCCTGAATGCTTTTCAGCTCTCCTGGCCTCACAAGTCTCCTCTCAGTGCCTGCAGGCAGTGCCCTCAGCCCTGCTGCGCTTGGCAGAGGAGCTGCTCCTGGGCAGAGCTGTCTCTCTGCCGCGCTGCCCCATGGCCAGGAGCTCCCTCCATCCCAGGAGCCCGGCCCAGCTCAGCAGCAGAGCAACAGCCCAAGGAACAGCCCAAGGCATCACTTCCTCTGCCCCCTCTGGGATCCCCGCAGATGTCCCTGGGGCTCCAGGGGAACCAGCTGTGAAACAGGATGAAGTCAGCCCTGATGTTCTCTCAGGAGATGGGAGAGATTGTGGGAGAGATTCATTTCCAGCAGTGTCATTTCTCCTGTCAGGAGAAGACTTGGGCATGAGAACCATGAGAATCCTAAGAATCACCTTTCCTTATCCTATCGTGAGGCAGCACACCAGGAGGGTGACAGGGCAGGATCTGATTTCTACAAGCTGGGGGGCTGTCTTTGGGTTAGTGTATGAGAGAGTCCTTTTTCATAACATTTGCAGGTGACCTCACAAGGAAGAGAGCAGACACTGCACTGCAGGGCAAGGTTGCCATCCGGAGGGACCTAGACAGGCTGGAGGGATGGACCCATAGGAACTCCAGGAGAGCCAATAGGTCCTGACCTGGAGGTGGACTAAACCCATGCCATGACAGAGACCAGGGACTGCCCAGGTGGGCAGCAGCTGTGCGGAAAAGGCTCTGGTGGCCCTTGGGTTCTATTGGGTAAAACACGAGCCATCAGCAAAGGTGGCCAAGAGCTTCCTGAGCTGCAGGAGCACAGCCAGTCTGCTCAGCACTTGTTACACCTTATCCAGAATACTTCCCTAGGTTTTGACACCACATCGTGCCAGAGAGACCTTGCAAAGTGGAGCCAGGTCAGTGGAGGGACACCAACGTTGACAGAGCTTGTACTGTGAGAAGAGGCTTAGAGAGCTGGGCTTGTTCAGCTTGGAGGAGAGGAGCTCTTGGGGGGAACATGGAGCAGCATCACACAGTTACCAGAAAGACTGAGCCTGAGTCAAATCCATGGTAGAAGAATCAAGGACAAGAGGCAATGGGCTGAGAAAAGGGACGGTCAAGCCAGATAAGGAGGAACTTTTTCCAGCATGAGGATAGTCAAGCACTGGAAGCTGTTTCCCAGAGAGCGTGCAACAGCTCTGTCCTGGAAAGGGATCCAGACATCTTTGAACAAAGCCCTGACTCTTCAGGTCTGACCCTGTTTTCAATGGGAGGTTGGTCAAGACACCCTCCAATTCCCTTTGAGCCTGAATGATGCTGTCCTCCTCCTGTCCTTCCATCTGCAGGCTGAGATATTTCCCCTCTTGGAGCAGACATTCTGAAAAACCACTCCAAATCTGGAAAGACTCTTCAATGCTCCAAATACAGTCAGGTTGGGAGAAAAAAAAAAAAAAACAAAACAAAACCAAAAACAAAACTATGCTGGATTAGTTTTTCACAGGGACAGTTTTAAAGGGTCAAAGTAGATTCAATGCATGAATTCTGACAGTCAAGTTACAAAGAGGGAGGAAAAAAAGTCAACAAAATCTTTGTCAGTAAAGAAAAACTCCCCCAGCCTGTGGGATGTCCTCATTAGTTGGCCCTCTAGGAACTGGGATCCTTGGGCTTCTTGGTCTTAAGTGGGAGCTCAAATCCTGAACTGGAAGGACAACATTGGCTGCAGGTACACACCGTTTTCTTGACACGACTGTGAGCTCAGACCCAGTGGATGGAGTTTCTCACACAGGTCACGGAGGAGGGCAGGATGTCGGGGAGAGGGGCACACGCTTCAGTTTCCCAAATCCCATGAGTTTTCCCAAACCATCCTTCTCTTGACCTCTGGCATCCTATTTTCTCTGGCGGGTCTTCTGTTGATAAAGCATCAGTGATCCTTCCAGTGATTCTGTGATTTCCTTTAGAGTGGCAAAAAATAATAATAATGATGAAAAGAAATGTTAAAGTAACAGTCTACTTCCACAATAGCAAATCTGGACAAAGGCAATTAAATTAGTATTTGCCATATAAGGTATGATATCCCATCCTGAAGTACATATTGAAAGTGGTTCAGATGAAGGGTGGTCTTGCAAAAGTCACCCCTTGTGTCCCCGTGTGGCACAGACGCTGCTGGTTTCCCTCTCCAGAGAGTGGCAGAGGCCGGATCACCTTCTCAGAAGAGGCTCCTTGCCAGGGAGCCACGGCCATGGGGGGAGTTCACCTGGTTCTTACTGGCACTTCACTCAACTGCTATTTGGATACATTTGGTGCTTTTCTGGGATGACTATTCCCGCACAGAGGATCCTAAAAAGACGACTGTTTCTTAAGAGATGGTGAAAAAGGCCCTGTTTGGCCAAGAAAGCCCACCATGTGCTCTGGAGGGAGCGAGGAAGATTATAAAAAGCACTAGGAAAGTCCAAAATGCTCTTCCAAAGGGCGAGTGGCCCTGAGCAGTGGTGATTGGCCACGTGTAAGTCTGTTAGAGAGGGTCAAGCAATGTCAGCGAGAAGCAAGGGGACGGCTGATGGCTTTAGCCAATCCTTACAGCCATGTCTGAAGCCAGCCGTGGGAAGCAGTGGATGTTTGTGGGCAGAGACCCAGGAAGAGGCTTGTCCTGGGACAATGGCAGGAAGGAAGACCCTTCCTCTGCAAACCAGGGGTGATACAGACATTCATCTCTTGTGTGCCTGCCTCAGCCTGGCGGATGGGGAATGCCCACTGCTGGGGGTGGCTGTTCTTAGGAATGCCCCATGGGCTGACAACTTGCTCCTTTCCCCTCCTTCACTGCCCACACTTGGATGGACTTCAGGAAACATCCATGAGCCTGGAGGATGCACAAACCTCCTGGGCTGAGGTCTCAGCGCTGCAGGGGCAGAGGAAGGGTTTGTGAGACACATGGGCGTGCAGGGAGAGAGCAGTGTGGGGGCAGCAGTGAGTGTGCTAAAGGCAGGAAGAAGAAATGAAATATTGGGGGTTGGCTGTTCAGTGCTGGGATGTGGAGCTACAGAGAGGATTCTGGCATGGATTCTCCAGGATTCTGGAGCTTGGAAATCTTGGGGATAAATGAGCAGTAGCAAGGCTTTGGAGGAAACCAGGTGAGATGTGGGGAACTCACTGGCATTGGCAAATCCTCAGACACCCACATTTTGGTGTTGGAAACAAGGAAGCAGGCACAGGCACAGGACAGCGTAGCTGTGGTGGGGATGGCCAAGGGCCTTGGTGGGGCGTTGACACCCCAACAGATCTGAGACCCTTGTTCTCTTGCCTGTGGCTTCTGTCTCTTCCACTGAGACCCAGGAGAGAACACAAGGTCCTTACAGCTCCAGTGCCTCGTTGCCTCCTCAGCCACCCCCCATAAATCCTGGGAGGTGCCCTACTGCTGACCTGCACCTGGCAACACACACTCCCAATCACATTGCCCCCAGGAAGAGCCCTGAACATGCCAAGAGGGAAAGGAGCCCCATCTGTAGGGGATGTGGGTAAGGACGTGGCCTTCCTGCTTGGAAGAGCACATCAAGGGCTTCCACAGTGATCTCTACTTTTAAATTTTCCGTTGTACCAAGTGTCTCCAACTTCCTGCTTCACCAGCCCCCAGGGACAGGACCCTTGTCTGCTCATTCCCTCCGTGGTTTCTTCAGTGATGGACTTCAGCAGGGCCTGCAAACACTCTCAGAAACCTGGAGGTTTGCTGCTGGCTCTTAGTCCTCTAGAGACTTGGTCAGCCTTTAGAGATCTGCAGTTCAGGAACTCGGCACCAGAGGGTTCATTAACATGCAAAACGCCCTGAGGAGCCAAGCCAGGCCATAATTTTCCCTTCGTCTTCAATTCTTCTGTGGTTGATTAGAGAGCTTTCGGGAGTGGAGTCAAAGCGAAAAGATGTCAAGGCGAAGAGGCCAAGTGCATGAAATGCTTGATTTCAACTTGCCAATTCTGCATTAACGCCAAGGAATTTGGGTTACAGGAATGTCTCCAAGTAGAGTCTGCACCATCCAGACCCATGTGGATGGGCTGGCAGAGCCACCCCCAGCAGGGGGATCCCCATCGCCCACGCTGAGGCAGTCAGGATGCAAATATCTGCAGTGCCCACTTGTCACAGGCCTCCAGGCAGAGGGTGACTCATTCCCATGACCCTCGAAGCCTGGATCAGCTCGTTGTGCTTTTGCTGTCTTTCCCTTCATCTGTCAAGCCCATAGGAGCTTTGGCTTTAACATCGTCCCTACGTCCTGGGACAAGGTTTCTCAATTCCTCCTCTGCAGCTTCCCTGCTTCCACCTCCTTTGTGCTGCCTCTTTGTCCTGGAGCTCAGTCAGTTCCAACAAGCAGCCTCCTGAGACGGTGGCTTCTTTTCAAGGGGAGTTGGAGAGATCATTTTTGTGCCTGGAGGAGGCTGTCCTGTAAGGCCTATCAGATTTTCCATCATCCTTCAGCCTTCAGAGCTGCTTCCCATGGCACCACTCGCATCAGTTTCCCAAGTACATCAAAGTCTTCTTCTCTGGAGTCCACCCGTTTTTGCTCTGCTGCTGGCCTTCCTCACTCCTCTTCGGCACCTGGGACCCCACTATTTCCTGGTGACAGCAGCCAAGGCTGACACTGATTTTCACCTCCCTGACCACTCTCTATTTATATTTGTTTTTTGCCAGGACCAGGTCCAGGTGAGCATCACCCTTGTTTGCCCACCTGGCAGCTGTGTTAAGAAGTTGTCCCAAGGTCCTCCAGGCTGCTGGCACCCTGTATCTTTGCCTGGCCAGTGAATGCCAGGGCAACTACTGTTCCCCATAGGAACCTGCTCATTGACTTGGAGACTTCTTCAGGTTGCTGTTAGAAGACTTATTCTGCCTACTGTGCCCGATCAAGTGGAGTATAATGGCCAAGACAGTTTCACCCTTACTGGCTTCTCCTCTCATCCTCACTCACACAAGCTCACTCAACCCTTGAGTAGCTGCCCTGAATTCTGTTAGGCAATGAGGGGCTGAACTTGGGACAAATGCCATTGTAGTCACTGGAGATTGAGTAAATTCGGCTGATGGAAAAGAGAGAGACCTTGCTCTCCCTACAGGACATGACTGCAGTCCATTCATATGAACACCTCTGTGAACTGCCATGAACATCAGGAGTAGGAAAGGTTCCTTTTATTTGGACATCAGCTGTCATTTCACTTGGCTAAAGGATTTCCCACCAGGCTCATGTACGATCCCTGAGATGTTTCCCCGTCTCTATCACCGTCCCCATTAGAGCTTGCAGTTTCCTGCGTGTACCTTGCACCACCTCTGGCAACTGGAATGTTCCCAGGCATTTGCATCTGAACATTTCACTCCCGCCCTCCATCTCCATTACTTAGCGTGGGAGTGGAGAAAAGAGGCTCCCATGCAGGTGCCTATTTTGTGCACAGCTCAACACCTGAGGAAAGAGGAATCCCATCTCCTGTGGGCTTCTAGCAGGCATGGGCGGGCGCTGAGTCTCCGTCAAATGCTAGGAATAGAAACGCAGGATGAGATGCCTCGATTCCCTCAGCTGAATCCCTTCCCTCAGCAGGGGTAAAGGAGATGCCTGTCTGTCCCCGTCTGGCTGTCCTGTCTAATGATGGGCCAAGGAAAGTTGATATTTAGAGCTAACTCTCCCTCTCAGCAGGGAAATGACACTTCTGGAAAGGAGTGTCTCTATCCAGCTGAGAGAGAGAACATCAGGGATTGCATCAGCAGGTTCCCCGGCAGCCCCAGGGACACCTCAAGGGATTTTAGAGGGGGGCAGAAAAGGTACTGCCTTGGGCTGTTGCTCTGCTGCTGAGCTGGGCCGGGCTCCTGGGATGGAGGGAGCTCCTGGCCGTGGGGCAGCGCGGCAGAGAGACAGCTCTGCCCAGGAGCAGCTCCTCTGCCAAGCGCAGCAGGGCTGAGGGCACTGCCTGCAGGCACCGAGGGGAGAGGAGGGAAGCAAGACAGAGGCTAAAGGCAGCCTGGGGTGGGAGGACAGATGAGAGCTCGCCTGGAGAGAAATCTTCACAGCCCTTGACAGGGTAAGTCTCTGGCTGCAGGGCAATGCAGCTGCAGTTCCTGGAAAGACCTCCTAAAGCTGGCACATCCCACAGCCCATGGGATCTGTCAGGAGGACTCTCAGTTTCCCCCGCGTAGAAAAAGGACGTGCTTTGGAGCACGGCTTCCCTGCTGCACCCTCAGCCGGCCAGGGCATGTCGGCTGCCTTCCCCTGGGGGAGGCTGCAGAGTGTGAAGCCGGGTGTGCAGCCAGGAGTACTCAGGGCTGTCCTTCAGAGCAGGGTCTCTGCACCGCAGGGGGCTGTGTGCCAGCGCAGGGACTTTGTCTCTTGCCAGGGTCAACACTCAGTCTGCCCAGGTTGTTCCCACAGCGGTGTGGGGAGAAGCTCTGGGGAGAAGCAGGAGAGGGTCCTTCTGCTGTCAAGACGGTGTTGAGTTGGTCAGGGCTGCTCACAGCTCCAGATCACCCCTACACGCTTCCAAGGGAACTATTTCCTCAGGTTGTGTTTCCAGTTTCTTATCCGGGGGGTGCGGGGAGAGAGGTGGAAAAAGGGATGAATGTGTAAGGATCTCTCAAGTTTGCAGAAGTCACTGTGATTCCTGAGCTGCAACTTTGAGGCATCAGTTGGTCTAAAAGAAGCCTCCTAAGGGGCCTTCAGCCGCTCCTCTGCCCATGGAGAGCACCAGCATCACCTCTGCTGGACCATCAGGGTTGCTCTGACCTGCCCTTTTGCACCTGCGAACAGGAACATGAACCCAGCCCCTGCCCTGCAAACAGGCAGGTGTCTGTAGGGCCAAGGTGAGTGCACAGAGGTTGGGATGGGCTCTGTGAGTGCTGACAGGAAAAAGACACGGCACAGGGAGACACTTCCCAGGAGGAAAATCTCCTGGCAGCAGGGATATGACCAGGGAACGAGAGGAAACTTAAGCCAGAAATGTTGTGGGAGGGAGAATTCCGCAAACGCCGTACGATCCCCTCCAATGCAGACCCCTTCCCCTGAGCAAGCCCCCCCGTGCCTCCTCTCCCACCAAAGCCTCTGCCCTCAGGGCTGTGGGGTCCAAGGCATGAACCACCTCCTCTGCAGCCGGAGCTCCAGCAGAGCCGTGGTGCAGCTCTCCAGCCACGTGCCCCGTTCTCCCTGCGGAGCAGCGGGGCTGAGAGCGACTGCCCGGCAGCGTCGGTGTCTGGGAGGTGACAGGCACGGCTGGGTACGGGTGATGCTGTCCCGAGCGCCCGGCTGCCTCTGCCCTGGCCTCCTTCAGCCAGACCCTCGCTGCAGTTTCCCTTGTTTCTCCACCTGTCTGTGTTATTGCTGCTCTTTTCTTGTTCTCACTCTCAGGCTCTCTGGGGATGGGAGTTTCAGCTGCAGAGTCACACATTATCTTGTGCGTCCTCCCATGCAGGTGTGTCCATGGGAACAAGGGTCCCAGCTTTCCTCTCGCCTGTGCGGCTGTGGACAATGCAGCCTGTGGGGCTGGGGAATCAGCTGGTTTTCCCTTGGTGAGATAACATCGTGAAAAAACTGATGTATCTCCTTGAGGTGTCCTTCCAAGCTGTGAGCTGCCCTCCAGGATGCAAATCTGTCCCATAGCATCTTTGTGTTACCTGAAAGCCCCATGGAGAAGCGCAGAGACGCTATGACCAAGGAAATGCTGTTGGGTTGGTGAAATGAGCCCTGTGTGTCCTGGGCTGGAAGTGGTTGCTGAGACGCTGAGAAAGGGCGAGACATTTAGTTGTCTGCAGTGGATCCCTCTGCTCTCAGCAGGTTCTGCTGACGTTTCAGGGAAACATTGAGGGCGTGTGATCGCCCTCCATCTCAGAAAGGCGCAAGCCCAGTGTGTCAGGGGCTGAGGGACAGCCCAGCTCCCCTCGCTCTGTACTAAGCCACAGGCAATCCTCTTGCCTTGCAGGATTCTCTCTGCTCTCCCTGAGTGCAGCAGGAATACTGAGGGTTTCTGACATCCCACAATGGGACGGAGGGAATTTTTTTTTCAAAAAAGCTCTCAGTTGGCCTCTGCCTCCCTCACTCCTTCGAAGAGGCAGTGCAGGTACTGGCACACCCTTGTGCATTGGGCATGGTTTTATCTGACAAAGTCAACCACCAGGACTGGCCCCTGCTTCCAGCGTTCCCGTGAACTCTCTGCTGCAGAGCAGGGCTGACTCCTCGGCACCAGTGGGCAGAGGCCCAGCTCCTCATGGCACGTTCAACCAGCACGGTAGCAGAGCTTCAGCCATGGAGCTGAGGGAAGGTCTCCTAGAAAAGGAATACAGGGGGTAAGGCGTGTAGCAGGGAAGGGTCTGTAGGAAAAGGCTTTGGTTTTGCTGCTAAAAGTCTCCATTAACTTGTCAATGACTTTTCCTCCTTGCAGGGGTCTCCATGCCCAGAGGCAGCAAATGTCCAACAGCAGCTCCATCACACAGCTCCATGGGGTTCCATGAGAACTGGAGTAGGTTTTGCTCTGAGACATCCACCGTAACTTGTCACTGCCTTTTTTCCTTGGACAGGTTCCAATGCGCAGAGGAAGCAAATGTCCAACAGCAGCTCCATCACCCAGTTCCTCCTCCTGGCATTCGCAGACACACGGGAGCTGCAGCTCTTGCACTTCGGGCTCTTCCTGGGCATCTACCTGGCTGCCCTCCTGGGAAACGCACTCATCATCACCGCCATCGCCTGTGACCACCGCCTCCACACCCCCATGTACTTCTTCCTCCTCAACCTCTCCGTTCTTGACCTGGGCTCCATCTCCACCACTGTCCCCAAAGCCATGGCCAATTCCCTGTTTGACACCGTGGCCATCTCCTACTGGGGATGTGCTGCACAGCTATTTCTGTTTTTCTTCTTCATTGGTGCAGAGTACTCCCTTCTCACTGTCATGTCCTACGACCGCTACGTTGCCATCTGCCAACCCCTGCACTATGGGACCCTCCTGGGCAGCAGAGCGTGTGTCCACATGGCAGCAGCTGCCTGGGGCACTGGGTTTCTCAATGCTCTCCTGCACACGGCCAATACATTTTCCCTACCCCTCTGCCAGGGCAATGTCCTGGACCAGTTCTTCTGTGAAATCCCCCAGATCCTCAAGCTCTCCTGCTCACACTCCTACCTCAGGGAAGTTGGGCTTCTTGTGGTCAGTGTCTGTTTATCATTTGGTTGTTTTGTGTTCATTGTGGTGTCCTATGTGCAGATCTTCAGGGCCGTGCTGAGGATCCCCTCTGAGCAGGGACGGCACAAAGCCTTTTCCACGTGCCTCCCTCACCTGGCCGTGGTCTCCCTCTTTGTCAGCACTGGCATGTTTGCCTACCTGAAGCCCCCCTCCATCTCCTCCTCACCCCTGGATCTGGTGGTGTCATTTCTGTACTCGGTGGTACCTCCAGCTGTGAACCCTCTCATCTACAGCATGAGGAACCAGGAGCTGAAAGACACATCGAAGAAGCTGATTCTGTCACTGATCTCTCAGCAGCATTAACCTGCCCGTGTCTCTTCAGAAGTGATTTCAGATTCATCTGGGGAACTTCCTGGGCTTTGGGCCTTTTCTCTGTGATAACCATGTGTGTCCAGGAACGTTCCATTTCCCCAGAGGCATGAACCCAGCCCTTCTGACCCTGAGGCCCGTTCACGTGTGCCTGGCACAGGGGTACAGCTGACCTCCCATCTCATGTCTCTTTAATAAAATGGGATTTCTTCAGTGCCGGTGTCTGGAGGTTTGGCTCTTCTTCCAAAGCTGAGCTCAGGCTGAGGAAGTTGTCCTCACAAGGCCACGCTGCTTTGTTTGGGTTCTCCATGGGATGAGGGAAGAGTGTTAGGCAATGGGACAATGTGGGGCAATGTATTAGGGAACGGGCCCAGGCTGAGCCTTCACCCGTGGGTGCCCAGTTCCCCCGGAAACGGTGAATGATCCACAGGGATCTGCCTGGGACTGTCCCTCCATGGCTTTCAGTCATCACAGCCAACTCGCTCTGCGGAGCAGAAACAACAGTGCAGGACCCTGTGGAGATCGTGGGGAGGGGGCAGGAGTGGCAAATGAGGCCAGATCAGACAAAGTTCCCTGGTGAAATGTTCTCTGGGGACAGGGACACCCTTGGAGAAGAGCAAAGGAGCATCTCTGTGCATCCAAGGTGGAAAAAAAAAGACGACAAAGAGAAATCAATCTCTGCATGCACCAGCTCAGGGCAGGCTTCTCTAGGGATGGAGCAGTCTGAGGAGCTCCGGGGCCCGGAGTCTTCTCCTGGAAGAGGGGCTGACACAGAGGGGCTTTATGTCAGTGGTCAGGATGTCTTGGAGACAGGCGCAGGGGACACGGGGAGACACTGGTCTCTGCCATCTCGTGCCATGTCCGGCCCTCAGCCCTGGGGCCAATGTGGGGCTGAGACATCTCTCTGCCCCCCAGGAGCTACTGTGACCATCAGATGGGCTGAGGCTGTGGGGTTGAGTCTGCAGAGCTTTGCAGAACCCATCAATGGGCACTGCCACAGGGTCAGCCCAGAATGGGCTGCTTTTCTGGGCTGGACAGGGCAGAGATGGGGGAGAGGGACAAGAAGCAAGAGGGAGAACCAGAGAGAGACTGGGATGGGCTTGAAAGTGCTTGGAAGAGGAACACACTAAAGTTAGCTGAGCGCCCTGCCCATGCAGGGTGAGGAGTCACACAAGGGGGTTGGTGTTGCAGAGCCAGGGATCGTAGAAGGCATCTGAGACTTGCAGACACGGGAGAGAGGAGGCTGGTCTGTGCCTTTGGTGGCATGGGCAGTTGAGGAAGGTGGCACAGAGCATTTGTAGCACCCCAAATCTTTCGCACTGGCCACTTCCAGCACCGGCAGCACACCCCAAGTTTATGGGTGACTTTTCCTATTTGGCCATCTCCATCCTCCTGCCGGGCTCAGTGCCTGCATCAATTTTCTTGAAGCAAAGGACCACCAAGATGGTCAGGTCAGCCTTTCCCATGAGGAGACGCTGAGGGAGATGAGCTAGTCCAGCCTGGAGAAAGGAAGGCTGAGAGGGATCTCATTGCAGCCTGCCAGTACCTAGGAGGACTTTATGGAGAACAGAGAGCCAAGCTCTTCACCAGGGTGCATGGTGGGAGGACAAAAGACGGTGGGTGGAAGGTGAAAGAGAAGAGGCTCAGCCTGCAGATAGGAAAGTGCTTTTCCCCATGAGCTGAGCCAAGCATTGGAGCAGGTCGCCCAGAGATGCTGAGCAGACTCCAGCCCTGGAGGTTGTCAAACTTTTTTCAAACTGGTCCAAGCCTTGAACAACGTGGCCTGACCATGTTTCTGACAGGCTGGAACGGAGACCTCCCAAGGCCCCTTCCAACTTGAGCTGATACTATGAACCTATGACCTCAGGCTCTTTTTCTGATAACAACAGAGCAAATGCTTATGGGGCACGAATCTCCCTCTGCTGTATGTGACCCCCTAAAACAAAACCTCAGCCAGTGACAAGAGGTCGGTATCACGGTGTGACTCTCTGTGCAAAGACTGAGGGGTGTCATTGACAGTCCTGGGCAGGAACTGTTTTGGGGACACGGGGCTCTATGCAAGGCACAAAATGACCATTTTTTTTTTTTTTTTTTTTAAATGCTGCAAGCCTCATCAAAGAAGAAGTAAGGAAAAGATGCAAAGAAAAAAAAATATACTTTTCAGCTTTTAAAATTATTTGTGGATTTTTTTCCTTTTGCTTTAATATAATAGTCAAAGGTGGGAATTTGTATCCTTGCTCTTCTTTTTATTTTTTTTAAAAAAAAAAAAAAGAAAGTGTGTTCCAGAACTGGGATTGGATGTAGGACACAAATACCTTCAGCTACAGAGGCACAGATACCTCCTGCCAGCATAGATGCCCTGGACAAGTGCCAGCGCACTCCTGACTTCTCCCGTCACTCAATCAGCCAGAGCTTTTTGAAACATTCCATCAGGTACCAACTGTCGTGGTTTGGCCTCAGAGGACAACAAAGAACCACGGGGCAGCCGTGCTCTCTCAAGCCCCCCCCACGGCCATGAGGGGAGAATCGGAAGGAAAAGGCAAAACTCGTGGGTTGGGACAAAGGCAGTTTAACAGAACAACAAAGGGAACAAGAAAACAATAACAGTAACACGGATAGTGATGCCGTGAAAGTCGAAATCAGGACTCAAGAGTGGGGATGACTATTAAGCAGGTATTCTTTATTGCAGCGCTGGACGCACAGGGGATCGCTCCTCCAAATGTGCGCGCCGAAAGCCATGAGTTACACAGCTTATACACAAGTTAAACATACATATTCATTATTCTTCCCAGAACTCATTGTCATACGTTGCCACCCACTCCCGCATGCGTCTTTCAGTCTCTTGGTGGTCTTCAAAGACCTCTGGTGGTCGCTTACTTCATCCCTTCCTCTTCATCACTGCATCCTTTTGGTGAACTGCAGTCATCTACTTCTCTATTCTTGCTGACAAAGCCGCAAGGCTGGTTTAGGCTGGCTCTGCATGCCTTGGTGGTCTCGACACATCCTGTTCTCAGAGATAAGTTCCTCTTGGAAGATAACAAGGTGCTGACCTGTACAATTGCTAGTTGCATACGTGCTTAGGCCCCTGTTTGCATTTAGCCAAGTTAGAAAAACAAAGACTCACAGTATTTGCTAACTCATTGTTTGTGCTAAGAGCGGCTTAGTTGTGTCAAGCAAACCTTCAAGCCATACTCAGCCCTATTCCTTCATTCAACCCCCGCTTTTCTTTAAGCTATAGCAAATTCTTTTGCAAAATCTTGTTTACAGTCCACAATACATGTACTGGTTGAGCAAGAGTCCGTACTTTCCACCACATCCAAAGGTCGAGAGCAGTCAACAGTAGGGCTACAAGGATCAGCACTAGTACAGGATGCACTGGGAAGTTGAAAAACGGTGCCGCGGTTGGAGATTTTAATGAGGTATTTAGAAAAATGTCCCACCAGTGGTGTTCCCCGGTTTCCTCGATGGTTGTAATGATGTTCCTTATTTCCAGAGTATCGTGCTGGACTTGCCATAATGTTCGTTTAGATGTTTCTTTCACTTTCTCTAGCAGTGAGTATACTTGCTTCACATCAAATTTACATGCTATATCAACTGAGCTGTTTTCTCTTATTTCTAGGATGGTATTTGTCCTTAATCTCCCCAGTCTCTCCTAATTTGGCCATCAATTTGTAAAACTGTGCATACCTTAGTTTATTCATCTGTGATATTCAGACCTACATTAACCAAGTATCCATTCCTGGTCCAGTCTTCAGGGTCGGGGACATCATCTAGACCTTGACGGGTGATGCAGTTCTCTGTCCAGCTGTGATGCAGAAGATCATGATAATGGTTTCCGGAATCGCAGTTTTGCTGGTCCAGTACATTCAGAGGTCCATTTCTGCTCAAGTGGGGGATCTTCCTCACGCTTAGGAGCCTTCCATTGTTTACGTCTTTGTAATCTTAGTTTTAAAGGTCCTAAAGGTTCCGAAGTCCACTGCTTATCTGGAGCCTTTTTCACTCGGGAGCAGTGAATCCAGGCCGGCTGTTCTTTTTACTTTGATTGCAGTGAAGGTGGTCAGTAGCACTTGGAATGCTCTGTTCCACTTTTCTTCTAGTGGGTCACCTGAAAAATTCTTAATATAAAGCCAATTTCCAGGACTAAAGGGATAGATAGGATGGTCCAGTCCCTTAACTCTGGTTCCTAAGTCATTCTTATTGATTTTCTCTAATGAAGGGAGCAGGCAGTCTAGGAGGTTCCTTGAGTGTATGGAAGATACCTTCCTGACACAACTGGTAGGAGAGCCTACCAGGGGAGGCGCCTCACTAGACCTACTTTTCACAAACAAAGAAGAACTAGTGGGAAATGTGGAGGTAGGAGGACGTCTTGGGCTTAGCGATCATGAAATGGTCAAGTTTTCAATTCTTAGTGAGGTAAGGAAGGGGGTGAGCAAAACCTCCGCCTTGGACTTCCGGAGGGCGGACTTTAGCCTGTTCAGAGCCCTGGTTGGGAGGGTCCCTTGGGAGAGAATCCTGCAGGGCAAAGGGGTCCAGGAGGGCTGGACGCTCTCCAAGAAGGAAATCCTAAAGGCCCAGGAGCAGGCTGTCCCCATGAGGCGCAAAATTAAAGGGTGGGGAAAATGGCCGGTCTGGTTGAACAAAGAGTTTTTGATGGGACTTAGGGGAAAAAAGGAGGGTTTACCACCTTTGGATAAAGGGACAGGCAACTCAGGAGGAGTACAGAGATCTTGTTAGGTTACACAGGGAAAAAATTAGGAAGGCAAAAGCCCAGCTGGAACTCAACCTGGCCATTAATATAAGGGACAACAAAAAAAGTTTTTATAAATACATCAACAAAAAGAGAGTCAGGGAGAATCTCCATCCCTTACTGGATGCGGGGGGAAACATTGCGACCAAGGACGAGGAGAAGGCTGAGCTACTTAATGCCTTCTTTGCCTCCGTCTTCAATAGTCAGACCAGCTACCCCCAGGGTGTACAGCTTCCTGGGCTGGAAGATAAGGATGGAGAGCAGAACAACCCCCCCATCTGTGATTCTGTGAAAGAGACACAGTGAAAGAAATGCTCTCTTTGAACAGCTCCAACTGCACTAATCCCAAAACGTCAGGGTTTCAGGAGCATCTTCAAGTAGACTCTTCAGCATCTAGATCTGCCCATTTTTCATTGTCTGTGGGGTAAATTACATGTGACCCCACTGTCGTGAAGGCAGGGGTGAGAGTGATCTGCTCCAGTGTTGGACATCATGGGTGCAATTGCCCAGGTTTCCCTTCAAGTCAAAGGAGAGAAAGAAATCCGTTGTCTCCACTGAGGTGCCCTGGCCTATCCTGTCTGTCCACCAGCTCCTGCTCCAGAAAGGCTCCCGTAGCTCCTGGGTCACATTTCCCAGTCCCTTGTGGAGGCTTCAGCTACTCCTATACAAGTATACATTTATGCAGCCATTTCCAAAAACACATTTCGTTCCAACACTTGGAATGGAGAAGCTGTGCTCTGAGGACATGTTTATTTGAATACATTTCATGTCCATATCTCATATCTAAAGGGACCTGGGAGCAATGAAGTTTGGATAAGTTGGATGGATCCTGCTTTTCTCTCTTTGCTGTCAATTGATGGCCCCACCTGCTGGCACCTCCCTCATATCGTCCCTTTTTACTAGATTTATAGATTCATAGATTGGTCCAGGCCAGAAGGGACCTCCAAAGGTCATCTAGTCCGACCTCCCCGCAGTCAGCAGGGACACCCCCAACTAGACCAGGTTGCCCAGGGCCTCGTCAAGCTTCACCTTGAATATCTCAAGGGAAGGGGCCTCAACCACTTCCCTGGGCAACCTGTTCCAGTGTTCCACCACCCTCATGGTAAAGAACTTTTTCCTAATATCCAATCTAAATCTCCCCCTCCCCAGCTTAAAACCATTGCCCCTCGTCCTGTCACTGCAGGCCTTTGGAAACAGACCCTCCCCAACCTTCCTGTAGCCCCCCTCAGGTACTGGAAGGCCGCTATGAGGTCTCCCCAGAGCCTCCTTTTCTCCAAGCTGAACAACCCCAGCTCCCTCAGTCTGTCCTCATAGGAGAGGTGCTCCAGCCCCCTGATCATTTTGGTGGCCCTCCTCTGGACCTGCTCCATCAGGTCCATGGCCTTTCTATATTGAGGGCTCCAGACCTGCACACAGTACTCCAGGTGAGGTCTCACTAGAGCAAAGTGGCAGAATCACCTCTCTGGATCTGCTGGCAACACTTCTTTTGATGCAGCCCAGGATGTGATTGGCCTTCTGGGCTGCGAGAGCACATTGCCTGTGCAATGACAGCACATTGCCTGACCAATGAGATGGCCAAATCTTGATGGGGCGTATAAAAGCATAACACCATGGCCCTCCAAGGGCCAGACCGTAACCGATGTACATATTCCGAGTTCATCCAGTAACCTTCTCTTTCAGGCACCGTGAAACGCAGTCCAAGAGAGCATGCTCTAGGACATATTTCTCATCTGAAGTGAGGCTCAGCGGCCTTTAGCTCCCTAGCTCACTGTCTGGGCCGTTTTGAAGGATCCAGACCATGTTTACTTTTGGCCAGATGTCAGGGAGTCCTGCCAGTCTCCATGACCATTAAAGTAAAAAAGCACAGGCTCTTGCTCAATGTTTCTGTTCCCCTGGCTGAGGGATTTGATGCATGTCTGGGCTGTAGCACCTCGGGTGTAGCTCCAGGCCAAGCTTGGACTTGTCTTAAATGAAACCTGGGTACCGAGAGTCAAAGACCTTCTGTGTGCAAAGGCTTTGCTTCAGGGCAGAGCCATGGCCAAGTGGATGGCACCTGGAAACTTAAAGCTGAAAGTGGATGCCAGGACAGTGAGCAAACCCTGCTGTCTCCAAAAACCCTCAAAGTAAGAAGTTTTTCCTCACGTTGAGATGGAATTTCCCGTGTTCCAGCCTTTGTCCATTGCCCCTTGTACTGTCCCTGGGCACCACTGAAAAGAGTCTGGCCCCATCCTCTTGACACCCACCCTTTAGATACTGGTAAGCATTGGTGAGATCCCCTCAGTCTTTCCTCACCGAAGAGGTGCACATGTCCCTTGAGCATGTTTGTAGCCTCCGCTAGACTCCCTCCAGTAGTTCCCTGTCCTTCTTGAACTGGAGAGCCCAGACCTGGATGCAGTACTCCAGATGTGGCGTCACCAGGGCAGAGGAGAGGGGGAAGATGACCTCCCTCGACCTGCTGGCCATGCACCACAGGAGACCGTTGGCCTTCTTGACCACAAGGGCACATGGCTGGCTCATGGGCAACTTGTTGTCCACCAAGACTCCCGGGTCTCTCTCTGCAGAGCTTCTTTCCAGCAGGTAAACCAACCTCTAACTTGTACCATTGCATGAAACAGACACCTCTTAAGTTTTACAAGGAGAAGTGGCCAGTGCTGCATCAGCGGGGAGAAAAAACCCATATATCAGGGGACCTCACCAAGGGAGCAGTGACCCTGAGAAGAATGGCTTGGCCACTGTGAAGGACACCATACGAGCCAGTGGTTCATGCTCACCATGAACAAGGCCAGCTGCAAAGGGGCATTCATTAGGAGGAGCGTAGCCACCCCGGACGTCTGGAGTTTTCATCCCCCTCCAGTGAGCTGTGGTGTGGCCACACATGGACATGTGTGTCCCTCTGTGAGAATTCCTGCTGTAGAGAGGTGGGGAGGAACTGGAGAGTGCCCAAAGGAGGTCTGCACTTCTCTTGTACTCAAGGTCCCAAACCCCTCTTCAAGCCCAACACAACCCAAGGAACACGCTCGACTCAGGAGGACCACCATGCTCTGCAGACCGCTCCAGATTCCCCTCCAAGACGCTGGGTGTCCTTAATGTCACCTGTGTGAAAGCCCTGAGTACATCCCTCAGATCCACTCACCATCTTATCTGTCACCAGACACCAACTGGTGACTTCTAAACCCAGTTTTACATTTCTAAAACGTCAGAGCTTTTCATTCCTGAACACATGGAGGAAGAGGATCTCTAGAGGTGTGCTTCTCAGGCCTGTTGGGAGATAGATCCCGGTATGAAAGCAGGACACTGCGGAAATCCCCTTTTATTACAGAGATGCTGCGTAAGAGGCCAGCTCTGAGCCACTGTTAAACACACTTTTATAAGGGAAGCAGGTGACACAAAGAAGGTACATGTCTCAGGTGCAGGGATGCAAACGCAAACATTTCTGTAGAACTAAAATAAACATGAACACAAATAACAACAGCAATCATGATAACTAAAATGCTTTAAAATAAAAAATTAAAAAAAAAAAAAAGGACGTAATCAGATAGTGTGGGAATCATTGGGGGGGAAACGTGGCAAATTTGTCACTCTCGGAGAAGGTCCATGAAATCAGCCTCCTAGTGACATCCTTGAGCTCTTTGTTTCTCATGCTGTAGATGAGGGGGTTCACAGCTGGAGGAAGCACTGAGTACAGAACAGCCACCACCAGATCCAGGTATGGAGAGGAGATGGAAGAGGGCTTCAGGTGGGCAAAGAAGCCAGTGGTGATAACAAGGGAGACCACGGCCAGGTGAGGGAGGCACGTGGAAAAGGCTTTGTGCCGTCCCTGCTCAGAGGGGATCCTCAGCACGGCCCTGAAGATCTGCACGTAGGACATCACAATGAAAACAAAACACCCAAATGCTAAACAGGCACTGACCACAACAAGCCCAACTTCCCTGAGGTAGGAGTGTGAGCAGGAGAGCTTGAGGATCTGGGGGATTTCACAGAAGAACTGGTCCAGGACATTGCCCTGGCAGAGGGGTAGGGAAAATGTATTGGCCGTGTGCAGGAGAGCATTGAGAAACCCACTGCCCCAGGCAGCTGCTGCCATGTGGACACAAGCTCTGCTGCCCAGGAGGGTCCCGTAGTGCAGGGGTTGGCAGATGGCAACGTAGCGGTCGTAGGACATGACAGTGAGAAGACAGTACTCTGTTGTGATAAAGAAGAAAAAGAACAAGAGCTGGGCCACACATCCCCAGTAGGAGATGGCCCTGGATTCCCAGAGGGAAACTGCAAGAGATTTGGGGACAGTGGTGGAGATGGAGCCCAGGTCAAGAACGGAGAGGTTGAGGAGGAAGAAGTACATGGGGGTGTGGAGGCGGTGGTCACAGGCGATGGCGGTGATGATGAGTGCGTTTCCCAGGAGGGCAGCCAGGTAGATGCCCAGGAAGAGCCCGAAGTGCAAGCGCTGCAGCTCCTTCTTGTTTTCAAATGCCAGGAGGAGGAACTGGGTGATGGAGCTGCTGTTGGACATTTTCTTTCAGCAGGCTTGGAGACCTGTCCATGGAAGGAAAGAGAGTGAGAAGACAGGGCAGAATTCTCAGAAAAAAAAAGTTTTCAATTTCTCTTAGAGACCCACCCAACTGGCTTTTCCATTTCAAGAAGACCTTTAGTACTTCCATTTTGCACACTCTGGTGGGTGCTGGCTGACGATCCATCAGGGAGCTGTGAGCGCTGCGGGATTCACTCCTGCCCTACAGCAATAGTTAAACAGGAACTCGGGGCGATCTCTGATTAAATCCACTCCTGGCATCAAAGGGCTTTTCAGCTTTGTCACTCCCAATTCGCCCGACGGCAGAGCAGAGCTGGTCGGACTTTTTTTGTTTGATCTGTTTTAGTTTTCCCCACCACACCCGAGGAGTGTTTTTAAGGCAGAAATCTTTGGCATTTCTGATATGCCCCAAGCAAAACCTTGTGTGTCCTAAGAGCCAAGGGGACTGTCCCTCCGTGCAGAGCGAGGACAGCCCGTCTGTCCATCGGGATTGCTCTCAGCGACACTGGGCTGGTACCACTTTGAGATGGAGAAAGATTGATCACACCAGATGTTCCCTGAGAAGAAATGGACACTGCTGAGAGAAGAAGAGCCAAATTTACGAGTGGAGGTCTCCCAACCCCCCACCCCATCTCACTGGACCCGAGAAGGATCTCAGCTCTCCCCTCCCAGTCGGGGACACAGAGGGCTCATTGCAGCTGCCTACATTCAGCCCTCCAGCAGGACTGACATGGCCTTGCCACTGTCACGTCTATTCCGTGGGGTTCCTAGAAAACACAGAGATGCCGTGGGAAAGCTGTGCCCTTCTGGAGGGCAGCGTGGCACCCAACAGGACCCTCCAAGGAAAGAGTCCACTGTCCTATAGATGAGGAGTTTTGATGGGAGGGTCGACTTACCCTCAGCCCCACAAAGTGCAGTCCCCAGAGACTGTGCAGAGACCAGTGCAGAGACCCAGATATTCAGCAATTTGGATGCTTTTCCTCCACGGATAAACCTGGATGACAGGATGCAGCACCAGCATTCAGCTGCACCTGAATCCTCACCCCACACCACAGCCAAAAGAAGGGGAGGAACAAGGGCAGCAGGGGCAAGAGGGGAACAGGCCAAAGTTCTCCTGCCAAGAGAGGCAGGACAGGGAGACACAGTCAGACACGCGAGCATTTCTCCTCTTTGGTGCTTGGGCTGCTGGGAGGGAGACTCAGGACTAAGCCCCCAAGATATGAAGCGATTGGGGAGTCTACTCTGTGTGAGAGGAGACCAGGGAGTTGCTGCAGGGAAGGCATCTGCGCTGCAGGGGATGGCAGGGAGGTGCTGGAATCCCCCCTCCCATCACCCTTCCTGTAGCAGCTCCCTCTCACTCCCTGCCCATGCCTCTGCTGCCTGCACTGTCGCTGCTGGGGGCTGTTTCTCTGCCCCCAGGTCGCCCCCCTTTCAGTGCTCAGAGACTCCATCCCAGCTGCTGAGGGCTCAGCTCTGCCCTGCAGACACCTTCTGCAGCAGGGAATGGCCCAGGGGCATCTCTGGGTGTGCACGGGCTAAAGGAGCAGCTCGGACAAGTGCTAATAAAAACTGGGGTCTCATTGCCTTCATGGGAATGGAGATGTAAATTCAGATCTCCCACCGCCCATCTAACCAACCAAGAGTGGAAAATTCAAAGCACAGATTCCATTTCTTTTGGCTAAATGCTGCCTCTGTGTCCTTCTTCAAAAGGACCCTCTGCAAATGTCCTGGGGGTGATGTGGAGCTGTGAGCAAACCTGACCCACGCAGCATCCTCTCGACTGCAGAAGGACCCTGCCATGCCCAGACTGGGGTCACCCCTTCCCTCCACAGCTTCTCCCCACACTGCCATGGGGAGCTCCCCGGGCAGGCTGAGAGCTGACCCTGGCAGGAGACAGAGTCCCTGCCCCAGCACACAGTTCCCTGGGACACAGGGACCCTGCTCGGAAGGACAGCCCTGGGCACCCCTGGCTGCACGCCCACCTTCACAGCCCTGCAGCCATCCCTGGGAGAAGGCAGACGACACGTCCTGGCACTTTGATGATGTGGTGGGCATCCGCTGCTCTCAAGAAAATCCTTCTCGGCACCAACAGATCCCTGAGAGCCTTCCTGACAGATCACATGAGACACGGGCTATGCCAGCTTTAGGAGACTGCTCCAGGAAGCCTCTCTGCATTATACTGCACCAGAGAGAAACATCACGCCCTGTCCCTCTGCCCCTGCAGCAGGGAAGCCCTGCTCCACAAGTTCTCCTTCTCCTCTACACTAGAGAAACTGTGAGAGTTGTACTTACAGATCCCACGGGCTGTGGGTTGTGCAGCTCCTGGATCCCTCCAGCAACTGCAGAGTCAATGCCCTGCAGCCAGAGACTTATTTTGTAAAAGGCTGTGAAGGTTTCTCCCCCAATGAGCTCTCAGCTTTCATCCATTCCTGAATGCTTTTCAGCTCTCCTGGCCTCACAAGTCTCCTCTCAGTGCCTGCAGGCAGTGCCCTCAGCCCTGCTGCGCTTGGCAGAGGAGCTGCTCCTGGGCAGAGCTGTCTCTCTGCCGCGCTGCCCCATGGCCAGGAGCTCCCTCCATCCCAGGAGCCCGGCCCAGCTCAGCAGCAGAGCAACAGCCCAAGGAACAGCCCAAGGCATCACTTTTCTGTCCCCCTGGGATCCCCGGAGATGTCCCTGGGGGAACCTGCTGTGAAACAGGATGAAGTCAGCCCTGATGTTCTCTCAGGAGATGGGAGAGATTGTGGGAGAGATTCATTTCCAGCAGTGTCATTTCTCCTGTCAGGAGAAGACTTGGGCATGAGAACCATGAGAATCCTAAGAGTCGCCTTTCCTTATCCTATCGTGAGGCAGCACACCAGGAGGGTGACAGGGCAGGATCTGATTTCTACAAGCTGGGGGGCTGTCTTTGGGTTAGTGTATGAGAGAGTCCTTTTTCATAACATTTGCAGGTGACCTCACAAGGAAGAGAGCAGACACTGCACTGCAGGGCAAGGTTGCCATCCGGAGGGACCTAGACAGGCTGGAGGGATGGACCCATAGGAACTCCAGGAGAGCCAATAGGTCCTGACCTGGAGGTGGACTAAACCCATGCCATGACAGAGACCAGGGACTGCCCAGGTGGGCAGCAGCTCTGCGGGAAAGGCCCTGGTGGCCCTTGGGTTCTATTGGGTAAAACATGAGCCATCAGCAAAGGTGGCCAAGAGCTTCCTGAGCTGCAGGAGCACAGCCAGTCTGCTCAGCACTTGTTACACCTTATCCAGAATACTTCCCTAGGTTTTGACACCACACCGTGCCAGAGAGACCTTGCAAAGTGGAGCCAGGTCAGTGGAGGGACACCAACGTTGACAGAGCTTGTACTGTGAGAAGAGGCTTAGAGAGCTGGGCTTGTTCAGCTTGGAGGAGAGGAGCTCTTGGGGGGAACATGGAGCAGCATTGCACAGTTACCAGGAAGACTGAGCCTGAGTCAAATCCATGGTAGAAGAATCAAGGACAAGAGGCAATGGGCTGAGAAAAGGGACGGTCAAGCCAGATAAGGCGGAACTTTTTCCAGCATGAGGATAGTCAAGCACTGGAAGCTGTTTCCCAGAGAGCGTGCAACAGCTCTGTCCTGGAAAGGGATCCAGACATCTTTGAACAAAGCCCTGACTCTTCAGGTCTGACCCTGTTTTCAATGGGAGGTTGGTCAAGACACCCTCCAATTCCCTTTGAGCCTGAATGATGCTATCCTCCTTTCCCTTCCATGGTTCCAAATTAGGGAAAGCTCTCAGGCTCCCCTTGACCCCAGAAGTGATTCACATCAGGTGCTGGGCTCCTGCAGAGGTGCCCCCAAACAGCCCTGACCACATCCTTTGCTTCCCTTTTCATTTGCACAAAGCCAAGTTCTTCTCTTTTACTCTCTTTCTGCCCTCCAAATATAACAGCCTGTCCTGTTAACCCTTTCAGGGCAGGTTGCTCAGCAAATGTCAGAATCCATGTCCAGAGTCTCCAAATGAGCCGGGCATTGAAGCCATCATCGCAGAAACAGAGAGGAGGCATTTGACTGGATCTTTGAATCCAGGAATGGGTATCCCATGTCTCCTGAGATTCCTGGGAACACCTAAGCTTTTTCACTGGGCTCACAATCTCTCTGGCCTTCTGCCATCCCCACTCTTTTAACCCAGGACACTTCTCCCCATCCTTTCAGCACACTGCCTGGTCTCTGCTCTCACCTGGGTGAAGCCAGGATGCTCCCTTGCACAGCTTTCCCTACAAAAGTCTTCTCCTTGTGCTCATCCCACTTGTATCTCCTCATGTCATGTACGGCTCCATCTTCCTCCTGCAGAGCTCCATCAGATGGGGCAGTTTTCCTGTTTCTTGCACACCCACTCACCTTCACAACATTTCGGTATTGTATGTGTATCAAATACTGTCTGAAGCAACTCAGCTTCACCTATTTCCATCTGCAGGCTGAGATATTTCCCCTCTTGGAGCAGACATTCTGAAAAACCACTGCATATAGAATCATAGGACTATAGAATGGTTTAGGGTTGAAGGGACCTTAAAGATCATCTTGATCCAACCTCCCTGCTGTGGGAAGGGAAACCTCCCACTCGACCATGTTTCTCAAAACCTCCTCCAGTTCAGTGCCCTCTTCCTCTGCCCTGCGTGTCAGCATGTAAAACGGAACTAATGCAGTCAAAAAGTGTGTTTTGATTCTCTTCACAGGCTGAAGTACCACATGGGTCAGGAGACTGGCCAGGACACCTGGTGAGGACTCATGCTTCTCTGCACTTAAAGCTTAGGTGTTGTCAGGAATCTCTGGTGCCATGGCACACCCATTCCTGGTTTCAAGGAACTGGCCAAGTGTCTTGTCTACGTTTCTGTAACGGTGGCTTTGATGCCTGGCTGATGTGCAGACTCTGTACATGGACGCCGACACCTATTGAGCAACCTGCTCTGAAAGGATGAACAAGGTGGGCTGTTCCTTTAGAAGGGTATTAGGACAGTGACAAAGAAGAAATTGGCTTGGGGCAAATGAAAAGGGATGCCAAAGATGTGCTCAGGGCACTCGGGGGCTATGTGTAAAGCACTCCTGCACCTGATGTGAATGATTTCTGTGATCAGGGAGAACCTGAGAGCTTTCCTTCAATTGAAAACATGAAGGAGGAGGAAGGACAGCCTTGTTCATGCTGGAAGGGTCTTTGGGAGGTGGCTCAACCGACCTCTTCCTCAAAGCAGGGTCAGAGCAGATTACTCAGGGCTTTATCCAAACGCATCTTGGTTACTTTCCAGGACAGAGCTGCTGCACACTCCCTTTTTCCAGTGCATGACTATCCTCATGATTGAAAAGTTTCTCCCTTTCTCTAGCATTCTTCCAACCCCAACCATCCAGCTTGATTTTTACCCATCTATTTAAACACCGATGCTGACCATAATGTCCGATCTTGGACCCCGCCCAGGGTGGTGGTGGGGGTGGTGGTGATGCTGAAAGCCTTGCTGACTTCCAGGTAACAGACCACCACTGTTCTCCCTCAGTCCAGCAATCCTGTCCTTTCATCAGAGAAAGCAAAGAGGATGGCCAGGTACAGTCTGCCCTGGGTAAATCCAATCACCTTCTCTTTCAGATGCCCAGAAATGGGATGTGACTGGACACACTCTGGGGCACAGCCTTTAGTTGCACTGCTCATGCATTGGCCTTTTTTGAAAAGCGCTTGCGATGTGTGTGTGCTTCCATCCATCAGGGAGTTCTCCCAGCCTCCATGGCCTTTCAAAGATGATGGAGAATGGCCTCACTGTGACAGTGGCCTGCTCTCTCAGCTCTCTGGGATGCTGCCCCTCCTGTCCCATAGACTGATAGATTGCAAATCAAGTGACCCCTGATTTGATTCCCGTCCACTGCTGGCTTTTCTCCTTCAGAGTCCTGCCTCGAGTCACAGAGGGCTGGGAGACCTTGCTGGGGAAGACAGAGGGCAAGAGGACATCTCACCTCTATCCCTTATTCAGTTCAGCAATGGCCACACAGTATCTTTGTTTCTTCTTGAACCGTTCCTGATGTAGTAAACACTCCTTATGGTGCCCTTGAATATCCTTACAGGTTTAGACCGAGTTTTGATCTGGACTAGTGCTGTGCTTGGAAGATGATGTCCTTGCAGACCGGCTGTGCTGAGCTCTGCCGCCACGCCTAGGCAGTTTATTCCATCAGTATCACAGCTCTGTCTCCAACAGTAACGGCTCCAGCTCATCCTGTCTGTGCCCCTGGCTGAGGGCTTTGAGGCACATCAGGGCTGAAGCACATATGCTGTGGAACAGGGGAGCTCATATTTGCCAGAAGAAAACTTGGTACGAGGTGTCCAAGACCCTGTGTGTGCAAAGGCTTTGCTTCAGAGCAGAGTCATGACACAGACAAAAGATTGCTGAATGTCTTTCTAGCCCTGGGACCAGAAACTCAGAATGAAATCTCTAAATTCACTCCACTGAAGACACATCCCACCCCCACTCCCCCCAGCTTGGAGAATTTAGATCCTTTGCTGTAGTCTTCCTTGTGTCCTGTCGAATGATGGGATAAGAAAAGGTGATTCTCATGCCCAAATCTTTTCCTAATACAAGAAATACCTCTGGTGGAAAGAAGTGTCTGTGCAGAGATGGGAATCATTGATGTTGATGAGATCATCATCACTGATGACTTCAACCTGTTCCACAGCAGGTTCCCCTGGAGCCCCAGGGACACCTCCAGGGAGCCCAGAGGAGGCAGAGAAAGAGCTGCCTTGGGCTGGTCCTCTGCTGCTGAGCTGGGCCGGACTCCTGGGATGGAGGGAGCTCATGGTAACCAGGCAGCACCACGGAGAGACAGCTCTGCCCAAAACGCAGCAGGGCTGAGGGCACAGCCTGCAGGTTTCGAGGTGAGAGGAACAAGGCAGAGAGGTTAAAGGCACTCTAGGAGTGGGAGGCTGGCTGAGCTCTCACTGGGGGAGAAATCTTTACAGACCTCTACATGGTAAGTCTGCAGGGCTTAGGGTTGCAGGGTACTGAATTTGGTGTTCTTGGGGGGACATCCTAGACCTGGTTCATCCCACAGCCTGTAGGATCTGGCAGGAGGAGTCTCGCAGTTTCTCTAGTGTAGAGAAGGAGGAACTGCTCTTGAGCAGGGCTTCCCTGCTGCACTTCAGTGGGAGAGGGAATGATGGTTTCCTTGTCTTGGGAGTGACTGCAGGGGTACAAAGCTGGGCGTGCAGCCAGGGGTGCCTAGGGCTGTCCTTCCGCAGAGGGTCCCTGCACCTCTGGGGATCACCCCCAGGTCATTTCCAAGGAAACTTTTCAAGAGGATGGTCAAAGTCAGGGTTACCTGAAAGGGAAGGAGTCTGTGCTTTGAGATTAGTCCTCATGGTTGGCTGGGTTTGAAGCCCACTTCAAAGATGGGAATTTATTTTTCCACTCTTGAGAAGCCATGGGGTCACCCCCTCTCTTTAAGAGCTTTCTGAGCTGCTCCTTAGCCGCTGCACAGACAGAGATGCCCTGGAGTAGGTCCCTGCTGCCAGGAGGTGTTTGCAGGACAGAGCTGAGCACACAGCGGGTGGGATGGGGCTCTCTTTCTGTGGGCACTGAAAGGGAGGAGACTTGGGTACGGAGAAGCGGTTCCCGGCAGACACAGCTCCAGGCGGCAGAGACACTGTCAGAGAGGAAGAGGGAGAAGATTGCAGAAATGTGGTGGGAGGGGAGATTCGGGGTCCTCGCTGCCATCTCCTGCAGTGCGGGCCCCTTCCCTGGAGCAATTCCCAGGTCTCCTCTTCCGCACAGTGTAGCCCCCACCCTCAGTGTCACAAACACCTGGCCATCAGTTTCCTTCCAGGCAGCTCGACCAACAAAACGGGAGATGGGGATTCAGGTTCAGCTGGGACACCAGCACTGTGGGTCCTCCCATGCAGATTTTTCCATGGAGGGAAAACAACCAAATCTTCTCCCGAGTGTTGGGGCTCAGCACTGCAGTGTGCCAGGCTGGAAGAGACCTTTCAGGCCACCCCGTCTTTAAGACACTTGACTCTTTCCCTGGAGTGGCCCTGCTGGGCTGCATGCTGCCATACAGAAGGTCACAACTGTCCCATGACATCTCTGTGTTTTCTAAGTGTCCAACAGAGAAGACACCACTGAGCTAAGGCCAAGGAGATGTTGCTGGAGGGCTCAATGTGGGCAGCTGCAAGGAGCCCTCTGTGTCCTCTCTGGCTGGGAGGGGAGAGCTGAGATCCTCCTCAGGTATGACAAGATGGGATGAGGGTTTTGGGGATCTGCACTTGGAAACTGGATTCCTCTGCAGTATCTTGTTTCTTGTAGGGGAACACCTGGGTGTTATTGTCTTGCATCTCAAAGAGGGGCCAGCACAGGGCAGCTGAGACGAGGCCTAAAGGACAGTCCAGTTGTCCTCACTCTGCATTTAGGGACAGTCCCTTTGCCTTTCAGTACCCTCAAGATTTCACTTGGAGAACAGGAGTGCCAAGGACTCGGAGACTCCTCCACCGTGTTGGGGCAACTGGAACAAAATACACAAAACATAGTCCCCTCGGCTCTGCTTTGCATTTGGGTGAACTGGGAGTGACAATGCTGCAAAGCTCTTTGATGTCAAAAGTGGATTTAATCTGAGATCACCCCGTCTTCCTAGTTACCAATTGCAGTACGGGAGAGACTGAATCCTCTAAAGCCCACAGCAGAGCCCCCTGCTCCCAGTGGCACCCTCAGCAAGCATCAACCACAACTAATGATAGGGACCTGCCAGAGGTCTTCCTGAAAAGGGAGGGGAAGTTTTGGAGGTTTCTATGAGAAACTGAATAGGCTTTTCTCAAATGTTTTCCTCCTCCAACAGAGCCCCTATTCCTAGAGCAAGAAAATGTCCAATGGCACCTTCATCCCCCAGTTCCTCCTCCTGGCATTCGCAGACACATGGGAGCTGCAGCTCTTGCACTTCGGGCTCTTCCTGGGCATCTACCTGGCTGCCCTCCTGGGAAACGCACTCATCATCACCGCCATCGCCTGTGACCACCGCCTCCACACCCCCATGTACTTCTTCCTCCTCAACCTCTCCGTTCTTGACCTGGGCTCCATCTCCACCACTATCCCCAAATTGATAGCAAATTTCCTCTGGGACTCCAGGGCCATCTCCTATGCAGGATGTGCTGCCCAGGTCTTTCTGTTGGTTTTTTTAATGTCAGCAGAACTCTGTCTTCTCACCATCATGTCCTACGACCGCTACATTGCCATCTGCCAACCCCTGCACTACGGGACCCTCCTGGGCAGCAGAGCTTGTGTCCACATGGCAGCAGCTGCCTGGGGCAGTGGGTTTCTCAATGCTCTCCTGCACACGGCCAATACATTTTCCATTCCCCTCTGCCAGGGCAATGTCCTGGACCAGTTCTTCTGTGAAATCCCCCAGATCCTCAAGCTCTCCTGCTCACACTCCTACCTCAGGGAATTTGGGCTTCTTGTGCTTACTGTCTGTTTAGTGTTTGGTTGTTTTGTGTTCATTGTGGTGTCCTATGTGCAGATCTTCAGGGCCGTGCTGAGGATCCCCTCTGAGCAGGGACGGCACAAAGCCTTTTCCACGTGCCTCCCTCACCTGGCCGTGGTCTCCCTGTTTCTCAGCACTGGCTTCTTTGCCCACCTGAAGCCCTCCTCCATCTCCTCTCCATACCTGGATCTGTTGGTGGCTGTTGTGTACTCACTGGTGCCTCCAGTACTGAACCCCCTCATCTACAGCATGAAGAACAAGGAGATCAAGGATGCCCTGTGGAAAGTGATTCTGCCAGTGTACTTCAGCAGGAATAAGTCTTCCATCTCTCTTCACAGGTGACCTCATATTTATCTCGGGCAACATTTGTCTTGTGGTCATTGTATTGGTTATAAACCTCTCTGTACACAAATATTTCCTTTTGTTCTATGTCTTCAGAGGTTTAACCCAGTCTGTCTGACCCAGAGACATTCTGTAACACCATGTTAATGCTGACCTCCTTTGTGGCATCTTTGTAATAAAAGGGGATTTCCTCAGTGCCATGGGTGAAACTTGTGTGTTTTTTTCCCACACTGAACTGCAGAATACGCTCAGGGAACTGCAGCCTAAAAAGGCCTTGATGATGTGCAGGTGTAGCGTATGAAGAGCATGGACTCAGGTCGGGGCTTCAACCAGAGTCGTTTATTACAACAAACACCTAGCTTATATAGTCTTTCAGATCACTAAGTCCATCAGCGTTATCTTCTTTCCCAACCGACACCCCCTTGCAACCCCCAACTGCCGGACGGGCGGATTTCCCCTCGATCAGTAGGGTTGTTAGGCGCTGCTCATGGGTCTTTAGGCGCTGCTCATGGGCCATCCTCTGCCAGTATTCCTGCTTATTCTATGCCTTCTTCTGGTCTTTGCTTCTTCCACAATCCTGTTAACCCACACTTGGGGGCTGAATGGACTAGAGGGATGGATGAGGGCATGGGGTGTCGTGTAAGGCAATAAGGACTGGACTGAGCATGACCTGTGAGTGCCCAGTGCCACTGGAGATCCTGAACGGTCAAGAGGCATCTTCTGGGGACTGTTTTCTATTTTGTGTGGCTACTGACAGACTCATGGCCTTCAGGGAGCTATCAGGAGCCACTAGGAGAGCGCAAGAGGTCTCCAGGGACACCATGTGCCTTGTGTTGGGTGCACAATGGATGGAGTTTCACAATAAGGTGAAAGCAAAGGATGGACAGGCTAATGAGGGCTCTGCAATGTCAGGATAAGCAGTGGGGAAGGGCAGGCATGAGGAAGAGAGTGGGTTAAGGGAGTGGTTTCTTATTAAACCTTGGTGCAGGACTAAGTGTAAGACACTCAGTGCTGCTACTCAAACCTGGCAAGACACTCCACTGCCCCTACCAGCAAAAGCCAATCCATCACCCATACCAGCAAAAGCCACTCCGATGCCTGTACTGGTACAAGCCACTCTGCCACCTGTACCAGCACAAGCTATTCCACCTTCAACAATGAGCACCATGTGTGCCAACTGCTCTGGCAACGAGTACTGCTGCTACTCCAACTCTATCAGTACTGGTACAAGTTTCTCTGGTGACCAGGAAGCAAAACAAGAGGTCAGTTTGTTCCCCAGCCCCTTATGACAAAGACCAGCTGAAGCCAGACACCATGGGGGGAATTCTTCTGATGAAGATCCAGGAGAGGATCCTTATAAAAAAGGATCCTTATAAAACAGACAAAGAAAAGGTCCTTCTAGAGTAGATCTGGGAAAGGGTCCTTCTCAAGCAGATCAGGGAGAGAGTCCTCCTTGGGCAGCGTCAGCGCAGGAGGAGGACTCAGACACAGAGATAATATTTCAGTCCTTATCTATGAAGGACTTGCAAAATATGAGAAAGGACTTCAGCTGTCGTGAAGGTGAGACCTATCTCCTCTTTGCTCTGACACTGGCATGACGAGGCCAATACCATAGACTGAGATGGTAGAGAGGCCAGGCAGTTGGGAAACCTGGCCAGAGACGGAGTTATCAACAAGGTGCCTGAGAGAACTGGATGTGCGAGAGACGATTTATAGTGACTGGCAAGTGATTACAGACCCTGATGAAATGCCGTGCAGTGCCCTATGTTGCGGAAGTTTGTGCAGAGTGCACCACCAAGGTATTCCCACACATTGCAAACAATGGTCTGGGGAGGTTCTGATGCTGAGACACCAACTGTAAATGAAGTGGCTGACAGCGTACGACAGTATGAAGACAATCTCTCTCATCCCTTCGTTGTTGCAGCCATGGGAAAACTGGCTGAGAAAACCCAGGGAATGATGGTCGAGAACACTGAGAAAATGACTGAGGAAACCAAGGAATTATTTGATAAACTGTTCGATAAACTGTCCAGGATGGAGGAAAGGTCCCGCTCTTCCCCTGCATGGAGCCACATACCAGCTGTTAGGAGTAGACACCCTCTTACGAGACTGGCTCAAGAGAGACAGATCAGGCCACAAAGTGGCCGGTGGTCCTGTTTCTCTGGATATGGAGAGGACATGAGGAAGCAGGATGGACAACCTACCTTGTCCTACAAGTGTGAGTACGTGAGCTGCAAGGTAAAACAGATAGAAGACTTTTGCCAGGAGGATGGCTGCTCCGGTCTACGGTGAGGAGTTCCCCAGTCCACACAGGAACTCATCTGCCAATCATGGGTACTGTGCTCAATATTAGAGGGGCCCTGCCTCCAGCCAGGAGGAGGAGAGGGACAACTGATTTTATTGGACTGCGTGGATTCGATGGTCTGGCATGTTAGAGAAACAAAAGTATAAAGCCCTGGTGGACAAAGGTGCCATTCAGAGGTTGCTATTCACATTCACAGGTGCTATTGCCATCAAATCATAAAGGGGCAGAATCTGTCACTATTTCTTGAGGGACAAGGGGGGCTCAAGAGCTGTCTGTATTGGAGGCCGAAATGATCCTAACTGGGAATAAATGGGAGAAGCACCCTGTTGTGACTGGCCCAGATGTTCCGTGCATCCTTGGCATAGACTACCTCGGGAGACGGTATTTTAAAGACCCCAAAGGGTACGGGTTGACCTCTGGCACAGATGTTGTAGAGACTGAGGACATTACACAGCTTTTCACCTTGCCTGGCTGCCCTGGTTTGGGGTGGAGCAGAGCTAAATTTCTGTCCAGTGAGAAAGGCTCTTGCTCTTACTTGTTGCTGTGCCAGTCAGGGTCAGCCGACTCAGTCGTGTAACCCAGGGAGGGGTTGCACTTGTGGGGACAGGCCAGGTGACCCACAGCTGACCAACAGGGTAGTCCATCCCATATTCCACGCTCAGATGTAAAAGCGGAGGGACCAAAGGGTCAGCTTGGTTCTTCAATGGCTTTCTTCAGCGACTGACATCTGAGGAGGACCTTATCAGTTTGTCTACCTTTGATCCCAATCTGTGGGTTCATGAACCAAGATCCGGAATCCGGTTCCCATCCATCACCAAGTCCAGTCTGGAACTTCCCCAGTGCCTGCTGGTGACATCTTCCTGGAAACTTGATATAGTTTTATATTTCTATACATTGTATCTATTTCATTATTTCCTTTTTATCTTTTTGTTACTATTTCATTAAAGTAGTTTAGTGTTTTCTAAACCCATAAATCTCTAGACCAGATTGCTCAAAGCCCCCTCCAACCTGGCCTTGAACCCCTCCAGGGATGGGGCAGCTTCTCTGGACAACCTGGGCCAGGGTCTCACCACCCTCACACCAAAGAAGTTCTTCCTGAGATCTCATCTCAGTCTCCCCTCTTCAAGTTTAAAACCGTTCCCCCTCATCCTATGTCTCCCCTCCCTTATAAAGTATCCCTCCCCAGCTTTCCTTTAGGACCCCTTTAGGTACTGGAAGGCTGTTATAAGGTCTCCCCGGAGCCTTCTCTTTTCCAGGCTGAACAACCCCAACTCTCTCAACACATTTTCATAGCAGAGCTGCCCTCTGATCATCTTTGTGGTGCTCTTCTGAACTCACTCCAACAGGTTAATGTCCTTCTTATGTTCGGAGGGTCCAGAGCTGGACACAGTACCCCAGGTTGGGTCTCACCATAGCGGAGCAGAGGGGCAGAGTCCCCCCAGCCCTTGCCCTGCTGGCCACACTGCTTTTGATGCAGCCCAGGATGTGGGGGCTTTCTGGGCTGCCAGCGCACATTGTCAGCTCATGTTAAGCCTCTCATCCACCAACACCCCCAAATCCTTCACCTCAGAGCTGTTTTCAATCAATTCTCCACCCAGCCTGAATTTGTGCTTGGGATTGCCGTGACCCAGGTGCAGGACCTTGCACTTGGCCTGGTTGAACTTCATGAGGTTCACACAGGCCCACCTCTCAAGCCTGTCTAGGTCCCTCTGGATGGCACCCCTTCCTTCCAGCGTGTTGACTGTGCCACACAGCTTGGTGTCATCAGTAGACTTGCTGAGGGTGCACTCAATCCTACTGTCCATGTCTGCAACAAAGATGTTAAACAGCACGGGTCCCAGTACCGAACTCTGAGGAACACCAGTCATCGCTGCTCGCCACTTGGACATAGAACCATTGGCTGCAACCCTTTGAGTGTGGCTATCCAGCCAGTTATTTGTCCACCAAGTGATCCACCTGTCAAATCCATGTCTCTCGAATTTAGAGACCACGATGTCATGCAGGAAAGTGTCAAATGCTTTGCACGAGTCCAGGTGGATGATATCAGTTTCTCTTTCCTTATCCACAAATGCTGTTAACACCATCGTAGGAGGCCATCGTATTTATCAGGCATGATTTTCCCTTATTGAAGGCATGTTGGCTGTCACCAATCACCTTCTCATTTGCCATGTGCCTTATCATAGTTTCCATGCAGATCAAGATGTGTCCATGATCCTTCCAGGCACAGAGTTTTTGCTGTCTGAGGCTAAACCAGGACAGTCCCTTTTGGTGCCCAATGTGGGTATGAAGGGTTGAGATAATGACAGATCTGACCAGAGCGTTCTAAAAGGAATATGTGATGTGCATTTATTATATTAGTTAAATAGACGCTGGACACCGTGTTGTTTGGTTGTTCTCATGGCTGTCTTATGTAAATTCCTATATGCTCTAGGTACTCCTCACGATGCTGGAGTCGGGGATACAGAGGATCCAAAGCCCCCTTTGTTCAAACTGAAAAAGAGATATTGGCAGCGTATGAAAGGGTTCGAGCTGCTCCAGGAGTGGTTGGTACAGAAGCAGACCTCCTCTTAGCACCTCAACTGCTGGTGCTGGATGCCCAAAGAAAGGGTCCCTGCCACACATCGTGCAACTGATGCCACGTGGAGAAAGTGGTTTGCCCTGATCACAGGGAACTCGAATGGGAAACCCCAGTCACCCTGGAATTCTGGAAGTGATCATGGACTGGCCAGAAGGTAAGGATTTCTAATGTCACCAGAGGAGGAGGTGACACACGCGGCAGAGGCTCCACTCTATGAAATACTACCAGAAAGTGAGAAGAGATGTGCCCTCTTCACTGATGGGTCCTGCCGGATTGTGGGAAACATGGAAAGGGGAAGGCGGCCTTGTGGAGTCCTACACAACAAGTTGCAGAAGCCACTGAAGGACAAGGTGAATGGAGCCGGTTTGCAGAGGTGAAAGCCATTGAACTGGCCCTAGCCATTGCCGGAAGAGAGAAATGGCCAGTACTTTGTCTCTACACCCATTCATGGATGGTGGCAAATGCTCTGTGGGGGTGGTTACGGCAGTGGAAGCAGAGCAACCGGCAGCGCAGAGGCGAACCCATCTGGGCTGCTGAACTGTGGCAAGATATTGCTGCCCGGGTAGAGAATCTGGTTGTGAAAGTACGTCACATAGATGCCCATGTACCCAAGAGTCAGGCCACTGAGGAACATCAGAACAACCAGCAGGTGGATCGAGCTGCTAAGATTGAAGTGGCTCAGGTGGATCCGGACTGGCAACATCAGGGTGAATTATTCATAGCTCGATGGGCCCATGACACCTCAGGCCATCAAGGAAGAGATGCCACATATAGATGGGCTCGTGACTGAGGGGTGGATTTGACCATGGACACTATTGCACAGGTCATCCATGAACGTGAGACGTGCTGCAATCAAACAAGCCAAGCGGTTAAAACCTCTCTGGTGTGGAGGACGATGGCTGAAATATAAATCTGGGGAGGCCTGGCAGATCGATTCTATCACACTCCCACAAACCCGTCAAGGGAAGCGCCATGTGCCCACAATGGTGGAAACAACCACCGGATGGCTGGAAACATACCCTGTGCCCCACGCCACTGCCCAGAACGCCATCCTGGGCCTTGAAAAACAAGTCCTGTGGCGACATGGCACCCCAGAGAGAACTGAGTCGGACAACGGGACTCATTTCCAAAACAGCCTCATTGACACCTGGACCAAAGAGCACGGCATTGAATGGGTCTGTCACATCCCCCACCACGCACCAGCCTCTGGGAAGGTCGAAGGGTACAATGGGCTGTTAAAAATGACACTGAGAGCAAGAGGTGGTGGGACTTTAAAACATCGGGATACACATTTAGCAAAGGCCACCTGGCTAGTTAACACCAGGGGAGCTACCAACCGAGCTGGCCCTGCCCAACCAAAACCTCCACGTGCTGTGGAGGGAGATAAAGTCCCCGTAGTGCACATGAAGAATATGTCAGGGAAGGCCGTCGGGGTTAGTCCTGCCTCGGGCAAAGGCAAACCCATCCATGGGATTGCCTTTGCTCCGGGACCTGGGTGCACTTGGCGGGTGATGCGGAAGGACGGGGAAGTGCAACGTGTCCCTCATGGGGACCTGATTTTGGGCGAGAATAGCCAATGAATAAACTGTATGATGTTAATTGCTAAATGACCCTGCCGCTGTACATCTCATTTCTATAACTGCTCTTGGTTGCACTACAGCAAGAATCACCCAAACTAATGGACTCTGATGAAAAATCAAGTAAAGTGCAGCGGTGACGGCATCAGAACTGACCTCAGCAGCTGGCACCCAGCAACTTCGTCGAGGTCTACATCTTCAACCCATGGACCGTGGCATAAAACATCAGCAGCTACAGCTACAAAACGTTCTCCCTGATCCTGGCACCAGCCATTCCCAAGGATGTCATGGCCTTTAGGGGGTTAGTTGAGATTTTGCACTCACAGCTCCTCGCCTGCACCCACAGGCCCCAGGGCATCCCTTCAACAGCTCCCTCTCCCCAAAGCCCCCCGCAGCCTCCCCCGCAGCCTGCGCTGCGCACTCCACGGGTCGCCCCGAGTCGGGGACAGGGCCACTACCAGCAGCAGGAATGGCAGCAGGGAAAGGAGGGCTTTGCTCGGGGCTTCGTCTCTGCTCATGGCCCAGGGGAAAACCAGGCAGGAGGAGAAGCAAAGCCCTGAGTGTGGGGACTTGAAAGGTTCAAGATTTTGCCTCTTGCGTCGCAGTGGCCTGATCCCGGCTCGTGCCCCGTGAGTCCCTTCCCTTTCCCTCCAGCAGGAAGGGGAGCAGAAGGTTTCCTGCTGCTTTGACGGCATCACGGCAGGGGTGGGTCACCTCAGAGCTCAGGCTTCTGCTGGGGACCCCGTTGCTGCTGGGGACACCGCTCTCCAGCAGCCCATGAACCCCGCTGCTGCCCAGTGCCGTCCCCTGCGTCAGCGGGACCCCTCTGTGCACAGGGATCCCCTGCCCCCGGGGCGGCCGTGCCAGCACCCCCAGCCCCCTCCAGCCCCGGGAACCCCCAGCGAGTGGAAACCACAGCTCTGCAAACGCCGCGGGTGCCCAAGGAAACACAGAGAGAGCTTGGGTCTGAAAAACATACATACAACTCTTTATGAACAACAAAACAACTTTCAACAACTGTTTACAACACAACAACAACAACTCTGTAAAACTATTTCCAAAAAAAAAAACCCCAACCCTGTAAAACTATTAACAAAACACCAACTCTCTAGAACTATTTACAGCGCTTCCTCTTCATCGCTCCTCTTCCTCGCCGTCGGTCCCCACAGCTCTGCTGGCCCTGGAAGCAAAGCAAGTGGCAGGGCCGTTTGGCTAACGAGCAGCGCCTGGCCCAGCAGAGCTGGGGCTTCCTGAGCCGGCTCAGCGGCAGCAGCTGCTTGGGCTGGGGCTTGCCCCTGACGGGCATTCGATGGCCACAGCCCTGGGACACGCTGGGGAGAGCGGGACTCTGCCGCCAGCGCTGAGCCCCGGCTGGGCTCCGGCTTAGACTTGGGTGTCCCGGCCCCGAGAACCCGCTCCCGTCCCAAAGCGGACGGGGGCTCAGGGCAGCGCGGTGGGGGCGGTTGTGCCGCCAGGACGAGGGCACCGGGAGCCCTGTCCCTGCAGCGGGGACCCCCCAGCCCCAGCCCGGTGGCAGGAGACCCTCCCTCCCTGCGGGCAGTGGGTGGGGAGCACGTGCCTGTGCTGCTGGTGGGGGGTCTACATCCATTGCCTCCTCCTCCTCATCCACCTCCATCTGCTCCTGCTCATCCTCATCGATCTCCATTGCCAGCTCCAGCTCGATCCACTCTTTTACACTTTGGGCAGCTGCCTCTGCAGACTCAAGGGCAACTTGGCACATCCTAAGCCCAGAGGCAAGCAGAAAAGTGCGTTGGTCCTGCCCTGGCCAGCCAAGAGGACCCGTGGAACAGGGGTCTCGCCACCCGGCAAGAGCCGTGGGGTGATGGGACCCCTGGGCATGTCCCCAGTAGGAGCTGGCTGGACCCGGGCGACTCCTTGGCCACCAGCACCCACCAGCAGTCGAGGGCCACTGCTTGCAGCTGCAGGCTCCTCATCTTCTTCTCCTTCCTGAGTTTGGGGTGTGTCAAGGTCTTCTGGATCTGCCGGAGCAGAGAGGAGAGGGGTGAGCGGCCCTGCTCCCTGCCCCGTGGGGCCCGGGCACAGACCCCGGCCCCGCAGGCGCAGACCCCGGCCCCGCGCCTGCCTGGGTGCCCAGAAGCTCCTTACTCTGTGCAGCCGCCCTTTGGGCTCGGCGCTGCTCTGGGGGCAGGGCTCGGCTCCCCCGGCTCCAGCCTGGAAAGGGGCAGAGGAGGCACCGGCTCAGGCTCCGGGCAGCACCCGGCTGCTCCCGGCGAGCATCCCTGCGGCACCAGCCCGGGGCGCCCTGGGCTCCCCCGGGGACGTGTCCCCCCGCGCAGGGATGCTCCGTCCCAGCAGGGCACGAGCAGCCCAGGAGGGCTTCTGCCAGCCCCTGGCCTTGCAGGGCTGGGGGCAGAGGGCGAGCCCAGCTCCTGGCCCCCCGAGCTCCCCAGAGCGGGGTCCCTGCCCCATCCCACCCCATCCCTGCGGAGCCTTCTCCATCCTGCCTGGGCACTGGGGGGTGCCCACCTCCGTGGAGCGGGGCCGTACCTCTGCCAGCACAAGCGACCTCTTCCTGAGGGCCTTCATGATTCCCAGAGTGCAAAAGAGAGGGAGGAAGGTGGTTTTGGGAGCGGGAAGGGAAGGGCTGGGTCGTTGGTCCAAGGCACCGGGAGCAGGGCAGAAGGGCTGTGGGGCGCAGGGCAGAAGGCTGCGTCGTGCCCGTCACCAGGCACTGGCAGTTGCAGATGGAACACGGGCCATGGCAACGGGATGCGCAGCGGGGATGGGAACGAGCCCCCTTAACGGGGGGGCAGCTTAATACGTACACCCCCCCAAAGTTAATAATCCCAACACATTTCACTTCCTTCCTGTCCTAAGCACTTCTCCCCAACCATCCCATCACTGATCAAGTGGGTTTTGCCCAGAGTCTTGCAGAGTGTCTGTGGGACGCCGGGGCAAGTGGTGCCCGTCCTTCCCAAAGAGGTCTGGATGTATGGAAATGCCACGGGAAAACCCAGCCCCTCCTCACGGACAAGTGCCAGCCCAGTCTCCAGGCAGCACCTGCCGGGCCTTTGAGCCACCCACCCCTCACCATCCTCCATTCCTTACGTCTCATCACACGGCAGCTCTTATGGGTCAGGAGGTGACCAGCCAGAACAGCTTTTGTCTCATGGAGAAAGCTGGAGGGGCTGCTCCAGCTCTGTTCAGCCTGGGCTTTGGCGGTCTCTGTGCTGAGATCCTTTCTCCAGGGCTCTTTCTCCTCAGACCAAGAAGCCCTGCACCAACCCTTGCTCTCGCCGCTGCGGGGAGGGACAGTGGCGACTCCCCCTGGGGACCGCTCTGCCACGTGTCCTTTGGGTCCCCTCGGTCCAGAGCAGGGAGGCAGGTCTATTGTGGAGGCCCAGGATGGTGCAGGGGAGCAGGTTCCAGCAGCCGGTGCCAGGGCTCACCCAAAGGGAGCTGCAGCAGGGAATGGGAAAAAACGGGGCGGGAGGAGATGTCCCTGAATCAGGGCCCTTCACCTGCTGTGTAAAATCCAACCAACCCGCTCAGTCGAGAAATCTGTCTTTATTTCAGTTCTCCAGCTAACCCAGTTTTCTCAATTGAATTTAACCGTTTCCCCAGACTAATTACATATTGTTGTAAATAATTGTCACCTAATTGTGTAAGATCTCTGGCATACTGCAATTGCTAGGGTCTTCCACACAGAATTTCAAAAGGGCTGATTCCTTCCTTGGACCTTGCCTTGGTTCGGATCCTTAGCAAGGCCAAAGGAAGGGCCTGATCCCAGTGCAAATTAACCTCCTGGCAAAGTTTAGCCAGTTGTTGTTTTATCAGATGGTTCGTTTTCTCCCCCTGGCCGCTGGCCTGTGGGCGGTATGGAGTATGTAACTGCCAATCCGTTCCTAAAATGTTACTGACTTCTTTGACCACCTTAGTTGCCAAGCCGCTTTCCATGATATTTGAAAAGTCGTGGCGGTCAGGTGAAGTCCCTGTGGACTGGAAGAGAGGAAACATCACACCCATTTTTAAAAAGGGTAGAAAGGAGGACCCTGGGAACTACCGACCTGTCAGCCTCACCTCCGTGCCTGGGAAGATCATGGAACAGATCCTTCTAGATGCCATGCTTGGGCACACGGAGGACACGGAGATGATTCAAGATAGCCAGCACGGCTTTACTAGGGGCAGGTCCTGCCTGCCTAACCTAGTGGCCTTCTATGATAGAGTGACTAGGTCAGTAGATAAGGGACGACCTATGGACGTGATCTATCTGGACTTCAGTAAGGCCTTTGACACGGTCCCTCACAACATCCTGCTTGCCAAATTGGAGGGATACGGATTTGATGGGTGGACTGTTCAGTGGATAAGGAATTGGCTGGATGGTCGCACCCAGAGGGTGGTACTCAATGGCTTGAATTCCAGAGGGAGAGCAGTGACAAGTGGTGTCCCTCAAGGGTCCGTGCTGTGACCGGTACTGTTTAACATTTTTAAGGGAAGGCAACTCAGGAGGAGTACAGAGATCTTGTTAGGTTATACAGAGAAAAAATTAGGAAGGCAAAAGCCCAGCTGGAACTCAACCTGGCCATTAATATAAGGGACAACAAAAAAAGTTTTTATAAATATGTCAACAAAAAGAGAGTCAGGGAGAATCTCCATCCCTTCCTGGATGCGGGGGGAAACATTGCGACCAAGGACGAGGTGAAGGCTGAGATACTTAATGCCTTCTTTGCCTCTGTCTTCAATAGTCAGACCAGCTACCCCCAGGGTGTACAGCTTCCTGGGCTGGAAGATAAGGATGGAGAGCAGAACAACCCCCCCGTAATCCAGGAGGAAGTAGTTAAGGATTTGCTTATGCACCTGGACACGCATAAGTCCATAGGGCCGGATGGGATTCACCCAAGGGTACTCAGGGAGCTGGCGGGAGAGCTCACCAAGCCTCTCTCCATTATCTATCAACAATCCTGGTCAACAGGAGAGGTACCAGATGACTGGAGGGTGGCCAATGTGACACCCATCTACAAGAAGGGACGGAAGAAGGATGCGGGAAACTATAGGCCTGTCAGTCTGACCTCGGTACTGGGAAAGATCATAGAGAGGATCATGAGTGATGACACCAAGCTAGGTGGGAGTGTTGATCTGCTTGAGGGTCAGAAGGCTCTACAGAGGGACCTGGACAGGTTGGATCATTGGGCCAAGGCCAATGAGATGAGGTTTAATAAGGCCAAGTGCCGGGTCCTGCATTTCAGTCACAACAACCCCAGGCAATGCTGCAAGCTCAGGGAAGAGTGGCTGGAAAGCTGCCCAGCAGAAAAGGACCTGGGGATGTTGGTGGACAGCCAGCTTAACATGAGCCAGCAGTGTGCCCAGGTGGCCAAGAAGGCCAACGGCATCCTGGCCTGTATCAGGAACAGCGTGGCCAGCAGGAGGAGGGCAGTGATGGTGCCTCTGTACTCGGCCCTGGTGAGGCCTCACCTCGAGTGCTGTGTTCAGTTCTGGGCCCCTCACTACAGGAAGGACATTGAGCTGCTGGAGCGTGTCCAGAGGAGAGCCACCAAGCTGGTGAGGGGTCTGGAGAACAAGTCATAGGAGGAGAGGCTGAGGGAACTGGGCATGTTTAGTTTGGAGAAGAGGAGGCTGAGGGGAGACCTCATTGCCCTCTACAACTCCCTGAAAGGAGGGTGTAGAGAGGTGGGTGTTGGCCTCTTCTCCCAAGGGAATAATGACAGGACCAGAGGAAATGGTCTGAAGTTGCGGCAGGGGAGGTTTAGATTAGATATTAGGAAGAATTACTTTACTGAGAGAGTGGTCAGGCACTGGAACAGCCTGCCCAGGGAGGTGGTGGAGTCACCATTCCTGGAGGAATTTAAGAAATGTGTAGATGTGGCACTTCTGGGCATGCTCTAGTGCCCGAGATTGTTGGTTTCTGTCTGTTTGAGGGTGGGGTGAGGTGTGGTTGTGGGCATTTGGTTTGGTTTGGTTTGGTTTTGGTTTTGTTTGTTTGTTTTTGTTTTTTTTTTGTTCGTTGGACTTGATGATCTCAAAGGTCCCTTCCAACCAAAAATATTCTGTGATTCTGTGACCTGCTTGGTGGATGAGGGAAAGGGTGTGGATGTTGTTTCCCTGGACTTTAGTAAAGCCTTTGACACTGTTTCCCACAGAGTTCTCCTGGACACAGTGAATGCTCATGGCTTGAGTGGGCGTGCTCTTCCCTGGGTAAAAAACTGGCTGGAGGGCCGGGCCCAGAGAGTGGTGGTGAATGGAGTTCAATCCAGTTGGCGGCTGGTCATTAGTGGTGTCCCCCAGGGCTCGGTGCTGGGGCCGGTTCCTTTTAATATATTTATCAATGACTTGAATGAGAGGATCGAGTACACCTTCAGTAAGTTTCCAGATGACACGGAGTGGGGTGGAGTTTTGACCTGCTTGAGGTTAGGCTGGCCCTACAGGGGGATCTGGACAGGCTGGATCGATGGGCTGAGGCCAACAGGATGAGATTGAACAAGGCCAAGTGCCAGGTCCTGCCCTTGAATCACAACAACCCCATGCAGCGCTACGGGCTGGGGAGGAGCAGCTGGAGCTGCCCGGCAGAAAAGCACCGGGGATGTCAGTCGACAGTGGCTGAATATGAGCCAGCAGAGCGTCCAGGTGGCCACAAAGGTCAACAGCATCCTGACCTGTATCAGGAACAGCGTGGCCAGCAGGAGCAGGGAAGTGATGGTCTCTCCTGTACTTGACACGGCTGAGGTTGCACCTCGAGTGCTGTGTTCAGGTTTTGGCTCCTCACTATAAGAAAGTGCTGAAGCGTGTCCAGAGGAGGGCAAGGAAGCTGGTGAGGGGTCTGGAGAACACGTGTCATGAGGAGCAGCTGAGGGAACTGGGGTTGTTCAGCCTGGAGAAAAGGAGGCTGAAGGGAGACATTCTTGCTCTCTAGAACAACCTAAAGGAGGTTATAGCAAGGTGGGTGTGTGTCTCTTGTCCCAAGTAACAAGTTTATAGGGTGAGAGGAAATGGCTGGCAGTTTCTCCAGGGCAGATGTAGATTGGATATGAGGAAAAACTTCTTCACTGAAAACTTTCTCAAGCGCTGGAACAGGCTGCCCAGGGAAGTGGCTGAGACACCATCCCTGGAGGTGTTTATAAGATGTGTAGATGTGGCACATAGGGATGTAGTTTAGGTGTGGACATGGGAGTGTGAGGGACTCAATGACCGTAAAGGTCCTTTCCATCCTAAATGATTCTATGAGTCTACGATTCGTTTGAATCTTGGGACTTTGTTTCATCCTCGCCCCTTCTTTGGGAGGCCAGGAGGTGTCACAGAATTTTCCTGCCCTGGGCACTGCTCACCCCCACATCCCACTGCCCCCAGGAAGAGCCCTGAGCCACAAGTGAGGGGCAGGATCTGCCTTGCCAGGGCCTGGGGGTGGGGGCTTGGCCTTTCTGCTTCCTCAGACAAAGCCAGGCTTTCCTCAGCATTACAGCCACCTGCACTCTGCCTTTGCCTACCTGCAATCACAGCCTCCAATTATCTGCTCTAACGAGTCCCCAGGGAGCCTTTGTCAGTAACTGCCCTCAGTGGGGCTCCTTAAGGCTTCCAGGAAGTTTGGGTTGTGCTTCTGATTTCTTGAGCACTTTCTTCAATCTTCTCTCAGTATCTGAGGCTCATGGACTCAGCAGCAAATACCCCATGGGGCTCCTTGGAAACAGAAAGCCTTAACAAGGAATTTATCTCTTTGCAATTTCCTTCAAGACTTGTACAGCTACTTGGGGAGGTTTTGTGGTGTAGTTAATGACAATTTTTTCAAAGTGCATCTAATGAAAATGCTTTCTTGATTGTAAAGGATGTATTTTATGAGTGTTCAGTTTACAGAGGAGGTGATGGAAGCATTCTCCAAGGGATACTGAGGCCGAGTGTCTCCTCAGGAGGTCTGGCCAGGTCAGGAAAAGCAGTCCCGTGATGTCCATCCCTGTATGGACAGCTTTGCTCCTCACCTCCCCAACCCCACCAGGTCTGACCTCACCCACCTGGGACTGACATCACTGTTCCTTGCATCAGACTTCTCCACTCCAGTCTGGATGTGACAGCTCCATTGCACCATCTCCCACCTGCTCTCCTCAGAGACCTGGCTGCTCACAGCCACAGGGGAATTCTGCCTGTTCTTCAGAAAAGAAAAGTAAAGCACAGTCAGTTTTCATAAACAAGAAAACACTGTGTAATCATACGCAAAGTACAAACTGCCTCTAATGAGGTTGCCTTTCTACAAGGGATAATCTTAGGAGAAATAGTTGAGGTAGGTAGATACACAAAGATAGATATAAACATAATTAAAGAGCTGGCTGAGGAGACAATGAGATTACAGAGACAAACAAGGTTTTACTCCCTGAGGGTGAAAGAGCAGCAGAGGTGAGAGGTACCTGGATGAACAAAGAGTAAAGGGAGGAGAAAACTGGAGAATGATGGAGAGGGCCTTTTCCTAGACAGTCTGCATCTGAAAAGACGACTTTGCAAATGACCATTGTATCAGGACAAGTGTAAGTATAGGAAAGATTAGAGAAACAAAATACACCATATAACAGACAAAATAGTTGTAGTGAAGTCACAAGGGAAGACTGAGATTTCTTTGGAATATCACCTCTGGAAGGCGACAGGCTTGGCAGAGCTCTCTTGTGAGTGAGGACAAGCCAATGTTGCCCCCACCTTTGAAAGAGGCCCAGCCCAGGGACCCACAGGCTGTACAAGCTCCCTGGGGTGATTAGTGTGCCATCAATGAGAGTCCCCTTGGGTGACATTTCTGGGCCCTGGAAAGAGAACAATGTGTCCAAAAGCAGTCAGCATGGACTTTCCAAGGGTAAATCAAGCCTCAGTGAGGAAGTGGTGACAGCGGGGAAAGCTCTTGGGTTTCCTGTGTCCATGGAAGTCGGTCAGATGTTGGTACAGTCAGACCAGCTGCATGTTTCTTGTCCTGCTCCAGGCAGGGTTGCTCAGATGCAGGGCTACTTGACAGGTATCTCCAAACAGCCCAGATCATTTCCTTTGCTTAACCGTTCATTCCCATTGCACTATTTTCCCACGTCTCAAGTCCCACTCTTTAACCAACTTCATCCTCTCCCTTGCAAAAAGTCAACTCCTCTTCACCATTTCCCCACTGGCGCTGCCTTTCCTCACTTTGCTCCCACCTTTGGTGTTTCTGACATGGTATCCCAGTGCTTTCTACCCAGATTAGCAACTCCATTACACCAGTACTGTCTTCTTATCTGTAGTGTCCTGCAGCTTCTACAATGATGCTCTTGCTAGCGGCACCCTGACTCAGGATGAACATCAGCACGTGTACTTCCAATGCTTGACCGCTGGAGCTTATGTCCAGAGGGACCTTGACCCACCTGGGGATTTGGACATCAGAAACCTGAAGGTTTAGAAGAAAGAGTTGCACAACAACTCCATGCAGCAGCACGGGCAGTGACCACACCAGGTAAGGAGTGCCCTGAGGAGAAGGGCTTTTGAGTCATGATGGCTGCCATGATGAGCCAGTGGGCTTTGCATTTCAAAAGGAAAATGGAGAGACTGGAGAGGGTCCAGAGGAGGTCTGACGAGATGGTGAAGTCCCTAAAGCTTGAGCTTTGAGGAGAGTCTGAGGGAACTGGGCGTCTCTACCCTGCAGAAGGGGAGGCATGGGGTAACCTGTGAAAGAGCCTACCTGGAGAGGTGACAGACCCAAGGTCTCTTCTGCAGTGGTGAATGGATATGACAGAGGCAACAGCCACAAACTGCCTCTTGGAGCTTTAGACAGAGCATTAAGAGACCTTGCAAAGTGGAGCCAGGTCACTGGAGGGACACCAACATTGACAGAGCTTGTACTGTGAGAAGAGGCTTAGAGAGCTGGGCTTGTTCAGCTTGGAGGAGAGGAGCTCTTGGGGGGAACATGGAGCAGCATCACACAGTTACCAGGAAGACTGAGCCTGAGTCAAATCCATGGTAGAAGATACAAGGACAAGAGGCAATGGGCTGAGAAAAGGGATGGTCAAGACAGATAAGGCGGAACTTTTTCCAGCATGAGGATAGTCAAGCACTGGAAGCTGTTTCCCAGAGAGCGTGCAACAGCTCTGTCCTGGAAAGGGATCCAGACATCTTTGAACAAAGCCCTGACTCTTCAGGTCTGACCCTGTTCTCAATGGGAGGTTGGTCAAGACACCCTCCAATTCCCTTTGAGCCTGAATGATGCTGTCCTCCTCCCGTCCTTCCATCTGCAGGCTGAGATATTTCCCCTCTTGGAGCAGACATTCTGAAAAACCACTCCAAATCTGGAAAGACTCTTCAATGCTCCAAGTACAGTTGGGTTGGGAAAAAAAAAACAAACAAAAAAACCAAAACTGTGCTGGATTATTTTTTCACAGAGACAGTTTTAAAGGGTCAAAGTAGATTCAATGCATGAATTCTGACAGTCAAGTTACAAAGAGGGAGGAAAAAAAGTCAACAAAATCTTTGTCAGTAAAGAAAAACTCCCCCAGCCTGTGGGATGTCCTCATTAGTTGGCCCTCTAGGAACTGGGATCCTTGGGCTTCTTGGTCTTAAGTGGGAGCTCAAATCCTGAACTGGAAGGACAACATTGGCTGCAGGTACACACCGTTTTCTTGACACGACTGTGAGCTCAGACCCAGTGGATGGAGTTTCTCACACAGGGCACAGAGGAGGGCAGGATGTCGGGGAGAGGGGCTCACGCTTCAGTTTCCCAAATCCCATGAGTTTTCCCAACCCATCCTTCTCTTGACCTCTGGCATCCTATTTCTTGAGATGCAAAGCTGGCGGGTCTTCTGTTGATAAAGCATCAGTGATCCTTCCAGTGATTCTGTGATTTCCTTTAGAGTGGCAAAAAATAATAATAATGATGAAAAGAAATGTTAAAGTAACAGTCTACTTCCACAATAGCAAGTCTGGACAATGGCAATTAAATTAGTATTTGCCATATAAGGTATGATATCCCATCCTGAAGTACATATCAAAAGTGGTTCAGATGAAGGGTGGTCTTGCAAAAGTCACCCCTTGTGTCCCCGTGTGGCACAGACGCTGCTGGTTTCCCTCTCCAGAGAGTGGCAGAGGCCGGATCACCTTCTCAGAAGAGGCTCCTTGCCAGGGAGCCACGGCCATGGGGGGACCTCACCTGGTTCTTACTGGCACTTCACTCAACTGCTATTTGGATACTTTTGGTGCTTTTCTGGGATGACTATTCCTGCACAGAGGATCATAAAAAGACGACTGTTTCTTAAGAGATGGTGAAAAAGGCCCTGTTTGGCCAAGAAGGCCCACCATGTGCTCTGGAGGGAGCGAGGAAGATTATAAAAAGCACTAGGAAAGTCCAAAATGCTCTTCCAAAGGGCGAGTGGCCCTGAGCAGCGGTGATTGGCCACGTGTAAGTCTGTTAGAGAGGGTCAAGCAATGTCAGCGAGAAGCAAGGGGACGGCTGATGGCTTTAGCTAATCCTTACAGCCATGTCTGAAGCCAGCCGTGGGAAGCAGTGGATGTTTGTGGGCAGAGACCCAGGAAGAGGCTTCTCCTGGGACAATGGCAGGAAGGAAGACCCTTCCTCTGCAAACCAGGGGTGATACAGACATTCATCTCTTGTGTGCCTGCCTCAGCCTGGCGGATGGGGAATGCCCACTGCTGGGGGTGGCTGTTCTTAGGAATGCCCCATGGGCTGACAACTTGCTCCTTTCCCCTCCTTCACTGCCCACACTTGGATGGACTTCAGGAAACATCCATGAGCCTGGAGGATGCACAAACCTCCTGGGCTGAGGTCTCAGCGCTGCAGGGGCAGAGGAAGGGTTTGTGAGACACATGGGCGTGCAGGGAGAGAGCAGTGTGGGGGGAGCAGTGAGTGTGCTAAAGGCAGGAAGAAGAAATGAAATATTGGGGGTTGGCTGTTCAGTGCTGGGATGTGGAGCTACAGAGAGGATTCTGGCATGGATTCTCCAGGATTCTGGAGCTTGGAAATCTTGGGGATAAATGAGCAGTAGCAAGGCTTTGGAGGAAACCAGGTGAGATGTGGGGAACTCACTGGCATTGGCAAATCCTCAGACACCCACATTTTGGTGTCGGAAACAAGGAAGCAGGCACAGGCACAGGACAGCGTAGCTGTGGTGGGGATGGCCAAGGGCCTTGGTGGGGCGTTGACACCCCAACAGATCTGAGACCCTTGTTCTCTTGCCTGTGGCTTCTGTCTCTTCCACTGAGACCCAGGAGAGAACACAAGGTCCTTCCAGCTCCAGTGCCTCGTTGCCTCCTCAGCCACCCCCCATAAATCCTGGGAGGTGCCCTACTGCTGACCTGCACCTGGCAACACACACTCCCAATCACATTGCCCCCAGGAAGAGCCCTGAACATGCCAAGAGGGAAAGGAGCCCCATCTGTAGGGGATGTGGGTAAGGACGTGGCCTTCCTGCTTGGAAGAGCACATCAAGGGCTTCCACAGTGATCTCTACTTTTAAATTTTCCGTTGTACCAAGTGTCTCCAACTTCCTGCTTCACCAGCCCCCAGGGACAGGACCCTTGTCTGCTCATTCCCTCCGTGGTTTCTTCAGTGATGGACTTCAGCAGGGCCTGCAAACACTCTCAGAAACCTGGAGGTTTGCTGCTGGCTCTTAGTCCTCTAGAGACTTGGTCAGCCTTTAGAGATCTGCAGTTCAGGAACTCGGCACCAGAGGGTTCATTAACATGCAAAACGCCCTGAGGAGCCAAGCCAGGCCATAATTTTCCCTTCGTCTTCAATTCTTCTGTGGTTGATTAGAGAGCTTTCGGGAGTGGAGTCAAAGCGAAAAGATGTCAAGGCGAAGAGGCCAAGTGCATGAAATGCTTGATTTCAACTTGCCAATTCTGCATTAACGCCAAGGAATTTGGGTTACAGGAATGTCTCCAAGTAGAGTCTGCACCATCCAGACCCATGTGGATGGGCTGGCAGAGCCACCCCCAGCAGGGGGATCCCCATCGCCCACGCTGAGGCAGTCAGGATGCAAATATCTGCAGTGCCCACTTGTCACAGGCCTCCAGGCAGAGGGTGACTCATTCCCATGACCCTCGAAGCCTGGATCAGCTCGTTGTGCTTTTGCTGTCCTTCCCTTCATCTGTCAAGCCCATGGGAGCTTTGGCTTTGACATCATCCCTACGTCCTGGGACAAGGTTTCTCAATTCCTCCTCTGCAGCTTCCCTGCTTCCACCTCCTCTGTGCTGCCTCTTTGTCCTGGAGCTCAGACAGTTCCAACAAGCAGCCTCCTGAGACGGTGGCTTCTTTTCAAGGGGAGTTGGAGAGATCATTTTTGTGCCTGGAGGAGGCTGTCCTGTAAGGCCTATCAGATTTTCCATCATCCTTCAGCCTTCAGAGCTGCTTCCCATGGCACCACTCGCATCAGTCTCCCAAGTACATCAAAGTCTTCTTCTCTGGAGTCCAACCATTTTTGCTCTGCTGCTGGCCTTCCTCACTCCTCTTCGGCACCTGGGACCCCACTATTTCCTGGTGACAGCAGCCAAGGCTGACACTGATTTTCACCTCCCTGACCACTCTTTTTTTTTTTTTTTTATTTGTTTTTTGCCAGGACCAGGTCCAGGTGAGCATCACCCTTGTTTGCCCACCTGGCAGCTGTGTTAAGAAGTTGTCCCAAAGTCCTCCAGGCTGCTGGCACCCTGTGTCTTTGCCTGGCCAGTGAATGCCAGGGCAACTACTGTTCCCCATAGGAACCTGCTCATTGACTCGGAGACTTCTTCAGGTTGCTGTTAGAAGACTTATTCTGCCTACTATGCCCGATCAAGTGGGTTATAATGGCCAAGACATTTTCACCCTTACTGGCTTCTCCTCTCATCCTCACTCACACGAGCTCACTCAACCCTTGACCCATCTCATACAGGAGCTCCATAGATCTGAGCTGCTCCTTCACTCAGGGGGCATTCTGCTGGTCGTCCTCTTCCCTGCTACTCCCTCCAGCAGAGCCTGTACCCTTCCATTGCAGCACCACAGCTCAGCAAGATGTCCCACCACATCTCATTCAATCCAAAACCATCCCAAACCAGCTGCCACCTCTGCAGCGAGGAAAGCTCTGTCCCTTCTCTACGCAGTAGATGTCCAGGAACACAAGGCACATCACACCGGGGCCTCCACTCACATCCCCATATGAAATATGAAATGGAGATGTGAAATTTCCTGATAGAAACATGTCCTCGAAACAGAGTTTGTCCATTCAGTGTGTTGGGAGGAAATGTGTTCATGCAAATGGCTGCATAAATCTATATGTACATAGGGGCAGAGAAAGTGTCATCACCTTGCTGGTCCATGTCCCATGAAAAACAATCATGAGAATTTACAGACCAGTGTCAAAGACTTCTTACGTTCCTGTTACACCAAGGCCTTTTCGGCATATGTTGCAACTTCTGCCTGACATCTTCCATCAGGGGTTGATTCGATTGCCCACACCGGGCGGTGGCTTCTTCCTCCAGGATGCATGGGAGACGCTGAAGCTTCCACTTGGGACTGGGAAATGTAAGCCAGGAGCTACAGGAACCTCTCTGGAGCAGGCGCTGGGTGATTGGCAGGGTAGGTCAAGGCGTCTCGGTTGAGACAACTGATTTCTCTCCTTTGGCTCCAAAGGGAAGCCTGGGCAATTGCACCCAAGGTGTCCAATGTTAAAGGAGATCACTCTCATCCCTGCCTTCACCTACACCGGAGGCACATGTAACTCACCCTGCAGGGAATGCAAAATGAGTGGGTGTAGATGCTGCAGAGTCTGCCTGACGGTGCTCCAGTAACCAGAGGCACAGGGCTTAGGGCAGATTTGGCTGTTCAAAGGAGAGCATTTAATTCACCTTGTCTCTTTGCTGCCCTCTGTGAATCGAGGGAGCTCGTGACTTCAGTCTGTGTCTCACTGTGTGCAAAGAACGAAAATGGACAATCAAACAAAGTGCAGGGCAGGGAGTGTTTTGGGAGATGCTGGGATCTCTGCTTGACACAAAACTGTGTTTCCTCTTGGTCTAAGTCTATCCAGTGTCGGAAGTGGGTCTGAGTGGAGGTAAAGTGGACTTAATGTACAGCTGAAGAATGTCATTTGTCCTTTACTGAACTCTGCCTTCCTTTGTTTTTCTTTGTGAACAAAAAAAACATCCCTCTGTGTCTGGGTGCAGCTTGCTCTCCAAGGAAAGCAGGTGGGAATTGGTGCCAATGAGCTGAAACATGCAGCTACAGACCTTACTGAGAAAACGAGTGCCCGTGGAGAGTCTGACATAAAGGGTCTTGACTTGCATATTCAAACTGCATCGGGAGACATTCAGGATCAATATTGACTGGAGATTGCTGATATCACCCCAGGTGTAAGAAAAAAATAGATAAAATATTAAAGAGAAGAAATAGTTTCTTATTTTTTAGTATTGTGATACTGTCACTTCTGAAATCCCGATCAGTAACTGCATAAGAACTGAGGGATTCCTGAAAACTGCCCAGAGGCTTGGCTTGTTAGGGCGTTTTGCATGTTAATGAGCCAAGTTCCTGAACTGCAGATCCTGCCTTGTGAAGTTCAGGAGGAAAAGAAATGCTTCAGTCTCTGGAAGCAGGGTCAGGCTTCGCAGGAAGATTACAGAGCTGTGGTTCGTATATGCAGGGAGAAGGCAGGAAAGGCCAAAGCTCAATTAGAGTTGAAACTGGCCAGTGTTGTCTCAGAAAACAAGAAGGGCTTTTTAAAGTATGCTAATAGCAAGGGGAGGTCAAAAGAAAGCATTGGACCAATACTTGTTGAAGATGGTCATCTGACTAATAGGGACGAAGAGAAAGCAGAGGCATGCCATGCTTTTTTGGCCTCAGGCTTTAATAATGCAGCTAGAGCTTGGGCTGCCCGGTCCCCTGAGTCGGAGGAGCCCAAGTGTGGGAACAGAGACTGTCCATTTGTGGACACTGAAATCATGAGGCACCAACTGGATCAGATTAATGTTCACAAGTCCACGGGGCCTGATGGGATTCACCCCAGAGCACTGAAGGAGCTGGTGAATGTGATGGCAGGACCCCTGTCGATCACCTACCAAATGTTTTGGGAGTCAGGAGAGGTCCCCCCTGACTGGGACGTAGCCATTGCTATTCCAATTTACCCAGAGGGTGTGAGGGAAGACCCAGGGAACTACAGACCCGTTAGTCTAAGCTCAGTTCCTGGAAAAATTTATGGAGAAGGTTATACTGGGTCCTATTGAAAGGCACTTAAAGAACAGTCAATATGGGTTCACAAAGGGAAAGTCCTGCCTAACTGATTTGATATCCTTCTATGATAAGGTCACCCGCCCACTGGATGAAGGGAAAGCAGTGGATGTAGATTTTCTGGGTTTTAGTAAGGCTTTTGATACTGTCCCTCACAGCATCCTTCTAGACGAGCTTCTGGGTTCACGGTGCACTGGGTGAAGAAGCGGCTGAAGGGCAGAGCTCAAAGGGTTGCAGTGAATAGGGCTACCAGTGGTGCTCCTCAGGGTTCAATTCTAGGGCCGGTTCTATCCAATACGTTTATCGGCGATCTGGACGCAGGAGTTGAATGCACCGTGAGCAAGTCTGCTGATGATCCCAAACTGGGCGTTGCTATTGACCCTCTTGTGGGACAAGATGCCTTGCAGAGAGATCTAGAGAGATTGGAGCACTGGCCGATGATTGATGTGATGAAATTTAACACGTCCAAATGCCAGATCCTTCACCTAGGACGGAGTATTGCCGGGCACAAGTATAAATTGGGAGAGGAGTGGCTGGAGAGCTGCCCTGCAGAAAGGGATCTGGGGTGCTGGTTGGCAGCAGGAGTCCCAGCAGGAGTCCCTGGGAGTCAGCAGGGAGCCCTGGCAGCCAAGAGGGCAAACCACACGCTGGGGGGACATCAAAGACAGTAGAACCAGCCGGTCGAGAGAGGGGATTATCCCACTGCATTCAGTGTTGGTGTGGCCTCACCTTGAATAGCGTGTGCTGTTCAAGGCCCCACCATTTAAGAAGGATGTGAAGGTCTTTGAAAGCGTCCAGAGGAGGGCATTAAAGCTGGTGAAAGGGCTGGAAGGCACGATGAGGATCGGCTGAGGACTTTGGGCTTGTCTAGTTTGGGCAAAAGGAGGCAGAAGGATGACCTCCTTGTTCTCTACAGTCCCCTGAGGTGGGGAAGTGGAGAGGGAGGTGCTGGTCTCTTCTCCCTGGGAACCAGGGATAGGACATGTGGGAATGGTTCAAAGCTGGAGCAGGGGAGGTTTAGACTGGACATCCAGAAGCTTTCCTTTACCGAGAGGGTGGTCAAACACTGGAACAGGCTTCCCAGAGAGGTGGTTGATGCCCCAAGCCTGGCAGTGATTAAGAGGCATTTGGAAATGCCTTTAAATATACGCTTTAACTTTTGACCAGCCCTGAATTGGCCGGGCAGTTGGACTAGATGATTGATGTAGGTCCTTCCAATTGAAATATTCTATTCTATTCTATTCTATTCTATTCTATTCTATTCTATTCTATTCTATTTGATTCCCAAGTTGTCAGAACCCTTCGATCCTGCCCCACCACTTCATGTCTGAGCTTGCTCAAGTAACCCCTGACTTGCCCCACATCCACTGCTGGTTGTTCTCCTCCAGAGTCCTGCTTCAAGGAACACAGGCCTGGGAGACCTTATGGCTGAAGACAAAGAGGACAAAGAGGACCTCAGACACATCTGCACCTTCTCTGACAAAATTCAGCAGTAGCCACACCTGTAAAGAGGAAATGAAATGTCCCTGAGGAGAGCAAACCCTTCGGACCAGAGAGACGCAGGGCTGGACTGCGCGGCCCTGGCAGGAGAGGGCTTTGCTGCCTGTGGTGTCTCTGCAGCCCTGGAGGGCCTGTGGTGCAGGTGAAGCTGATCTCCAGGAAGGACAAGGTGCTCTTGAAAATGTCCTTGGCTACGGACAACCTGTGATCCAACACTGTGAAAACCATTGCTCTGCTCCTTGATTGCATCATCAAAGGGATGACTAAAGGATGCGGGAGCAGCACTGCCAGCATCTACTGGATGGAGAAGGGACAGGACTTGACCCCCTGCGGTTGCTTTAATGAAAACCTTGAACGTGTCTGAGGTTCTCCTGGGGTCTGTGACGATGTGGCTGCTCTGAATGGGGACGGTGTTCCTGCAAGTCCTGTGCTGTCCCTGCTGGCTGCGTGCTGCTGTGCTGGAGAGCCCTGGCACCTCAGGCAGCACCACAGGATGGAGTCAACCTCTAAATTGAGCAGCTGCCCTGAGTTAGGTGAGGCCTTGGAGGGGTGTCTCTGAGAAACCTGCCCTCACTGCCCCTGGAGAGCTGGTAAATGCAGCTGGTGGAGAAGAGAGAGGCTTAGCTCTCCTGATGGCAATGACTCCATTCTCTCAGAGGAATAGCTCTATGGGCTGCCCTGGACACAATGAGCAGGATCAGCTTCATGGCCCTAAATGGGGACATCTGCTCTCACTTCAGCTGGCCAAAGGCATGCTCCACCAGCCTCCGAAATGATGAGCCCAGGTGCTGCCCAGTCCTTCTGAATGTTTCCATCAGTTATCTGCAAGTGTCTTGGACCACCTCTGGCACCTCAAATGCCACCTGTGGTTTGCATGGGTACAGGAGGTAGAGGAAATTCCTCCCTTTCACTGCCTGGGTGTCCTGTCTCACAGTGACCTCAAGAAGAGGTCATTCTTGGACCTAACTCTGTCTCTGAGAGGGGAAATGCCACTGCTGGAAAGAAGTGTCTCTCCCCAGCGGAAGAAATAAACATCATTAATGACTTCAGTTGGTTTCAGAGTCAGTTGCCCTGGAGCCCCAGGGACATCTGTGAGGGAGCCCAGAGGGGCCAGAGGAAGCGCTGCCTTGGGCTGTTGCTCTGCTGCTGAGCTGGGCCGGGCTCCTGGGATGGAGGGAGCTCCTGGCCATGGGGCAGCGCGGCAGAGAGACAGCTCTGCCCAGGAGCAGCTCCTCTGCCAAGCGCAGCAGGGCTGAGGGCACTGCCTGCAGGCACCGAGGGGAGACAAGAGATGTGAGAGAGAGGTAAAGGCAGTCTGGGGTGGTGAGTGAGAGCTCACCAGGGGGAGAAATCTTCCCAGGCTTTGACACGGTAAGTCTCTGGCTGCAGGGCAACGCAGCTGAGTTCCTGGAAGCGTCTCCTAGACCTGGCACATGCCACGACCGATAGGACCTGTCAGGAAGGTTCTGCTGGGTTTTCTGGTGTGGAGGAGGAGGACATGCTTCAGAGAAGGCCTTGGGGCATCAGAGGCGTGAAGCCGCGTGTGCAAACAGGGCTGCCCAGGGCTGTCCATCAGAGCGGGGACCCTACACCCCAGGGCACTGTGTGCTGGGAAGGGATTCTGCTGCTGCCAGGGTCAGCTGTAGCCTGCCCGGGGAGTGTGGGGAGAAGCTGTGGGTGGAAGGAGTGACCACCACAACGGTAGGGTAGGGACGAGCAGGTGAGGGCACGGTGCCTCTGCTGTCAAGAGAGTGCTGCACGGGTCAGGGCTTCTCACGGGTTAAGCTCTTCCTCGTGACATTTCTAAGGGGACTTCTCAGGAAGCACATTCACTCAGCAGCATCTTCCCCTTTGCAGCCGCATCAGGTTTTGTGTGATCTGCTCTTTAGCCCCTGCACACGCAGAGATGCCCCTGGGAGGTGTTTGCAGGCAGAGGTGGGTGCCCAGCGGGTGGGATGGGGTTTGTGAGCACTGGCAGGAGTTGAGCTGGGGACAGGGAGACGGCTCCTGGCAGCAGAGACATGGGCAGGGAGTGAGAGGGAGCTGCTGCCAGAAAGGCTGGGGAAGGGGATGTGGGCACCTCCCTGCTGTCCCTGCAGCACAGACACCTTCCCCTGAGCAGCTCCTCCCTGGTCTCCTTTCCCAGCCCAGGCAGAGCCTCTGTCCTCAGGCCCATGGGGTCTTGGCTGCGCATCACCCCTGCAGCAGCCAGAGCCCAGGAAAGGGCAAACCCCTGATTTCCATCTTGTTTGTGTGTCCCTCCTCCCTTGGCCAGGAGCATTGTGGCATTTCACTGCCGTCCCCTCCTGCCGGTGCTGCCCTGGTTCTCACCATTGGCTTTCCTGAGTCAGTGCCGGGGGTGGGGGTCGGGGGCGGCAGATTCAGCTCCTGTTCAGACTCCCATCCTTTGGGTCCTGCTCTACAGACGTGTCTAGGGGAGAAACGTGCCCAAGTCTCCTCCAGGCCAGCTCAGGACATTCAGCTTTTTCCCTGGGGTGTCCTGTGGGGCTGCAGGGTGCCCTCCAGAAGGGCACAGCTCTCCCAGAGTATCTCTGTGCTGCCCAGGATGCCCATGGAGAAGACATCTGGGTGCTGAGGCCATGGAAATGCTGCTGGGCAGCGTTAGATGGGCCACTGCAGTGATCCCTCTGTGTCCCAGTCTGGGAGGGGAGAGATGAGAAAGGGCGAGGAGTCTGTGAATCTGCTCTTTGAACCTGGATTCCTCTGCTCTCTGCAGCGTCCTCTTTCTTTTTAGGGGGACATCGGAGTGTGACCCTCCTCCAGGTCCAAGCTGCCAACACAGGGCAGCTGAGAACAGGACCGATGGGCAGAGCAGCTCTCCTCTCTCTGCACTAAGGGACAGTCCCTTTGCTGCTCGGGACCCACAGGATTTCACTTGGAGTGCATTAGAAATGTGAGGGATTTCAAGCATCCAAACCCACTCCTAAACGTGGCAGGTGAATCTAGAACACATTAAACAAAACAAAATCCCCTCAGCTCAGTTCTGCAGCTGGGAAAATTGCAGGGAACAGAGACAAAAAGTTCTTTGATGTCTCACAAGTACATTTAATTTGAGATCACCCTGTGGCACAGCCAGAAGGACTCCTCAGTTTCCCATTCCAGAGTCCCTGCTCCCAATGGCACCCTCATCCAGCAAAAGCCAGGGCTCAAGTGAGGGAGCTGCAGAGAGGTCTTCCTGAAAAGAGAGAGCCTGAGTGGGGTGTTGCAATGAGACATGCAATTAGTTTTGCTCAGAGAAGTCAGGCTGAACTTTGTACTGCCTTTTCCTTCTCAACAGATAACCACAGCCAGTGGTAGCAAATGCCCAACAGCAGCTCCATCACCCAGTTCCTCCTCCTGGCATTCGCAGACACACGGGAGCTGCAGCTCTTGCACTTCGGGCTCTTCCTGGGCATCTACCTGGCTGCCCTCCTGGGAAACGCACTCATCATCACCGCCATCGCCTGTGACCACCGCCTCCACACCCCCATGTACTTCTTCCTCCTCAACCTCTCCGTTCTTGACCTGGGCTCCATCTCCACCACTGTCCCCAAAGCCATGGCCAATTCCCTGTTTGACACCAGGGCCATCTCCTACTGGGGATGTGCTGCACAGCTATTTCTGTTTCTCTTCATGATTGCAGCAGAGTTTTATCTTCTCACTGTCATGGCCTACGACCGCTACGTTGCCATCTGCCAACCCCTGCACTACGGGACCCTCCTGGGCAGCAGAGCTTGTGTCCACATGGCAGCAGCTGCCTGGGGCAGTGGGTTTCTCAATGCTCTCCTGCACACGGCCAATACATTTTCCCTACCCCTCTGCCAGGGCAATGTCCTGGACCAGTTCTTCTGTGAAATCCCCCAGATCCTCAAGCTCTCCTGCTCACACTCCAGCCTCAGGGAAGTTGGGCTTATTGTGCTCAGTGTCTGTTTAGGCTTTGGTTGTTTTGTGTTCATTGTGGTGTCCTATGTGCAGATCTTCAGGGCCGTGCTGAGGATCCCCTCTGAGCAGGGACGGCACAAAGCCTTTTCCACGTGCCTCCCTCACCTGGCCGTGGTCTCCCTCTTTGTCAGCACTGGCACATTTGCCTACCTGAAGCCCCCCTCCATTTCCTCCCCATCCCTGGATCTGATGGTGGCTGTTGTGTACTCAGTGGTGCCTCCAGCAGTGAACCCCCTCATCTACAGCATGAGGAACCAGGAGCTCAAAGAAGCATTGAAGAAACTCATTCAATGGGTTCACCTCCAGCAGCTGTAGAGCTGCCCATCTCCCCTCACAGACTCTTCTTAGCTTTTCTCAGGATGGTTTGTGCTTCATTTCTTTTTCATCTGTGGTCATCGTGTTCATACAGGAATGTCTGTATTTGCTCCACATCTCCAGAATCATGCTCCTACTGTGCTGAACAATACAGAGGCCTTTGGTAAATGTGCCATCACGGTGTCAGAGCTGGCTTCCTGAGGAGCATCTCTGTAATCAAAGGGCATCTCTCCCAAGGGCAGCTCCTGAAGCCTGGGCTCTTCTTCCTGCTGAAGGCAGGAGCAGGCTCCAGGAACTGCACTCGCCATGGCTGCTGCTGAGCTTGGTTCTCGGAGGGTTTATGGGGAGAGGGCACTGGGAGACATTCTGGGGAGAGAGGGCTGGACCCAGGTCTCACTAATTTTAAGTATCTGTCCTGGGTTGGGTGTCACAGGGCTAACTTCTCTTACAGTGCTGGGGAAAACTGCACTTTTAGAAGCTCTAGTGTCTGAATTCATGAAAATATTTACTTTATAGCCAGCCAGACTCTGTGGGATTCAAGGTCTCGGTGTTTTTGAGCCTTGCCAGGTGCAGGCACAAGGAGGAGCAAGGCCTGGGCATTTGGCCTGGGCTGGCCAACAGGATTATTTCATACCATGATTGTCACATTCAATATAAATTAGAAAATTTTGCTGTGTAGTTTCTCTCTCCCTTGATGGTGATGGTCCAGAGAACTCCTCACCCCGGTTCTGAACCCCTGAGCCCTTCCCTTCCCCCCAAAGCCTCAGCCCTTGCAGTGTCCAACCTTTGCTGTTCCTGCTGGGAGCGCACAGCTTCCTGCTGATGGAATGGGCTGAGAATAATTCTTGTAAATCTTAGATTAGTATCGGGATTGATACTGGTTCTTTAGTATTATTGTCAATTATTTAGTCTTATCCTATTAAATCTATTCCCTTTTAAATTATTAAATTTATTTAATCGATTAAATTGATTCCCCTTATTAAATCAATTCCCCTTTCCTGGTGGGGAGGGGTCATTGGGTGAGAGAATAATTGTCTAAATGACCATAAATTGTTATGGGTTTTCTCAAACCATAACAGTATCCACAAGCAAACAAGGGCTCTGCCATCCCAGGGGAGGCCGGTGGGACCCTCCAAAAGGAGACTGGAGAGGGATTCACGTGTCCTTCAGTAAAAGCCCATGGATGGGTCAATGTGCACATGGGAAAACATCCTGAGTCATGAAAAAAGCTCTGAGCCCATTCCACAGCCGTAGACCCCTGGGAAGGAGCTCAGTGGCAGTGCGGCCCCTCCAGCTGATTCTGCTTCCCTCCCTGACCAGCACAGCCAGTGTGGAGTCACTCCAAGCGCCCACAGCCCACTTGCTCTGTGGAGCATCACTGCCAGCGTGGGGCCCTGTGAGGAGCACAGCGCCACCAGGCTGGACCAGAGGAGGGGTGGGGAGAGATCAGAGGAGTCCACCATGGCTAGAAATAGCCTTGGAGAGAAAAATGAATGTGTTCAGCCGCTCCAAGACAATACCTGGAGTTTGGGTACCCTAAAGGACGCTCACGGTGCAGAGTCCTTGCTGTGCTGGTGCTCCACAAGGCCTGGGAGGTGGCTGGAGAAGGATTGGTGTCCACCACTTGCCATCTCTTGGTGCCATCATCCCTCCTGAAGGGTGTCATGGAAAGGAAGGCTGGGGCCCTGTATCAGGGCTTGCACTGAAGGAAGCCACATCACTTTGCTGCCATCCTTCAGTCCTTGTGCCCAGAACATGTTCTTCAGGCAACCTTCCCCACCCTGGGTGTCAGCACTTACCTCAAAAGTCACCCCTAGACAAGGTTCCTCAGCAGGGGCTGAGCTGGAGGACTGGGGTCCAGCTGTGACCACAGGAAGACCTCTCCTGGGTCCTCTGCAAGGCTGGCAGCCTCTGTGGTCCCCACCAGAAAAGGCAGCATACAGAGGCTTGGGAAACTGTAGACCATCCCCATGCCCATGGGAGCCCTCAGGAAGAGTCCCTCACTCCAAAGATTCAGCCTGGCTTGTTGCTGCATGGGCAGACAGGGGAAACTGTGCCAGCAACCTCCTTCCAGACCCCATTGCCTCGTACCAGCCCCAGTGCCCAGACAGACAGGGCTCTCCCCCTGGTCACTGCAATGGTTCCAGGCACCCAAGGCAGTGTGGAGTCACCCCGTGTGTTACCCACCTGGTAACACATCCATGTTGTAGTTTCTGCTGAGCGAAGCTTGCACAGCATGGAGGCCATTTGGGCTTCTGATGCTGCCCCAGCAAAAATGTAGGCCGGGGGTACACGAGAAGTTTGGAGGGGACATCACTGGGACAGCTGAGCTAAATGAACATATTCCATACCATATGACGTCATAAGTGAGTGAGTGGCTGTGTGGGACTGAGCTGTCTACCAAGGTTATACCACAACACCTGTACATCAAGGCAAGCTCAGACAGGACTGGTTGAGGAGCAACCTCAAGGAGAAAGGTTTGGGCATCCCAAGGTCAGCCAGAGCAGCCGGTGGGGCTCAACAGGAATATGGCCATGAGCACGTGGGGAGGAGAATGGCCACCAGGCAATGGGGAGTGCTTGTCTGTCCTGACTCAGCAGGAGTGCGGCCACATCAGGAGCGGTGTGCCCCAGGGAGGTTGACTCCCTGTTCTGGAGGAATTGCAAGGAATGGTCACATCTGCCAGGATGGGGCTATGGGCCATGTGTGGAGGGGCTGAGAGACCTGGGCTACTTAGCCCAGTGAAGTGGAGGCTGAGGGAAGAATAGCAGTAGCTCAAGACAGTTTGAACATTTCAAGATGATGGCACCATTTTTGACAGTGGGAAGTAGGATGGCAAAGGAAAATCATCAGACACTGCAGCTTTGGACGTCCAAAGTGCACCCGAGGATGAAGAAATGTCATTCTGAGGGTGGTGCTGTGGTGCAAAAAGTCCCTGAGAGGGAGTCTGGACCAGCCCATGGCTTTGTGTTTCAAAGAACATCTGGTGAGGAAGGAGAGACACCAGTACAGATAGGGACATGCTGGCGTGAGAACAAGACGGGGAAGTACATTGGGTGTCTGCAGCCTGCAGGGAAACAGGCACAGGCATGGGACAGTGTAGGACAGCCTGTGGTGCAGATGGCCAGGGGCGCTGTCAGGGCTGAAAGGCCCTGGCAGAACCCAGGTCTTTGCCCCCTTGGCTATGGCCGATGGCCCGGCCACAAAGGCCTAAGAAGACACACATCATCCTCATGGCAATGGGGCATCGTTGCCTCCTTGCAACCCTCCCAGGGAGGCCGGGAGGTGTCGTACCATTGTCCTGTCTTTGGCGTTGCACTCCCCACAGCCCCAGGAAGAACCTTAACCCACACAAAAGGGTCAGGATCTGCCTTCCCAGGGCCTGGGGGTCAGGGCTTGGCCTTTCTGCTTCATCAAACAAAGCCAGGGGTTTCTCAGCACCTGAGCTGCCTGCACAGCACCTTTGCCTTCCTGCCATCATGGCCTCCTGTGATCTGCTCTAACGAGTCCCTGGGGAGGCTTTGTCAGGAATGGCCCTCACAGGGGCCCGTTTATACTTCAGGGTACTTTGGGGTTTGCTTCTGACTTTGATTTCTTGAGAGGTTTCTTCAATCTCCGCTTGGCATCTGAGGTTCATGGACCCAGCACCAAATATGCCATGGGGCTCATTAAGATACAGAAAGCCCTAATGAGCTATGTCTCTGCCTGTAATTTTCTTTAAGGCCTTAGGACTTGTACAACTAATTGGAGAGGTTTCAGTTGGGTACCTAATATGAAGCTTTACGTGAAGATCTCATAAAGGAGGATTCTTTCTTTCAAGGGTATTTTCTATCTTGTTTTAGTTTATAGAAGAAGTGAGAACAGCATTCTCCAATGGGTATTGATCCAGCGGGTCTCCTGGAGACACCCGTACAGGCAGGAGAAGCAGTCCCTTTAGGTCCAACACTGTATGGACAACCTCACTCCTCACCTCCTCAAGCCCACCAGTTCCCTCCTCGGCCACTTCGCACTTGCATCCCTTTTCCTCGCATCAGACTTCTCCACCGCACTCTGCAGCTGGATGGTACAGCTCCTTTCCACCAGCTCCCACCTGCTTTCCTTAGAGACCGGGCTGCACAACGGCACAGAAAGGTTTCTCTTCATTGCCGACAAAGAAAAGTTAAACTTGATGTAATTTAATAAACTATAGAGCTCTCTCCTCACATGTAGGCAAAGTCTAAGCAGCATCTCCTGTCGTCCAGCTTTCACAAGGGGTTTCCAGACAAGAACATTTTTAGACAGAGAGGTAAGAAAGGATAGATATAAACACAAGGAAGGTGTTGACTAAAGAGTTAAAGAGACTTCTGAACGATGGGGCAGGTTTCTAACTCCCTGAACCTCAAAGCAGAAAGCAGAGAGTGGAAAGGCATCTGACTGGCCAAAGAGCAAGTGGAGGAGAAACGTGAGAGCAATGGGAAGGGCAGGCATCCAGGTAGTCTGCTGAAAAGATGTCCTTAGACATGGCCATTGAACCAGGAGAGGTGGAAACACCTGAGTAACGAGGTCGATGAAGTAATTAACAGAGTAGTGGTAATACAAATTACAGGGGAAGATCAGTATTTCTTCTGCCATTAGAACACTCCCAGGAAATTCTGTCATGGTGGGAAACTCGGCCATTTCTTAAACGTGCTCCGATGATTCAGATGATGAACATGTGCTTGTATATTTTTTTCAAACGTAAAATATAAATAAATAAAAAATATAAAATAACACTGTGCACCTTTCTGGTCAGAAATCAGTCGTGTGAGCATAAACAACCAGGACTGTTTGGACGTTAAGCACAATAAAGAGAGTTTTTACAAAGACATTAGCAAGAAAAGGAGGACTAAGGAGACTCTCCATCCTTTATTAGATGGGGGCGGTAAGATAGTGACCAAGGATGAGGAAAAGTCTAAGGCACTTAATGCCTTAATTGCCTCAGCCTATAGTAGTAGGACCAAGTGTTCCCTGAGTACCCAGACCCCTGTGATAGTAGATAGGGGTGTGGAGAAGAATGAAGTCCCCATAATCACACAGAATCTTCTAGGTTGGAAGGGACTTTCAAGATTATCTTGTCCAACCATCAACCTAACTGACAAAAATAAACACCCACAAAACAAGAAAATGCAACACCATCACTAAACCATGTCTCCCAGCACCACGTCAACCTGTCTTTTGAATACCTCCAGGGATGGTGCCTCAACCACCTCCCTGGGCAGCCCATTCCAATGTCTGATAACCCTTTCAGTGAAAAAATTTTTCCTAATAGCCAGCCTGAACCTCCCCTGGCGCAACTTGAGGCCGTTTCCTCTAGTCCTGTCGCCCGTGACTTGGGAGAAGAGATTGACCCCCGCCTCTCTACACCCTCCTTTCAGGTAGCATCCAAGGGGAAATGCTGAGGGACTGATGATGCTGACACAGGCCAGGATGCTGTTGGCCTTCTTGGCCACCTGGACATGCTGCTGGCTCGTATTCAGCTGACAGTTGACCAACATCCCCAGGTCCTTTTCTGCCGGGCAGCTCCAGCCACTCTTCTCCCAGCCTGTAGAGCTCATGGGGTTGGTGTGACCCAAGTGCAGGACCTGGCACTTGGCCTTGTTGAACTTCACACCGTTGGCCTAGGCACATCCATCCGTCCATACTGTCCAGATCACTCTGTAGAGCCTTCTTACCCTCCAGCAGATCAACACTCCCACCTAACTTGGTGTCTTCTGTGAACTTACTGAGGGTTCACTCAATCACCTCGTCCAGATCATTGATAAAGTTATGAAAGAGAACAGGCCCTGATACTGAGCCCTGGGGAACACCACTGGTGATTGGCTGCCAACTGGATTGAACTCCATTTACCACCACTCTCTGGGCCCAGCCCCCAGCCAGTTTTTTACCAAGCAAAGAGTACTCCCATCCAAGCCATGGGCAGCCATTTCTCCAGGAGAATGCTGTGGGAAATGTTGTCAAAGACTTCACTAAAGTCCAGGGAAACAACATCCACAGCCTTTCCCTCATCCACCAAGTGGGTCACCTCGTTATAGAAGGAGATCAGGTTTGTCAAGCAGGACCTGCCTTTCACAAGCCCATGCTGACTGGGCCTGATCGCCTGGTTGTCCTGTTCGTGCCTGTCGTGTCAAAAGGAATGTAGTTTTAGTTTTGTCTGTCAGGGTCCCAGGACTTTCACTGATTTGTCTGTCAGAGTCCCAGCAAAGGACTTGCAGTGAGTCAGATTCACAATCAATCAAAATGATTTATTTTATTGAGAACCTCAGAACAGATTTGAGATTGGCGTTGATAAATTCACTAACTACAATAACGCTACTAATTGAGGTTAATATTGCTGGTAAAAATAGTAATAATACAACAGCTCAGGGTAACATTCACCAGAGGGTGAAAGGCGCAGCGCTGACCCAGGAAGGCGTCCCTGCCTGGGGTGGAGGGAGAGAACGCAGCCCCTCGACCGGTCCCTCAGGTGTCAAGGTTCTTCTCTCCCAGTTTAGCAGTCATTTTCTCTGTCTTTTTATTTCCAAAATTATGAGGTTTCCCTCTACCAGGTGACGTGTAGTATGATTTGGGTGCAGAGACGAGTGCTACGGTCATATGTTTCACATGATGTCTATAATCCTCATTAGCGTATGCAGGGGGGTCAACTTTAATATGCATTTCACAGGCAATGAGGCAAAGGTCACTCATAGGACATTGATGGCCCTTTGAAGAAGCAAAGACCTGCAACGGTTCCTGTTATCTTCTTGTCTTTGCTGACCAAAAGCAGGGCTGTCCTGCCTCCACCGGGCTCCCTCCTGATCCGCATCCCCTCAGAGCCAGGCGAGTCTCCACTCCCCCGGGGGGCACAGGGGAGGTGAGAGAGAGCAAGTGAGAGAAATCTCCTTGGGATGGTGGGGGCTGTTCCTGGCGTCACACACAGCAATGTCAGGGCTCTGACAGGGCTATTCAGAGACACGAGTCCTTCCCTGGCACAGGCAGAGGCCCTGCAGCAGACTCCCTGGCCTCCGGTGGCCACCCCCAGAGGCTGCAGCCCCTCGGCCCTGCGGGCTGTCTCCTGCTCTGCACCTCTCTGAGATGCCCCACGGCTGAGGAATGGACACGGGGACCTCGGTCCAAGGAAGCCCATCCCTGTGCTGCATCCAGCGGCTTTCCCAGGATGTTACCCTCAAAATGAACGGATCTCAAGAAACTAACTGTCCCACAGACCTTTGAGGAACTCCCAGGAACTTCTGATGGTCTTTGTACTCACTGGAGTTAATCTCACCACACACACACGATGTACATGCGGACATCTCAGCTGTCCAATACAAACATGGACTTCTTCAGGACAAGAGGAAATGGCCTCAAGTGACACCAGGGGAGGTTCAGATTGGATATCAGGAAAACTTTCTGCACTGAAAGGCTTATCAAGCACTGGAACAGGCTGCCCAGGGAAGTGGTGGAATTGTCATCCCTGGAAGTATTTAAAAGACGTGGTGCTTAATGACATGGTTTGGTGATGGTTTTTGTCAGGGTTAGGTTTATGCTTGGACTCGATGATCTGAAAGGTTCCCATCCAATCTAGAAAACTCTATGATTCTTTAGAGGGACAACCAGCCTCCCCAAGCTGGGATAAGAGGCCAGAGCCAGAAATGGTGGTTGTTACTGGCAGGGTGTGTGACAATTATCCTGGGGAAGCTTCCTTGGGGTGTCCAGCACTCACAGGACCAGAGGAGAACCTGCTCTGCTGGTCCTTCCTGTCTTTCCTAGGATGCCTGGCTGTGCAAGGACTCTGTTGTGTGCCCACGCCTTGCACACTCACACAGTTAAGCTCTGCACTTGTGTTTTCAACTGTGGGGCACTTTCCTGGGAAAAGGAAATGCCAACTTTATAAAAAGAACTATGACTTCATGCCCTGCCCTGAGGAGTCTCTGATATGATGGAGGTGCTGTTAGGGAGTTCAGCTCTGGAAGGGAATTGCCCAGTGCCTGTCCCGGCCTGTGGTCCAGGGCTGCCCCACAGCAGGAGGATGAGCTGCCAGAGCACTCGGGCTCCATAGCAAGGCAAGGGCTCAGAAGGAGAGTGTGGGTGTGGAAAGAGAACAAATTGGAAAAGACCAAGGTTGGTGCTCGCTGACAGAGCTGCTGTGCTCGGACTCTTTCCCCTGCACCTCTGCTCACAGGCATTGCCCTGCAGCTCCAGAGAAAGACTGAGAGGAAGGATTTTGGGCAACAGGTTGCTGGATGGTTCTATATTTTATTTTAATACACAGAGAGAGCAGGTCCTCATTTATACAGTATGTAGATTTCACAAATTTGGAAAAATGCATAATTCGAAACAGCAAAACAAGTTGGTTTTTTTGGTAGAAAACATTATACAAAGTAAAGCAAAAAAGAAAAAAACAACAACAAAAACCAAACAAAGGCCTAAACACAGAATTAAAACTAACATAAACTACAGTACATGAGCTTGACATATAATGAGTTACGTTAACAGTGATTTGTAGAAGAAAACAGCTTATTGTTTCAGAAAATCATCTGGTCATCAGTTTCCACACTGCACCTTTGAGCTCCTGGTTCCTCATGCTGTAGATGAGGGGGTTCACTGCTGGAGGCACCACTGAGTACAGAACAGCCACCACCAGGTCTAGAACTTGGGAGGAGATGGAGGGGGGCTTCAGGTGGGCAAAAAATGAAGTGCTGATAAACAGGGAGACCACGGCCAGGTGAGGGAGGCACGTGGAAAAGGCTTTGTGCCGTCCCTGCTCAGAGGGGATCCTCAGCACGGCCCTGAAGATCTGCACATAGGACACCACAATGAACACAAAACAACCAAATGATAAACAGACACTGACCACAAGAAGCCCAACTTCCCTGAGGTAGGAGTGTGAGCAGGAGAGCTTGAGGATCTGGGGGATTTCACAGAAGAACTGGTCCAGGACATTGCCCTGGCAGAGGGGTAGGGAAAATGTATTGGCCGTGTGCAGGAGAGCAGTGAGAAACCCACTGCCCCAGGCAGCTGCTGCCATGTGGACACAAGCTCTGCTGCCCAGGAGGGTCCTGTAGTGCAGGGGTTGGCAGATGGCAACGTAGCGGTCGTAGGCCATGACAGTGAGAAGATAAAACTCTGCTGACATCAAGAAGACAAACAGAAATAGCTGTGCAGCACACCCCCGGTAGGAGATGGCCCTAGTGTCCCAGAGAGAATTGGCCATGGCTTTGGGGACAGTGGTGGAGATGGAGCCCAGGTCAAGAACGGAGAGGTTGAGGAGGAAGAAGTACATGGGGGTGTGGAGGCGGTGGTCACAGGCGATGGCGGTGATGATGAGTGCGTTTCCCAGGAGGGCAGCCAGGTAGATGCCCAGGAAGAGCCCGAAGTGCAAGAGCTGCAGCTCCCGTGTGTCTGCGAATGCCAGGAGGAGGAACTGGGTGATGGAGCTGCTGTTGGGCATTTGTTCACCCTACACATGGGGGACTGTTGAAAGAGAAGAAGACATTGACAAGTTATGACCGACTTCTTTGACCCTGTCCTGTGCTGTTTTCCAAAAAAAATCCCGCCAAATTGACTGTGAGCTCAGGTGTGTGCTGCTGAGTGAGGGCACGTCCTTTGCAGGGGCGGATATCCCTCTCCTTCCCGTTGTCTTTAGCCTGGACACTGCTGATCCCTGGGCAACAAAAGGGCTCTCTGTGCCCTGGGGCAGAGCCAGGAGAGCTGCTCTGCACACCAGTACCTGCTGGTCACCACCCAGGTGTCCTGTGCTTACACCTCTCTCCGTGGGAGAATGGTCTCCCTGACACCGTCCTTGAGGAAGAAAACGGCCTTTTGTGAGTGTGGGAGAGTCCAGGTTCCAAGTCCATTTCTCCCGTCTGTTGTCCCTTTCCCTGTGCAGCTGAGCAGAGAGGGATGCAGAGGGGCGGCCTGGCTCTCTGCTGCCTGGGGCTGTCCCTGCTGGGAGCTGTCTCTCTGTCCCCAGGTCTCTCCCTGTCACTGCTCCCAGAGCCCCCCCACCCACCCTGTGCTCAGCTCTGCCCTGCAGACCCCTCCTGGCAGCAGGGCACTGCCCAGGGACATCTCCCTGTTTGTGGCTCCTGAGCAGTAGATGAGGTAAAGCCTGATGCTGCAGGCAAAGGTGATGCTGCTGCTGTCTGTAGGGAGAGGAGTGGGGGAAGGCACGGTATGAGGTTTCTGGCAGATCTGCTGATCCCTCAGTTCAGTGAGAGCTCCTTTCCCTTTTCCCTTGGGAGAAAGCTGACAGCACAGAAAAATGAAAAGTCTTCGTCTTTAATGGAGCCCCTGCCTTGCCCTTCCTCTTGAAATGCTGCCTCTGCCAATGTCCTGGGGGTGATCTGGAGCTCTCAGCAGCCCTGTCCCACGCAGTAGGACATCCCTGATAGCCCTCGTGAATGAAGTAGGATCTTTTACTGACAGGGGTCACTCCTTCCACTCCAGCTTCTCCCCACAGATGCTCCATGGGGAGCTCCCCGGGCAGGCTGAGAGCTGACCCTGGCAGGCAGCAAAGTCCCTGTCCTGGCACACAGACCCCTGGGGTGCAGGGACCCTGCTCTGCAGGACAGCCCTGGGTACCCCTGGATGCACTCCCAGCTTCACACCCTCTCGGCTGTCCCCGGCAGAAGGCAGCCTTCAATCCTTGTCCCCGTGATGGTGTGGCATTGAAGCCCTGCTCTGGAGCACATCCTCCTTCTCCACACCAAAGAAACCAGGAGAGCCATCCTGAGAGGTCCTATCAGTCATGTAATGTGTCAGCTCTAGAACACCTCTCCAAGATAGTCATCTTAATGTCCCTACAGCCAGAGACTTACTGTGTCAAAAGATGTGAAGATTTCTCCATGAACAAGCACAGAACCGTCCCCCCACTCCCCAGACTGCCTCTATCCTCTCTGTACCTCACTCCCCTCGGTGCCTGCAGGCAGTGCCCTCAGCCCTGCTGCGCTTGGCAGAGGAGCTGCTCCTGGGCAGAGCTGTCTCTCTGCCGCGCTGCCCCATGGCCAGGAGCTCCCTCCATCCCAGGAGCCCGGCCCAGCTCAGCAGCAGAGCAACAGCCCAAGGCAGCGCTTCCTCTGGCCCCACTGGAATTCCTTGAGGTGTCCCTGGGGCTCCAGGGGAACCTGCTGTGAAACAGGCTGAGGCAATCACTTGTTTTCACTCTCTCAGCTGGGGACAGACACTTCTTTCCTGCACTGTCATTTCTCCCATTACAAAAAGAGGGAGGCCCATGGGTCACCTGATCATTGTCCCATCTTCAGAGAGGACACCCAGACAGGGACAGGGAATGATCTCATCTGCCATTGCTGAGGGAAGGGATTGATTGAGGGTGGGAAATTCCTTTGCCAAACTTAAACGACACAAGGTGCCCACCTGTAGGAGAAGTGAACCTGTAACTGTCCTGATGTCCAGGGCAGCCCAGAGAGGGATTCAGCTGACCTCGTGGGGTCGTGTGGCACAGGGACAGCTGAGTCTCTCTCTGTCTGGCAGTTGTCTCCTGTGCATCCCTTCATTGCCTCACCTAATTCAGTGCAGCTGAATCTTAATTTCAGTCACCAATTCAGGCCTGTGGTGCTGTGGGAGGTGCCAGGGCTCTGCAGCACAACTGCCTGCACCTGCCATGGACAGCACAGGAACCCCGTCCCCATGCAAAGAATCACACAATCATCATGGTTGGAAAGGACCTCTGAGATCACCGAGTCCAACCATACACGCACACGGAAATAAACCCCTTACAATCTCAGCCCCTGAAGCATGCCTTGAAGTGCCACATCTACATGTTTCTTAAATTCCTCCAGGGATGGTGACTCCACCACCTCCCTGGGCAGGCTGTTCCAGGGCCTGACCACTCTCTCACTCAAGTAATTCTTCCTAATATCTAACCTAAACCTCCCCTGCCCCAACTTCAGACCATGTCCTCTGCTCCTGCCATTATTCCCTTGGGAGAAGAGGCCAACACCCACCTCTCTACACCCTCCTTTCAGGGAGTTGTAGAGGGCAATGAGGTCTCCCCTCAGCCTCCTCTTCTCCAAACTAAACATGCCCAGTTCCCTCAGCCTCTGCTCGTATGACTTGTTCTCCAGACCCCTCACCAGCTTGGTGGCTCTCCTCTGGACACGCTCCAGCAGCTCCATGTCCTTCCTGTAGTGAGGGGCCCAGAACTGAACACAGCACTCGAGGTGAGGCCTCACCAGTGCCCAGTACAGAGGCACCATCACTTCACCACTCCTGCTGGCCACACTATTCCTGATACAAGCCAGGATGCCGTTGGCCTTCTTGGCCACCTGGGCACACTGCTGGCTCATGTTAAGTTGGCTGTCCACCAACATCCCCAGGTCCTTTTCTGCTGGGCAGCTTTCCAGCCACTCTTCCCCAAGCCTGTAGCACTGCCTGGGATTGTTTATTATGAAAGAAAAGCAAACCCATGGCTCCACAGGGTTGTTGAAATGTTAGAAATCACGGAAGTGCTTGAAAACTCTCCTGCAGGAATTAGGGCTTCTCCCTCCAAGAAAAGTAGCGGGATCAATAGCCCAACTGAAGTGCATCTACACTAACGCCCACAGCATCGGGGCAACAAACAGGAGTTGGAAGCTCTTATGCAGATGGAAGACTACAACATCGTCGCCATAACGGAAACGTGGTGGGATGACTCGCACGACTGGGGTGCTGCAAGGGATGGCTATAAACCCTACAGAAGGGACAGGCAAGGAAGGAGAGGCGGTGGGGTGTCCCTGGATGTTAGGGAGTGTTTTAACTGTCTAGAGCTTGACAATGGTGATGAAAAGGTTGAGTGTTTATGGGTAAGAATGAGGGGAAAGGCCAACAAGGCAGGTATCACGGTGGGAGTCTGTTATAGACCACCCAACCAGGATCGAGAGGCAGACTAAATAGTCTGTCAGCAGCTGGGAGAAGTCTCACAATCGCTGGCCCTTGTTCTCGTGGATGACTTCAACGTGCCAAATGTTGGCTGTAAAGACAATAGAGCAGAGAGAAAAGAGTCTTGCAGGTTCCTGGAGTGTGTGGAAGAGGCCTTCCTGACACACCTGATGAGTGATCCAACTAGGTAGGAAAGGCGCCCCACTGGACCTGTTGTTTTCCAGTAGAGAAGGACTTGTGAGTGACCTGGTGGTTGGCAGCCGTCTTGGAGGCAGCAATCATGAAATGATAGAGTTTTTATTTCTCGGAGAAATAAGGAGGGGGGTTAGAAAAACCTCTCCCTTTGACTTCTGGAGGGCAGATTTGGTATGTTTAAAGACCTGGTTGTCCTTGGATGGCTCTCTTGACGTGCAAAAGAGGCCCAGGAAGGATGGCAATTCTTCAGAAAGGAAATCTTAAAGGCACAGGAGCAGGCCATCACCACGTGCCAAAAGACGAACCGGCAGGGAAGAAGACTGGCCTGGCCAAACAGAGAGCTTTGTCTGGAACTCAGGAAAAAAACCAGAATTTATGACCTTTGGAAGAAGGGGCGAGCAACTCCAGAGGACTACAAGGATGTCGTAAGGTTATGCAGGGAGAAAAGTAGAATGGCCAAAACCCAACTGGAACTTAACCTGGATATTGCCTTAAAAGACAATTAAAAAGTTTCTATAAATACATTAGGAACTAAAAGAGGGCTAAGGACAATCTCCATCCTTTATTGGATGCAGGGGGAAACATGGTGCCCAAGGATGAGAAAAGGCTGAGGTACTTAATGCCTTCTTGGCCTCAGTAAGACCAGTTGTCCTCCAGGTACCCAGACCCCTGGGCTGCAAGGCAGGTAAGGGGAGCAGAGTGAAGCCCCCATAATCCAAGGGGAAACAGTTAGTGACCAGCTACAGCCCTTAGAGGCACACGAGTGTATGGCTCTGGATGGGATCCACCCAAGGGTAGTGTGGGAGCTGGTGGAAGTGCTCACTGAGTCACTATCCATCATGTATCAGCAGTCCTGGCTGAACGGGGAGGTCCCAGTTGACCAGAGGTAAGCAAATGTGGTGCCCATCTACAAGAAGAGCAACAAGGAAGATCCGGGGAACTCCAGGCCTGTCAGTCTGACCTCAGTGCCTGGGAATGTTATGGAGAAGACCATCCTGAGTGCCATCAAGCTGCATGGAAAGGACAACCAGGCCCAGTCAGCATGGGTTTGTGAAAGGCAGGTCCTGCTTGACAAACCTGATCTCCTTCTATGACAAGGAAACCCGCTTGGTGGATGAGGGAAAGGCTGTGGATGTTGTCTACCTGGATTTTAGTAAGGCCTTTGACACCATCCCCCACAGCATTCTCCTGAAGGAACTGGTGCTTATGGCTTGGATAGGTGTATGCTTTGCTGGGAAAAAACCTGGCTGGAGGGTGTGGCCCAGAGAGTGGTGGTGAATGGAGTTCAATCCAGTTGGTGGCTGGTCACGAGTGGTGTTCCCCAGGGCTTGGTACTGGGGCCAGTTCACTTTAATATCCTTATCAGTGATATGGATAAAAGGATCAACTGCACCCTCAGTAAGGTTGCAGATGACACCAAGTTGGGTGGGAGCGTTGATCTGCTGGAGGTTAGGCTGTCTGTACAGAAGGATCTGGACAGGCTGGATCAATGGGCTGAGGCCAACGGTATGAGGTTCAACAAGGCCAAGTCCCAAGTCCTGCACTTGGGTCACAGCAACCCCATGGACGCCACAAGAGGCAGGAAGAGTGGCTGGAGCTGCCCCACGGAAAAGGACCTGGGGGTGTTTGTCGACAGCCGGCTGGATATGAGCCAGCAGTGTGCCAAGGTGGCCAAGGAGGCCAACAGCATCCCTGCCTGTATCAGGAACAGTGTGGCCAGCAGGACTAGGGAAGTGATTGTCTCTCCTGTGCTCAGAACTGGTGAGGCCCCATCTTGAGTGCTATGTCCAGGTTTGGGCTCCTCACTACGAGAAAGACATGGAGGTCCTGGAGCATTCCCAAAGATCAACAAAGCTGGTGAGGGGTCTGGAGAACAAGTCTTGTGAGGAGCGGCTGAGGGAACTGGGGTTGTTCAGTCTGGAGAAAAGGAGGCTGAGCACCTTGTCACTCTCTACAACTACTGAAAGGAGGTTATAACGAGGTTGGTGTTAGTCTCCCTTCCCAAGTAAGTAGTGTTAGGACACGAGGAAATGGCTGCAAGTTACACGAGGGGAGATATAGATTGCATATTAGAAAAAAATGTCTTCACTGAAGAGTTTGTCAAGCGCTGGAACAGGCTGCCCAGGGAAGTGGCTGAGACACCATCCCTGGAGGTGTTTATAAGATGTGTAGATGGGGCACATAGGGATGTAGTTTAGGTGTGGACATGGGAGCGTGAGGGACTCAATGACCGTAAAGGTCCTTCCCATCCTAAATGATTCTATGAGTCTACGATTCTTTTGAATCTTGGGACTTTGTTTCATCCTCGCCCCTTCTTTGGGAGGCCAGGAGGTGTCACAGAATTTTCCTGCCCTGGGCACTGCTCACCCCCACATCCCACTGCCCCCAGGAAGAGCCCTGAGCCACAAGTGAGGGGCAGGATCTGCCTTGCCAGGGCCTGGGGGTGAGGGCTTGGCCTTTCTGCTTCCTCAGACAAAGCCAGGCTTTCCTCAGCATTACAGCCACCTGCACTCTGCCTTTGCCTACCTGCAATCACAGCCTCCAATTATCTGCTCTAACGAGTCCCCAGGGAGCCTTTGTCAGTAACTGCCCTCAGTGGGGCTCGTTAAGGCTTCCAGGAAGTTTGGGTTGTGCTTCTCATTTCTTGAGCACTTTCTTCAATCTTCTCTCAGTATCTGAGGCTCATGGACTCAGCAGCAAATACCCCATGGGGCTCCTTGGAAACAGAAAGCCTTAACAAGGAATTTATCTCTTTGCAATTTCCTTCAAGACTTGTACAGCTACTTGGGGAGGTTTTGTGGTGTAGTTAATGACAATTTTTTCAAAGTGCATCTAATGAAAATGCTTTCTTGATTGTAAAGGATGTATTTTATGAGTGTTCAGTTTACAGAGGAGGTGATGGAAGCATTCTCCAAGGGATACTGAGGCCGAGTGTCTCCTCAGGAGGTCTGGCCAGGTCAGGAAAAGCAGTCCCGTGATGTCCATCCCTGTATGGACAGCTTTGCTCCTCACCTCCCCAACCCCACCAGGTCTGACCTCGCCCACCTGGGACTGACATCACTGTTCCTTGCATCAGACTTCTCCACTCCAGTCTGGATGTGACAGCTCCATTGCACCATCTCCCACCTGCTCTCCTCAGAGACCTGGCTGCTCACAGCCACAGGGGAATTCTGCCTGTTCTTCAGAAAAGAAAAGTAAAGCACAGTCAGTTTTCATAAACAAGAAAACACTGTGTAATCATACGCAAAGTACAAACTGCCTCTAATGAGGTTGCCTTTCTACAAGGGATAATCTTAGGAGAAATAGTTGAGGTAGGTAGATACACAAAGATAGATATAAACATAATGAAAGAGCTGGCTGAGGAGACAATGAGACTACTGAGAGACAGGCAAGGTTTTACTCCCTGAGGGTGAAAGAGCAGCAGAGGTGAGAGGTACCTGGATGAACAAAGAGTAAAGGGAGGAGAAAACTGGAGAATGATGGAGAGGGCCTTTTCCTAGACAGTCTGCATCTGAAAAGACGACTTTGCAAATGACCATTGTATCAGGACAAGTGTAAGTATAGGAAAGATTAGAGAAACAAAATACACCATATAACAGACAAAATAGTTGTAGTGAAGTCACAAGGGAAGACTGAGATTTCTTTGGAATATCACCTCTGGAAGGTGACAGGCTTGGCAGAGCTCTCTTGTGAGTGAGGACAAGCCAATGTTGCCCCCACCTTTGAAAGAGGCCCAGCCCAGGGACCCACAGGCTGTACAAGCTCCCTGGGGTGATTAGTGTGCCATCAATTAGAGTCCCCTTGGGTGACATTTCTGGGCACCGGAAAGAGGACAATGTGTCCAAAAGCAGTCAGCGCGGACTTTCCAAGGGTAAATCAAGCCTCAGTGAGGAAGTGGTGACAGCAGGGAAAGCTCTCGGGTTTCCTGTGTCCATGGAAGTCAGTCAGATGTTGGTACAGTCAGACCAGCTGCATGTTTCTTGTCCTGCTCCAGGCAGGGTTGCTCAGATGCAGGGCTACTTGACAGGTATCTCCAAACAGCCCAGATCATTTCCTTTGCTTAACCATTCATTCCCATTGCACTATTTTCCCACGTCTCAAGTCCCACTCTTTAACCAACTTCATCCTCTCCCTTGCAAAAAGTCAACCCCTTTTCACCATTTCCCCACTGGCGCTGCCTTTCCTCACTTTGCTCCCACCTTTGCTGTTTCTGAGATGGTATCCCAGTGCTTTCTACTTTGATTAGCAACTCCATTACACCAGTACTGTCTTCTTATCTGTAGCGTCCTGCAGCTTCTACAATGATGCTCTTGCTAGAGGCACCCTGACTCAGGATGAACATCAGCACCTGCTGGTGGCAGGTGGGATGCACCTATCCCAGAGGGGGAAAAGAATTTTGGGGCAGGAGTTAGCAGGGCTCATTGACAGGGCTTTAAATTTGATATGAGGGGGGAAGGGGAAATAACTGGGCCTGTCAGGATTAAACCCAAGGGAAGCACGCCAGGGCTTGAAGGATGCTGGACTAGTGAGGACTCTCGCTCTGCCATTTCATTTGAGCAAAGGGATAAACGTTTAGAAATTTCTGATTGCGAACAATGGGAAAACCCTCTCCCGAAAGGGGAAAAGGGTACTAGGCCAGGAGTTAACAAAGCTCATGGACAGAGCTTTAAACTAGAAGTGAAGGGGGAAGGGGATAAAACCGGGCCCACTGGTAATGAGCCTGGGGGTAAAGGGGCAAGGATGGGGGTGAAATGGGGAGCCCAGATCAAGTGCATCTACGCTAATGCACGTAGGATGGGCAACAAACAGGATGAGCTGGAAGCCATTGTGCAGCAGGACAGCTATGACGTAGTTGCCATCACAGAAACGCGGTGGGACGACGGTCACGACTGGAATGTTGCAATGAGTGGCTATAAGCTCCTCAGAAGGAATAGGCAAGGAAGGAGAGACGGGGATGTGGCTCTGTACATTTGGGAGTGTTTGACTGTATAGAGCTTGATTCCGGTGACGATGAAGTTGAGTGTTTATGGGTAAGGATGAAGGGGAAGGCTAACAAGGGGGATTTTGTGCTGGGAGTCTGTTATAGACCACCCAACCAGGATGAGCAGGTTGATGAAGTGTTCTGTAAGCGTCTGGCTGAAGTCTCGCAATTGCCAGCCCTTGTTCTGGTTGGGGACTTCAACCTACTGGATATCTGCCGGCAATACAATCCATCAGAGAGCAGGCAGTCTAGGAGGTTCCTTGAGTGTATGGAAGATAACTTCCTGACACAACTGGTAGGAGAGCCTACCAGGGGAGGCGCCTCACTAGACCTACTTTTCACAAACAAAGAAGGACTAGTGGGAGATGTGGAGGTCGGAGGACGTCTTGGTCTTAGCAATCATGAAATGGTCAAGTTTTCAATTCTTAGTGAGGTAAGGAAGGGGGTGAGCAAAACCTCCGCCTTGGACTTCCGGAGGGCGGACTTTAGCCTGTTCAGAACCCTGGTTGGGAGGGTCCCTTGGGAGAGAATCCTGCAGGGCAAAGGGGTCCAGGAGGGCTGGATGCTCTTCAAGAAGGAAATCCTAAAAGCCCAGGAGCAGGCTGTCACCATGAAGCGCAAAATTAAAGAGTGGGGAAAATGGCCAGCCTGGATGAACAAAGAGCTTTTGATGGGACTTAGGGGAAAAAAGGAAGGTTTACCACCTTTGGATGAAGGGACAGGCAACTCAGGAGGAGTACAGAGATCTTGTTAGGTTACACAGAGAAAAAATTAGGAAGGCAAAAGCCCAGCTGGAACTCAACCTGGCCATTAATATAAGGGACAACAAAAAAAGTTTTTGTAAATACGTCAACAAAAAGAGAATCAGGGAGAATCTCCATCCCTTCCTGGATGCGGGGGGAAACATTGCGACCAAGGACAAGGAGAAGGCTGAGATACTTAATGCCTTCTTTGCCTCCGTCTTCAATAGTCAGACCAGCTACCACCAGGGTGTACAGCCTCCTGGGCTGGAAGATAAGGATGGAGAGCAGAACAACCCCCCCGTAATCCAGGAGGAAGTAGTTAATGATTTGCCTATGCACCTGGACACGCGTAAGTCTATGGGGCCTGATGGAATTAACCCAAGGGTACTCAGGGAGCTGGCGGGAGAGCTCACCAAGCCTCTCTCCATTATCTATCAACAATCCTGGTCAACAGGAGAGGTACCAGATGACTGGAGGGTGGCCAATGTGACGCCCATCTACAAGAAGGGCCGGAAGGAGGATCCGGGAATCTCTAGGCCTGTCAGCCTGACCTCAGTACCGGGAAAGATCATGGAGAGGATCATCTTGAGTGAGCTCTCACGGCAAGTGCAGGGCAGCCGAGGGATCAGGGCCAGCCAGCATGGGTTTATGAAAGGGAGGACCTGCTTAACCAACTTGATCTCTTTCTATGACCATGGGACCCGCCTTCTCCATGCGGGGAAGGCTGTGGACGTTGTCTACCTGGACTTTGGTGAGTCCCCCACAGCGTTCTCCTGGAGAAGCTGGCAAATCATGGCATAGACAAGTGTACTTTTTACTGGGTAAAACCTGGCTGGATGGCCGTGCCCAGAGAGTTGTGATTAATGGGGTGAAATGCAGTTGGCGGCCGGTCACCAGTGGTGTCCCTCAGGGCTCAGTTTTGGGGCCAGTCTTGTTTAATATCTTTATTGATGATCTGGATAAGGGGATTGAGTGCACCCCCAGTAAGTTTGCAGATGACATCAAACCAGGTGGGAGTGTTGATCTGCTTGAGGGTCGGCAGGCTCTACAGAGGGACCTGGACAGGTTGGATCATTGGGTCAAGGCCCATGGAATGAGGTTTAATAAGGCCAAGTGATGGGTCCTGCATTTTGGTCACAACAACCCCAGGCAACGCTACAAGCTCAGGGAAGAGTGGCTGGAAAGCTGCCAGCAGAAAAGGACCTGGGGATGCTGGTGGACAACCAGCTTAACATGAGCCAGCAGTGTGCCCAGGTGGCCAAGAAGGCCAATGGCATCCTGGCCTGTATCAGGAACAGCGTGGCCAGCAGGAGCAGGGCAGTGATGGTGCCTCTGGACTGGGCACTGGTGAGGCCTCACCTCGAGTGCTGTGTTCAGTTCTGGGCCCCTCACTACAGGAAGGACATGGAGCTGCTGGAGCGTGTCCAGAGGAGAGCCACCAAGCTGGTGAGGGGTCTGGAGAACAAGTCATACGAGCAGAGGCTGAGGGAACTGGGCATGTTTAGTTTGGAGAAGAGGAGGCTGAGGGGAGACCTCATTGCCCTCTACAACTCCCTGAAAGGAGGGTGTAGAGAGGTGGGTGTTGGCCTCTTCTCCCAAGGGAATAATGGCAGGAGCAGAGGACATGGTCTGAAGTTGGGGCAGGGGAGGTTTAGGTTAGATATTAGGAAGAATTACTTGAGTGAGAGAGTGGTCAGGCACTGGAACAGCCTGCCCAGGGAGGTGGTGGAGTCACCATCCCTGGAGGTATTTAAGGAACGTGTAGCCATGGCACTTCAAGGCATGCTCTAGTGCCCGAGATTCTTGGGTTGTGCCTGTTTGTGGGTGGGTGTGCTGTGTGGTTGTGGGTGTTTGTTTTGTGTGGTTTCGGTTTCGTTTTTGGTGTTTGGTTTCTTTATTTTTTGGTTTGTGTGGCTGGTGCTAGTTAGGGAGTTCAGCTCTGGAAGGGAATTGCCCAGTGCCTGTCCCGACCTGTGGTCCAGGGCTGCCCCACAGCAGGAGGATGAGCTGCCAGAGCACTCGGGCTCCATAGCAAGGCAAGGGCTCAGAAGGAGAGCGTGGGAGTGAAAGAGCACAAGCTGGAAAAGACCAAGGTTGGTGCTCGCTGACAGAGCTGCTGTGCTCGGACTCTTTCCCCTCCACCTCTGCTCACAGGCATTGCCCTGCAGCTCCAGAGAAAGCCTGAGAAGAAGGATTTCGGGCAACAGGTCGCTGGATGGTTTTATATTTTATTTTAATCCACAGAGAGAGCAGGTCCTCATTTATACAGTATGTAGATTTCACAAATTTGGAAAAATACATAATTCGAATCAGCAAAACAAGTTGGTTTTTTTGGTAGAAAACATTATACAAAGTAAAGCAAAAAAAAACCCAACAAAAGCCAAACAAAGGCCTAAACACAGAATTAAAACTAACATAAACTACAGTACATGAGCTTGACATATAATGAGTTACATTAACAGTGATTTGTAAAAGAAAACAGCTTATTGTTTCAGAAAATCATCTGGTCATCAGTTTCCACACTGCACCTTTGAGCTCTTTGTTCCTCATGCTGTAGATGAGGGGGTTCACTGCTGGAGAAAACACTGAGTACAGAACAGCCACCACCAGGTCCAGAACTTGGGAGGAGATGGAGGGGGGCTTCAGGTGGGCAAACACTGCAGTGCTGAGAAACAGGGAGACCACGGCCAGGTGAGGGAGGCACGTGGAAAAGGCTTTGTGCCGTCCCTGCTCAGAGGGGATCCTCAGCACAGCCCTGAAGATCTGCACATAGGACACCACAATGAAAAGAAAACAGCCTAAGCCTGAACAGGCACTGACCACAAGAAGCCCAACTTCCCTGAGGTAGGAGTGTGAGCAGCAGAGCTTGAGGATCTGGGGGATTTCACAGAAGAACTGGTCCAGGACATTGCCCTGGCAGAGGGGTAGGGAAAATGTATTGGCCGTGTGCAGGAGAGCATTGAGAAACCCACTGCCCCAGGCAGCTGCTGCCATGTGGACACAAGCTCTGCTGCCCAGGAGGGTCCCGTAGTGCAGGGGTTGGCAGATGGCAACGTAGCGGTCGTAGGACATGACAGTGAGAAGATAAAACTCCGCACCAATGCAAAAGAAAAAAAAGAAGAGCTGTGCAGCACATCCCCAGTAGGAGATGGCCCTGGTGTCAAACAGGGAATTGGCCATGGATTTAGGGACAGTGGTGGAGATGGAGCCCAGGTCAAGAACGGAGAGGTTGAGGAGGAAGAAGTACATGGGGGTGTGGAGGCGGTGGTCACAGGCGATGGCGGTGATGATGAGTGCGTTTCCCAGGAGGGCAGCCAGGTAGATGCCCAGGAAGAGCCCGAAATGCAAGAGCTGCAGCTCCCGTGTGTCTGTGAATCCCAGGAGGAGGAACTGGGTGATGGAGCTGCTGTTGGACATTTGCTACCACTGGCTGTGGTTATCTGTTGAGAAGGAAAAGGCAGTACAAAGTTCACCCTGACTTCTCTGAGCAAAACTGATTGCATGTCTCATTGCAACCCCCCACTCAGGCTCTCTCTTTTCAGGAAGACCTCTCTGCAGCTCCCTCACTTGAGCCCTGGCTTTTGCTGGATGGGGGTGCCATTGGGAGCAGGGACTCTGGAATGGGAAACTGAGGACTCCTTCTGGCTGTGCCACAGGTTGATCTCAAATTAAATGTACTTGTGAGACATCAAAGAACTTTTTGTCTCTGTTCCCTGCAATTTTCCCAGCTGCAGAACTGAGCTGAGGGGATTTTGTTTTGTTTAATGTGTTCTAGATTCACCTGCCACGTTTAGGAGTGGGTTTGGATGCTTGAAATCCTTCACATTTCTAATGCATTCCAAGTGAAATCCTGTGGGTCCCGAGCAGCAAAGGGACTGTCCCTTAGTGCAGAGAGAGGAGAGCTGCTCTGCCCATCGGTCCTGTTCTCAGCTGCCCTGTGTTGGCAGCTTGGACCTGGAGGAGGGTCACACTCCGATGTCCCCCTAAAAAGAAAGAGGACGCTGCAGAGAGCAGAGGAATCCAGGTTCAAAGAGCAGATTCACAGACTCCTCGCCCTTTCTCATCTCTCCCCTCCCAGACTGGGACACAGAGGGATCACTGCAGTGGCCCATCTAACGCTGCCCAGCAGCATTTCCATGGCCTCAGCACCCAGATGTCTTCTCCATGGGCATCCTGGGCAGCACAGAGATACTCTGGGAGAGCTGTGCCCTTCTGGAGGGCACCCTGCAGCCCCACAGGACACCCCAGGGAAAAAGCTGAATGTCCTGAGCTGGCCTGGAGGAGACTTGGGCACGTTTCTCCCCTAGACACGTCTGTAGAGCAGGACCCAAAGGATGGGAGTCTGAACAGGAGCTGAATCTGCCGCCCCCGACCCCCACCCCCGGCACTGACTCAGGAAAGCCAATGGTGAGAACCAGGGCAGCGCAGGCAGGAGGGGACGGCAGTGAAACGCCACAATGCTCCTGGCCAAGGGAGGAAGGACACACAAACAAGATGGAAATCAGGGGTTTGCCCTTTCCTGGGCTCTGGCTGCTGCAGGGGTGATGCGCAGCCAAGACCCCATGGGCCTGAGGACAGAGGCTCTGCCTGGGCTGGGAAAGGAGACCAGGGAGGAGCTGCTCAGGGGAAGGTGTCTGTGCTGCAGGGACAGCAGGGAGGTGCCCACATCCCCTTCCCCAGCCTTTCTGGCAGCAGCTCCCTCTCACTCCCTGCCCATGTCTCTGCTGCCAGGAGCCGTCTCCCTGTCCCCAGCTCAACTCCTGCCAGTGCTCACAAACCCCATCCCACCCGCTGGGCGCCCACCTCTGCCTGCAAACACCTCCCAGGGGCATCTCTGCGTGTGCAGGGGCTAAAGAGCAGATCACACAAAACCTGATGCGGCTGCAAAGGGGAAGATGCTGCTGAGTGAATGTGCTTCCTGAGAAGTCCCCTTAGAAATGTCACGAGGAAGAGCTTAACCCGTGAGAAGCCCTGACCCGTGCAGCACTCTCTTGACAGCAGAGGCACCGTGCCCTCACCTGCTCGTCCCTACCCTACCGTTGTGGTGGTCACTCCTTCCACCCACAGCTTCTCCCCACACTCCCCGGGCAGGCTACAGCTGACCCTGGCAGCAGCAGAATCCCTTCCCAGCACACAGTGCCCTGGGGTGTAGGGTCCCCGCTCTGATGGACAGCCCTGGGCAGCCCTGTTTGCACACGCGGCTTCACGCCTCTGATGCCCAAGGCCTTCTCTGAAGCATGTCCTCCTCCTCCACACCAGAAAACCCAGCAGAACCTTCCCGACAGGTCCTATCGGTCGTGGCATGTGCCAGGTCTAGGAGACGCTTCCAGGAACTCAGCTGCGTTGCCCTGCAGCCAGAGACTTACCGTGTCAAAGCCTGGGAAGATTTCTCCCCCTGGTGAGCTCTCACTCACCACCCCAGACTGCCTTTACCTCTCTCTCACATCTCTTGTCTCCCCTCGGTGCCTGCAGGCAGTGCCCTCAGCCCTGCTGCGCTTGGCAGAGGAGCTGCTCCTGGGCAGAGCTGTCTCTCTGCCGCGCTGCCCCATGGCCAGGAGCTCCCTCCATCCCAGGAGCCCGGCCCAGCTCAGCAGCAGAGCAACAGCCCAAGGCAGCGCTTCCTCTGGCCCCTCTGGGCTCCCTCAGAGATGTCCCTGGGGCTCCAGGGCAACTGACTCTGAAACCAACTGAAGTCATTAATGATGTTTGTTCCTTCCGCTGGGGAGAGACACTTCTTTCCAGCAGTGGCATTTCCCCTCTCAGAGACAGAGTTAGGTCCAAGAATGACCTCTTCTTGAGGTCACTGTGAGACAGGACACCCAGGCAGTGAAAGGGAGGAATCTCCTCTACCTCCTGTACCCATGCAAACCACAGGTGGCATTTGAGGTGCCAGAGGTGGTCCAAGACACTTGCAGATAACTGATGGAAACATTCAGAAGGACTGGGCAGCACCTGGGCTCATCATTTCGGAGGCTGGTGGAGCATGCCTTTGGCCAGCTGAAGTGACAGCAGATGTCCCCATTTAGGGCCATGAAGCTGATCCTGCTCATTGTGTCCAGGGCAGCCCATAGAGCTATTCCTCTGGGAGAACGGAGTCATTGCCATCAGGAGAGCTAAGCCTCTCTCTTCTCCACCAGCTGCATTTACCAGCTCTCCAGGGGCAGTGAGGGCAGGTTTCTCAGAGACACCCCTCCAAGGCCTCACCTAACTCAGGGCAGCTGCTCAATTTGGAGGTTGACTCCATCCTGTGGTGCTGCCTGAGGTGCCAGGGCTCTCCAGCACAGCAGCACGCAGCCAGCAGGGACAGCACAGGACTTGCAGGAACACCGTCCCCATTCAGAGCAGCCACATCGTCACAGACCCCAGGAGAACCTCAGACACGTTCAAGGTTTTCATTAAAGCAATCGCAGGGGGTCAAGTCCTGTCCCTTCTCCATCCAGTAGATGCTGGCAGTGCTGCTCCCGCATCCTTTAGTCATCCCTTTGATGATGCAATCAAGGAGCAGAGCAATGGTTTTCACAGTGTTGGATCACAGGTTGTCCATAGCCAAGGACATTTTCAAGAGCACCTTGTCCTTCCTGGAGATCAGCTTCACCTGCACCATAGGCCCTCCAGGGCTGCAGAGACACCACAGGCAGCAAAGCCCTCTCCTGCCAGGGCCGCGCAGTCCAGCCCTGCGTCTCTCTGGTCCGAAGGGTTTGCTCTCCTCAGGGACATTTCATTTCCTCTTTACAGGTGTGGCTACTGCTGAATTTTGTCAGAGAAGGTGCAGATGTATCTGAGGTCCTCTTTGTCCTCTTTGTCTTCAGCCATAAGGTCTCCCAGGCCTGTGTTCCTTGAAGCAGGACTCTGGAGGAGAACAACCAGCAGTGGATGTGGGGCAAGTCAGGGGTTACTTGAGCAAGCTCAGACATGAAGTGGTGGGGCAGGATCGAAGGGTTCTGACAACTTGGGAATCAAATAGAATAGAATAGAATAGAATAGAATAGAATAGAATAGAATAGAATAGAATAGAATAGAATAGAATAGAATATTTCAATTGGAAGGACCTACATCAATCATCTAGTCCAACTGCTCGGCCAATTCAGGGCTGGTCAAAAGTTAAAGCGTGTATTTGAAGGCATTTCCAAATGCCTCTTAATCACTGCCAGGCTTGGGGCATCAACCACCTCTCTGGGAAGCCTGTTCCAGTGTTTGACCACCCTCTCGGTAAAGGAAAGCTTCTGGATGTCCAGTCTAAACCTCCCCTGTTCCAGCTTTGAACCATTCCCACGCGTCCTATCCCTGGTTCCCAGGGAGAAGAGACCAGCACCTCCCTCTCCACTTCTCCACCTCAGGGGACTGTAGAGAACAAGGAGGTCATCCTTCTGCCTCCTTTTGCCCAAACTAGACAAGCCCAAAGTCCTCAACCGATCCTCATCGTGCCTTCCAGCCCTTTCACCAGCTTTAATGCCCTCCTCTGGATGCTTTCAAAGACCTTCACATCCTTCTTAAATGGTGGGGCCTTGAACAGCACACGCTATTCAAGGTGAGGCCACACCAACACTGAATGCAGTGGGATAATCCCCTCTCTCGACCGGCTGGTTCTACTGTCTTTGATGCCCCCCAGCGTGCTGTTTGCCCTCTTGGCTGCCAGGGCTCCCTGCTGACTCCCAGGGACTCCTGCTGGGACTCCTGCTGCCAACCAGCACCCCAGATCCCTTTCTGCAGGGCAGCTCTCCAGCCACTCCTCTCCCAATTTATACTTGTGCCCGGCAATACTCCGTCCTAGGTGAAGGATCTGGCATTTGGACGTGTTAAATTTCATCACATCAATCATCGGCCAGTGCTCCAATCTCTCTAGATCTCTCTGCAAGGCATCTTGTCCCACAAGAGGGTCAATAGCAACGCCCAGTTTGGGATCATCAGCAGACTTGCTCACGGTGCATTCAACTCCTGCGTCCAGATCGCTGATAAACGTATTGGATAGAACCGGCCCTAGAATTGAACCCTGAGAAGCAACACTGGTAGCCCTATTCACTGCAACCCTTTGAGCTCTGCCCTTCAGCCGCTTCTTCACCCAGTGCACCGTGAACCCAGAAGCTCGTCTAGAAGGATGCTGGGAGGGACAGTATCAAAAGCCTTACTAAAACCCAGAAAATCTACATCCACTGCTTTCCCTTCATCCAGTGGGCGGGTGACCTTATCATAGAAGGATATCAAATCAGTTAGGCAGGACTTTCCCTCTGTGAACCCATATTGACTGTTCTTTAAGTGCCTTTCAATAGGACCCAGTATAACCTTCTCCATAAATTTTTCCAGGAACTGAGCTTAGACTAACAGGTCTGTAGTTCCCTGGGTCTTCCCTCACACCCTCTGGGTAAATTGGAATAGCAATGGCTACGTCCCAGTCAGGGGGGACCTCTCCTGACTCCCAAAACATTTGGTAGGTGATCGACAGGGGTCCTGCCATCACATTCACCAGCTCCTTCAGTGCTCTGCGGTGAATCCCATCAGGCCCCGTGGACTTGTGAACATTAATCTGATCCAGTTGGTGCCTCATGATTTCAGTGTCCACAAATGGACAGTCTCTGTTCCCACACTTGGGCTCCTCCGACTCAGGGGACCGGGCAGCCCAAGCTCTAGCTGCATTATTAAAGCCTGAGGCCAAAAAAGCATGGCATGCCTCTGCTTTCTCTTCATCCCTATTAGTCAGATGACCATCTTCAACAAGTATTGGTCCAATGCTTTCTTTTGACCTCCCCTTGCTATTAGCATACTTTAAAAAGCCCTTCTTGTTTTCTGAGACAACACTGGCCAGTTTCAACTCTAATTGAGCTTTGGCCTTTCCTGCCTTCTCCCTGCATATACGAACCACAGCTCTGTAATCTTCCTGCGAAGCCTGACCTTGCTTCCAGAGACTGAAGCATTTCTTTTCCTCCTGAACTTCACGAGGCGTTCCCTCTTCAGCCAAGCTGGTCTCCTGCCCAGCTTGCTGGAGTTACGGCAGAGTGGAATTGCTGGCTCCTCTGCTTCGAAAAGGTGGTTCCTGAAGACTGCCCAGCACTGCTGGGGAAGAGGGAAGGGTTTGTGCACCACAGGGGAGTGCAGAGAGAGCGATGTATGGGTAGCAATAGGTGTGTTAGAGGTAGGAAAAGATCTGAAATACCATGGGTGAGGTGGGGTCATGTTGAATTGAAGCAGGTTGATTCTTCAATTTGAGGCAGCAGCAGAAGGTACGTGTGCCGTTCCGTGCTGGGATATGGAGTGAGGATTCAAGCAAGTCTGGAGGCCAGGACATCTTGGGAGCTGGGGGAGCATTAGCAGGGCCTTGGAAGAAGCTGGATCAGTTGTGGAAACCTCACAGGCACCAGCAATTACTCAGAAATCTTTGTGTTTGAAGACACAGCCAGTGAGGACAGGGAGACACCAGTAAAGCGTGGGAGATCCTGGGTCAGAGTGATGTGAGGAACCAGGGGGGGAGTTGAAGTCTGCAAGGAAGCAGGCACAGTCGCAGGACAGTGGAGAACAGCCTGTGGTGGGGACAACCAAGGGCCTTGGTGGGGTCAGAACCAAGAACAACATCATCAACAGAACTGAAATCCTTGTCCTCTTGGCTATGGCTGCTGTCTCTGCCACTGAGGCCCACAAGAGGACAGCAGTTCCTTAAGTCCCCAGTGCATCCTTACCTCCTCACCTCCACAGAGGCTGGGGGGTGTCCCACTGCTGTCCTGCACCCCGCTTTGCACAGCCCCACCTCTCCCTGCCCCAGGAAAAGCCCTGAGACTCCCATGAGGGAAGAATCCCCTTTCCCAGGGGACAGGGGCCAGGGCTTTGCTCTCTTGATCAACTAAATGCATCCAAGGTTTTCAGAGCCATCCCCACGTGTGGTTTTCTACCTGTAACCAGTGCTTCTGCCTTTCTGCTTCACCAGTCCCCAGGGATGGCAATTTGCCTGCTCCTTCCCTCCAGGGTCTCTCTGGTGATGGCCCTCGGTGGGGCCTGCTGACACCCTCAGGAACTTGGAGGTTTGCTGCCCACTGTTACTTCTCCAGATGCTTGTTCAGTCTTTCAGGATCTGCAGTTCAGGAACTTGGCTCATTAACATGCAAAACGCCCTAACAAGCCAAGCCTCTGGGCAGTTTTCAGGAATCCCTCGGTTCTTATGCAGTAAGTGATCGGGATTTCAGAAGTGACAGTATCACAATACTAAAAAATAAGAAACTATTTCTTCTTTCTAATATTTTATCTATTTTTTTTCTTACACGTGGGGTGATATCAGCAATCTCCAGTCAATATTGATCCTGAATGTCTCCCGATGCAGTTTGAATATGCAAGGCAAGACCCTTTATGTCAGACTCTACAAGATGGTAGCTGGGGATATCGAACACCTGTTTATATGCTCGATAGAATAATTAGGTTGCAAGCCGTACTCGAAGTAATTACCAATCAGACCGCCTCAGCATTAGAATTAATAGCGGCCCAACAAACACAGATGCGAACTGCAATGTACAAGAATAGATTGGCATTAGGCTGCCTACTAGCAGAAGAAGGGGGGGTATGTGGCAAGTTTAACACTTCAGAATGTTGTCTTCAAATTGATGATAACGGGCAAGCTGTGAGAGATCTAGCAACGAACATCAGAAGACTAGCACGTGTCCCGGTGCAAAAATGCAAAATGGAAGTCTATGATAGAGGCCAACTGGTGGGATAAATTTTTGGAGTATCTTGGTGGAAAAAGGTGGGCTTCATTTCGTTATGTGCTACTACTGGGCTGCTGTTCATACCTTGCTTTATTCCTTGTGCAGTGAGATGGATTTCTAGCGTGGTAGAAGGAATGCAAGTGACCAGTCTACCAGATGCGAAGGCCTCAAATCAAGATGTTACACCACAGAGAATTCTGGTCCTAAGGAAAAGGGACCACCAGAAGGAAGAACAAAATGAGAGGTTACAGTTATTATTAAATAAATGGGAAGAAGGTTATGAGCTTCAGCAAAAAAGTAATGAATGAAAAGGGGGTGAACTGTGAGAAACGGGTTAAGTTTTGCTTCAGCAAATGGATATATGTTTGTTAGTGTGTCTGCACTAAGAAAGGAGGCTTAGTGATAGTAGAATCTAATCAATGGCACCCAACTAATCCTTAGAACTGCCCTGGGTCTGTCAAGGGATCCTTGTTTACAGAACGTTATCCAGGTAAAGAGAAACAGACTGGCATGTGGCCTTCAATACAGGAACCCAGAAGATAGGGGAGTATCGATAAGGCCAAAGAAACCAGGCCTGGACAGTAAAACTGCTGAGGGGGCTGTGAAGACCGCTGAGTGGACTAAGGTCATCTAGAGGGCAGCTGATGAAGAGGAGGATACGACCACCTGAGGAAGTAAACGACCACCAGAGTGCTTGTAATTACTAACACTGGACAGTAGATGGCAGCAAAGACAGTGAAATAACTTGTAGCGCAATCAACTAATCAAAGGCGTGTTTAGGATAATGATTTCGTAGGGGAGGTGTGTGTATGCCCTGTAAGGTGAAAAGGTGTGAACTGAACCTGTAACGGGTCAGGCGGTCGGGAAGAATGTGAGCTCCAACTTCTCAACCAACGAGAAGAGAGACAGAAACTCCGGCGGCCGGGATAGGGTATAAATACCTAAAAGCTGAAAGATGAGGTGTGCCTCTGCTTTGAGACGCACCACATTCAGCACTGTTTCGTATAATAAATCTTTACTTTTTTTATCTTTGCTTCGGCGACTTTGTTCTCTATCAAATTCTAATCGTGAGCCGGTGTTTCTAACAAATCTCATGTCTGTTTCGATGGTGAGAACCCCAGGAGGTGTAGCATTGAATGGGCCTTCGACCCAAATGCGGCAAGCCATGCAGACAACCATGCAGACCCCCTCCATAGGAGACAGTCTCCTCTTTTGGTCATTCAAACCACTCCAGGATTTTCTTACAAGGAAACAACACTATTCGTCATCTCGACAGTCAAACAGACAGGATGTTTCCATGAGAACTTCCTGCAGCAGTGCCGGGTACAGGGAGGGCCACGCGGGAGGCAGAATGTCTGGTACAGACTGGGACCTTTCTGCAGGCTCCTGTGTGACAATGTGCTGCTGAGGTTGTCCTGTGGCCAAGGCATCTGTGCAGCACAGCCCAGGGGTGAAGGCCACTCTGTACGTACAGCCCAGCCCAGCACGAACTGCTCGATGTACAATGGTTCTTCTGGGCAGGATCACAGCTCAGGTTTCCCCGTGAGAAGTCAGCTGAGGTGCTGTGGCCCAAATATGCACTGCCAGGAGGAGTCCCATGTCTACTCACAGAACTGGGATGGTTTGGGATTGAATGAGATGTGGTGGGACATCTTGCTGAGCTGTGGTGCTGCAATGGAAGGGTACAGGCTCTGCTGGAGGGAGTAGCAGGGAAGAGGACGACAAGCAGAATGCCCCCTGAGTGAAGGAGCAGCTCAGATCTATGGAGCTCCTGTGTGAGATGGGTCAAGGGTTGAGTGAGCTTGTGTGAGTGAGGATGAGAGGAGAAGCCAGTAAGGGTGAAAATGTCTTGGCCATTATACTCCACTTGATCGGGCACAGTAGGCAGAATAAGTCTTCTAACAGCAACCTGAAGAAGTCTCCAAGTCAATGAGCAGGTTCCTATGGGGAACAGTAGTTGCCCTGGCATTCACTGGCCAGGCAAAGACACAGGGTGCCAGCAGCCTGGAGGACCTTGGGACAACTTCTTAACACAGCTGCCAGGTGGGCAAACAAGGGTGATGCTCACCTGGACCTGGTCCTGGCAAAAAACAAATTAAAAAAAAAAAGAGTGGTCAGGGAGGTGAAAATCAGTGTCAGCCTTGGCTGCTGTCACCAGGAAATAGTGGGGTCCCAGGTGCCGAAGAGGAGTGAGGAAGGCCAGCAGCAGAGCAAAAACGGGTGGACTCCAGAGAAGAAGACTTTGATGTACTTGGGAGACTGATGCGAGTGGTGCCATGGGAAGCAGCTCTGAAGGCTGAAGGGTCATGGAAAATCTGATAGGCCTTACAGGACAGCCTCCTCCAGGCACAAAAATGATCTCTCCAAATACCCCTGAAAAGAAGCAACCGTCTCAGGAGGCTGCTTGTTGGAACTGACTGAGCTCCAGGACAAAGAGGCAGCACAAAGGAGGTGGAAGCAGGGAAGTTGCAGAGGAGGAATTGAGAAACCTTGTCCCAGGACGTAGGGATGATGTCAAAGCCAAAGCTCCCATGGGCTTGACAGATGAAGGGAAGGACAGCAAAAGCACAACGAGCTGATCCAGGCTTCGAGGGTCATGGGAATGAGTCACCCTCTGCCTGGAGGCCTGTGACAAGTGGGCACTGCAGATATTTGCATCCTGACTGCCTCAGCGTGGGCGATGGGGATCCCCCTGCTGGGGGTGGCTCTGCCAGCCCAACCACATGGTGCAGACTCTACTTGGAGACATTCCTGTAACCCAAATTCCTTGGCGTTAATGCAGAATTGGCAAGTTGAAATCAAGCATTTCATGCACTTGGCCTCTTCGCCTTGACATCTTTTCGCTTTGACTCCACTCCCGAAATCAACCACAGAAGAATTGAAGATGAAAGGAAAATTATGGCCTGGCTTGGCTCCTCAGGGCGTTTTGCATGTTAATGAACCCTCTGGTGCCGAGTTCCTGAACTGCAGATCTCTAAAGGCTGACCAAGTCTCTAGAGGACTAAGAGCCAGCAGCAAACCTCCAGGTTTCTGAGAGTGTTTGCAGGCCCTGCTGAAGTCCATCACTGAAGAAACCACGGAGGGAATGAGCAGACAAGGGTCCTGTCCCTGGGGGCTGGTGAAGCAGGAAGTTGGAGACACTTGGTACAACGGAAAATTTAAAAGTAGAGATCACTGTGGAAGCCCTTGATGTGCTCTTCCAAGCAGGAAGGCCACGTGCTTACCCACATCCCCTACAGATGGGGCTCCTTTCCCTCTTGGCATGTTCGGGGCTCTTCCTGGGGGCAATGTGATTGGGAGTGTGTGTTGCCAGGTGCAGGTCAGCAGTAGGGCACCTCCCAGGATTTATGGGGGGTGGCTGAGGAGGCAACGAGGCACTGGAGCTGGAAGGATCTTGTGTTCTCTCCTGGGTCTCAGTGGAAGAGACAGAAGTGACAGGCAAGAGAACAAGGGTCTCAGATCTGTTGGGGTGTCAACGCCCCACCAAGGCCCTTGGCCATCCCCACCACAGCTACACTGTCCTGTGCCTGTGCCTGCTTCCTTGTTTCCAACACCAAAATGTGGGTGTCTGAGGATTTGCCAATGCCAGTGAGTTCCCCACATTTCACCTGGTTTCCTCCAAAGCCTTGCTACTGCTCATTTATCCCCAAGATTTCCAAGCTCCAGAATCCTGGAGAATCCATGCCAGAATCCTCTCTGTAGCTCCACATCCCAGCACTGAACAGCCAACCCCCAATATTTCATTTCTTCTTCCTGCCTTTAGCACACTCACTGCTGCCCCCACACTGCTCTCTCCCTGCACGCCCATGTGTCTCACAAACCCTTCCTCTGCCCCTGCAGTGCTGAGACCTCAGCCCAGGAGGTTTGTGCATCCTCCAGGCTCATGGATGTTTCCTGAAGTCCATCCAAGTGTGGGCAGTGAAGGAGGGGAAAGGAGCAAGTTGTCAGCCCATGGGGCATTCCTAAGAACAGCCACCCCCAGCAGTGGGCATTCCCCATCCGCCAGGCTGAGGCAGGCACACAAGAGATGAATGTCTGTATCACCCCTGGTTTGCAGAGGAAGGGTCTTCCTTCCTGCCATTGTCCCAGGAGAAGCCTCTTCCTCAGCCTCTGCCCACAAACATCCACTGCTTCCCACGGCTGGCTTCAGACACGGCTGTAAGGATTGGCTAAAGCCATCAGCCGTCCCCTTGCTTCTCGCTGACGTTGCTTGACCCTCTCTAACAGACTTACACGTGGCCAATCACCACTGCTCAGGGCCACTCGCCCTTTGGAAGAGCATTTTGGACTTTCCTAGTGCTTTTTATAATCTTCCTCGCTCCCTCCAGAGCACATGGTGGGCTTTCTTGGCCAAACAGGGCCTTTTTCACCATCTCTTAAGAAACAGTCGTCTTTTTATGATCCTCTGTGCGGGAATAGTCATCCCAGAAAAGCACCAAAAGTATCCAAATAGCAGTTGAGTGAAGTGCCAGTAAGAACCAGGTGAACTCCCCCCATGGCCGTGGCTCCCTGGCAAGGAGCCTCTTCTGAGAAGGTGATCCGGCCCCTGCCACTCTCTGGAGAGGGAAACCAGCAGCGTCTGTGCCACACGGGGACACAAGGGGTGACTTTTGCAAGACCACCCTTCATCTGAACCACTTTTGATATGTACTTCAGGATGGGATATCATACCTTATATGGCAAATACTAATTTAATTGCCATTGTCCAGACTTGCTATTGTGGAAGTAGACTGTTACTTTAACATTTCTTTTCATCATTATTATTATTTTTTGCCACTCTAAAGGAAATCACAGAATCACTGGAAGGATCACTGATGCTTTATCAACAGAAGACCCGCCAGCTTTGCATCTCAAGAAATAGGATGCCAGAGGTCAAGAGAAGGATGGGTTGGGAAAACTCATGGGATTTGGGAAACTGAAGCGTGAGCCCCTCTCCCCGACATCCTGCCCTCCTCCGTGACCTGTGTGAGAAACTCCATCCACTGGGTCTGAGCTCACAGTCGTGTCAAGAAAACGGTGTGTACCTGCAGCCAATGTTGTCCTTCCAGTTCAGGATTTGAGCTCCCACTTAAGACCAAGAAGCCCAAGGATCCCAGTTCCTAGAGGGCCAACTAATGAGGACATCCCACAGGCTGGGGGAGTTTTTCTTTACTGACAAAGATTTTGTTGACTTTTTTTCCTCCCTCTTTGTAACTTGACTGTCAGAATTCATGCATTGAATCTACTTTGACCCTTTAAAACTGTCTCTGTGAAAAAATAATCCAGCACAGTTTTGGTTTTTTTGTTTGTTTTTTTTTTCCCAACCCAACTGTACTTGGAGCATTGAAGAGTCTTTCCAGATTTGGAGTGGTTTTTCAGAATGTCTGCTCCAAGAGGGGAAATATCTCAGCCTGCAGATGGAAGGACGGGAGGAGGACAGCATCATTCAGGCTCAAAGGGAATTGGAGGGTGTCTTGACCAACCTCCCATTGAGAACAGGGTCAGACCTGAAGAGTCAGGGCTTTGTTCAAAGATGTCTGGATCCCTTTCCAGGACAGAGCTGTTGCACGCTCTCTGGGAAACAGCTTCCAGTGCTTGACTATCCTCATGCTGGAAAAAGTTCCGCCTTATCTGTCTTGACCATCCCTTTTCTCAGCCCATTGCCTCTTGTCCTTGTATCTTCTACCATGGATTTGACTCAGGCTCAGTCTTCCTGGTAACTGTGTGATGCTGCTCCATGTTCCCCCCAAGAGCTCCTCTCCTCCAAGCTGAACAAGCCCAGCTCTCTAAGCCTCTTCTCACAGTACAAGCTCTGTCAATGTTGGTGTCCCTCCAGTGACCTGGCTCCACTTTGCAAGGTCTCTTAATGCTCTGTCTAAAGCTCCAAGAGGCAGTTTGTGGCTGTTGCCTCTGTCATATCCATTCACCACTGCAGAAGAGACCTTGGGTCTGTCACCTCTCCAGGTAGGCTCTTTCACAGGTTACCCCATGCCTCCCCTTCTGCAGGGTAGAGACGCCCAGTTCCCTCAGACTCTCCTCAAAGCTCAAGCTTTAGGGACTTCACCATCTCGTCAGACCTCCTCTGGACCCTCTCCAGTCTCTCCATTTTCCTTTTGAAATGCAAAGCCCACTGGCTCATCATGGCAGCCATCATGACTCAAAAGCCCTTCTCCTCAGGGCACTCCTTACCTGGTGTGGTCACTGCCCGTGCTGCTGCATGGAGTTGTTGTGCAACTCTTTCTTCTAAACCTTCAGGTTTCTGATGTCCAAATCCCCAGGTGGGTCAAGGTCCCTCTGGACATAAGCTCCAGCGGTCAAGCATTGGAAGTACACGTGCTGATGTTCATCCTGAGTCAGGGTGCCGCTAGCAAGAGCATCATTGTAGAAGCTGCAGGACACTACAGATAAGAAGACAGTACTGGTGTAATGGAGTTGCTAATCTGGGTAGAAAGCACTGGGATACCATGTCAGAAACACCAAAGGTGGGAGCAAAGTGAGGAAAGGCAGCGCCAGTGGGGAAATGGTGAAGAGGAGTTGACTTTTTGCAAGGGAGAGGATGAAGTTGGTTAAAGAGTGGGACTTGAGACGTGGGAAAATAGTGCAATGGGAATGAACGGTTAAGCAAAGGAAATGATCTGGGCTGTTTGGAGATACCTGTCAAGTAGCCCTGCATCTGAGCAACCCTGCCTGGAGCAGGACAAGAAACATGCAGCTGGTCTGACTGTACCAACATCTGACCGACTTCCATGGACACAGGAAACCCAAGAGCTTTCCCCGCTGTCACCACTTCCTCACTGAGGCTTGATTTACCCTTGGAAAGTCCATGCTGACTGCTTTTGGACACATTGTTCTCTTTCCAGGGCCCAGAAATGTCACCCAAGGGGACTCTCATTGATGGCACACTAATCACCCCAGGGAGCTTGTACAGCCTGTGGGTCCCTGGGCTGGGCCTCTTTCAAAGGTGGGGGCAACATTGGCTTGTCCTCACTCACAAGAGAGCTCTGCCAAGCCTGTCGCCTTCCAGAGGTGATATTCCAAAGAAATCTCAGTCTTCCCTTGTGACTTCACTACAACTATTTTGTCTGTTATATGGTGTATTTTGTTTCTCTAATCTTTCCTATACTTACACTTGTCCTGATACAATGGTCATTTGCAAAGTCATCTTTTCAGATGCAGACTGTCTAGGAAAAGGCCCTCTCCATCATTCTCCAGTTTTCTCCTCCCTTTACTCTTTGTTCATCCAGGTACCTCTCACCTCTGCTGCTCTTTCACCCTCAGGGAGTAAAACCTTGTTTGTCTCTGTAATCTCATTGTCTCCTCAGCCAGCTCTTTAATTATGTTTATATCTATCTTTGTGTATCTACCTACCTCAACTATTTCTCCTAAGATTATCCCTTGTAGAAAGGCAACCTCATTAGAGGCAGTTTGTACTTTGCGTATGATTACACAGTGTTTTCTTGTTTATGAAAACTGACTGTGCTTTACTTTTCTTTTCTGAAGAACAGGCAGAATTCCCCTGTGGCTGTGAGCAGCCAGGTCTCTGAGGAGAGCAGGTGGGAGATGGTGCAATGGAGCTGTCACATCCAGACTGGAGTGGAGAAGTCTGATGCAAGGAACAGTGATGTCAGTCCCAGGTGGGTGAGGTCAGACCTGGTGGGGTTGGGGAGGTGAGGAGCAAAGCTGTCCATACAGGGATGGACATCACGGGACTGCTTTTCCTGACCTGGCCAGACCTCCTGAGGAGACACTCGGCCTCAGTATCCCTTGGAGAATGCTTCCATCACCTCCTCTGTAAACTGAACACTCATAAAATACATCCTTTACAATCAAGAAAGCATTTTCATTAGATGCACTTTGAAAAAATTGTCATTAACTACACCACAAAACCTCCCCAAGTAGCTGTACAAGTCTTGAAGGAAATTGCAAAGAGATAAATTCCTTGTTAAGGCTTTCTGTTTCCAAGGAGCCCCATGGGGTATTTGCTGCTGAGTCCATGAGCCTCAGATACTGAGAGAAGATTGAAGAAAGTGCTCAAGAAATCAGAAGCACAACCCAAACTTCCTGGAAGCCTTAAGGAGCCCCACTGAGGGCAGTTACTGACAAAGGCTCCCTGGGGACTCGTTAGAGCAGATAATTGGAGGCTGTGATTGCAGGTAGGCAAAGGCAGAGTGCAGGTGGCTGTAATGCTGAGGAAAGCCTGGCTTTGTCTGAGGAAGCAGAAAGGCCAAGCCCCCACCCCCAGGCCCTGGCAAGGCAGATCCTGCCCCTCACTTGTGGCTCAGGGCTCTTCCTGGGGGCAGTGGGATGTGGGGGTGAGCAGTGCCCAGGGCAGGAAAATTCTGTGACACCTCCTGGCCTCCCAAAGAAGGGGCGAGGATGAAACAAAGTCCCAAGATTCAAACGAATCGTAGACTCATAGAATCATTTAGGATGGGAAGGACCTTTACGGTCATTGAGTCCCTCACACTCCCATGTCCACACCTAAACTACATCCCTATGTGCCCCATCTACACATCTTATAAACACCTCCAGGGATGGTGTCTCAGCCACTTCCCTGGGCAGCCTGTTCCAGCGCTTGAGAAAGTTTTCAGTGAAGAAGTTTTTCCTCATATCCAATCTACATCTGCCCTGGAGAAACTGCCAGCCATTTCCTCTCACCCTATAAACTTGTTACTTGGGACAAGAGACACACACCCACCTTGCTATAACCTCCTTTAGGTTGTTCTAGAGAGCAAGAATGTCTCCCTTCAGCCTCCTTTTCTCCAGGCTGAACAACCCCAGTTCCCTCAGCTGCTCCTCATGACACGTGTTCTCCAGACCCCTCACCAGCTTCCTTGCCCTCCTCTGGACACGCTTCAGCACTTTCTTATAGTGAGGAGCCAAAACCTGAACACAGCACTCGAGGTGCAACCTCAGCCGTGTCAAGTACAGGAGAGACCATCACTTCCCTGCTCCTGCTGGCCACGCTGTTCCTGATACAGGTCAGGATGCTGTTGACCTTTGTGGCCACCTGGACGCTCTGCTGGCTCATATTCAGCCACTGTCGACTGACATCCCCGGTGCTTTTCTGCCGGGCAGCTCCAGCTGCTCCTCCCCAGCCCGTAGCGCTGCATGGGGTTGTTGTGATTCAAGGGCAGGACCTGGCACTTGGCCTTGTTCAATCTCATCCTGTTGGCCTCAGCCCATCGATCCAGCCTGTCCAGATCCCCCTGTAGGGCCAGCCTAACCTCAAGCAGGTCAAAACTCCACCCCACTCCGTGTCATCTGGAAACTTACTGAAGGTGTACTCGATCCTCTCATTCAAGTCATTGATAAATATATTAAAAGGAACCGGCCCCAGCACCGAGCCCTGGGGGACACCACTAATGACCAGCCGCCAACTGGATTGAACTCCATTCACCACCACTCTCTGGGCCCGGCCCTCCAGCCAGTTTTTTACCCAGGGAAGAGCACGCCCACTCAAGCCATGAGCATTCACTATGTCCAGGAGAACTCTGTGGGAAACAGTGTCAAAGGCTTTACTAAAGTCCAGGGAAACAACATCCACACCCTTTCCCTCATCCACCAAGCAGGTCACAGAATCACAGAATATTTTTGGTTGGAAGGGACCTTTGAGATCATCAAGTCCAACGAACAAAAAAAAAACAAAAACAAACAAACAAAACCAAAACCAAACCAAACCAAACCAAATGCCCACAACCACACCTCACCCCACCCTCAAACAGACAGAAACCAACAATCTCGGGCACTAGAGCATGCCCAGAAGTGCCACATCTACACATTTCTTAAATTCCTCCAGGAATGGTGACTCCACCACCTCCCTGGGCAGGCTGTTCCAGTGCCTGACCACTCTCTCAGTAAAGTAATTCTTCCTAATATCTAATCTAAACCTCCCCTGCCGCAACTTCAGACCATTTCCTCTGGTCCTGTCATTATTCCCTTGGGAGAAGAGGCCAACACCCACCTCTCTACACCCTCCTTTCAGGGAGTTGTAGAGGGCAATGAGGTCTCCCCTCAGCCTCCTCTTCTCCAAACTAAACATGCCCAGTTCCCTCAGCCTCTCCTCGTATGACTTGTTCTCCAGACCCCTCACCAGCTTGGTGGCTCTCCTCTGGACACGCTCCAGCAGCTCAATGTCCTTCCTGTAGTGAGGGGCCCAGAACTGAACACAGCACTCGAGGTGAGGCCTCACCAGGGCCGAGTACAGAGGCACCATCACTGCCCTGCTCCTGCTGGCCACGCTGTTCCTGATACAGGCCAGGATGCCGTTGGCCTTCTTGGCCACCTGGGCACACTGCTGGCTCATGTTAAGCTGGCTGTCCACCAACATCCCCAGGTCCTTTTCTGCTGGGCAGCTTTCCAGCCACTCTTCCCTGAGCTTGCAGCATTGCCTGGGGTTGTTGTGACTGAAATGCAGGACCCGGCACTTGGCCTTATTAAACCTCATCTCATTGGCCTTGGCCCAATGATCCAACCTGTCCAGGTCCCTCTGTAGAGCCTTCTGACCCTCAAGCAGATCAACACTCCCACCTAGCTTGGTGTCATCACTCATGATCCTCTCTATGATCTTTCCCAGTACCGAGGTCAGACTGACAGGCCTATAGTTTCCCGCATCCTTCTTCCGTCCCTTCTTGTAGATGGGTGTCACATTGGCCACCCTCCAGTCATCTGGTACCTCTCCTGTTGACCAGGATTGTTGATAGATAATGGAGAGAGGCTTGGTGAGCTCTCCCGCCAGCTCTCTGAGTACCCTTGGGTGAATCCCATCCGGCCCTATGGACTTATGCGTGTCCAGGTGCATAAGCAAATCCTTAACTACTTCCTCCTGGATTACGGGGGGGTTGTTCTGCTCTCCATCCTTATCTTCCAGCCCAGGAAGCTGTACACCCTGGGGGTAGCTGGTCTGACTATTGAAGACAGAGGCAAAGAAGGCATTAAGTATCTCAGCCTTCACCTCGTCCTTGGTCGCAATGTTTCCCCCCGCATCCAGGAAGGGATGGAGATTCTCCCTGACTCTCTTTTTGTTGACATATTTATAAAAACTTTTTTTGTTGTCCCTTATATTAATGGCCAGGTTGAGTTCCAGCTGGGCTTTTGCCTTCCTAATTTTTTCTCTGTATAACCTAACAAGATCTCTGTACTCCTCCTGAGTTGCCTTCCCTTAAAAATGTTAAACAGTACCGGTCACAGCACGGACCCTTGAGGGACACCACTTGTCACTGCTCTCCCTCTGGAATTCAAGCCATTGAGTACCACCCTCTGGGTGCGACCATCCAGCCAATTCCTTATCCACTGAACAGTCCACCCATCAAATCCGTATCCCTCCAATTTGGCAAGCAGGATGTTGTGAGGGACCGTGTCAAAGGCCTTACTGAAGTCCAGATAGATCACGTCCATAGGTCGTCCCTTATCTACTGACCTAGTCACTCTATCATAGAAGGCCACTAGGTTAGGCAGGCAGGACCTGCCCCTAGTAAAGCCGTGCTGGCTATCTTGAATCATCTCCGTGTCCTCCGTGTGCCCAAGCATGGCATCTAGAAGGATCTGTTCCATGATCTTCCCAGGCACGGAGGTGAGGCTGACAGGTCGGTAGTTCCCAGGGTCCTCCTTTCTACCCTTTTTAAAAATGGGTGTGATGTTTCCTCTCTTCCAGTCCACAGGGACTTCACCTGACCGCCACGACTTTTCAAATATCATGGAAAGCGGCTTGGCAACTAAGGTGGTCAAAGAAGTCAGTAACATTTTAGGAACGGATTGGCAGTTACATACTCCATACCGCCCACAGGCCAGCGGCCAGGGGGAGAAAACGAACCATCTGATAAAACAACAACTGGCTAAACTTTGCCAGGAGGTTAATTTGCACTGGGATCAGGCCCTTCCTTTGGCCTTGCTAAGGATCCGAACCAAGGCAAGGTCCAAGGAAGGAATCAGCCCTTTTGAAATTCTGTGTGGAAGACCCTAGCAATTGCAGTATGCCAGAGATCTTACACAATTAGGTGACAATTATTTACAACAATATGTAATTAGTCTGGGGAAACGGTTAAATTCAATTGAGAAAACTGGGTTAGCTGGAGAACTGAAATAAAGACAGATTTCTCGACTGAGCGGGTTGGTTGGATTTTACACAGCAGGTGAAGGGCCCTGATTCAGGGACATCTCCTCCCGCCCCGTTTTTTCCCATTCCCTGCTGCAGCTCCCTTTGGGTGAGCCCTGGCACCGGCTGCTGGAACCTGCTCCCCTGCACCATCCTGGGCCTCCACAATACACCTGCCTCCCTGCTCTGGACCGAGGGGACCCAAAGGACACGTGGCAGAGCGGTCCCCAGGGGGAGTCGCCACTGTCCCTCCCCGCAGCGGCGAGAGCAAGGGTTGGTGCAGGGCTTCTTGGTCTGAGGAGAAAGAGCCCTGGAGAAAGGATCTCAGCACAGAGACCGCCAAAGCCCAGGCTGAACAGAGCTGGAGCAGCCCCTCCAGCTTTCTCCATGAGACAAAAGCTGTTCTGGCTGGTCACCTCCTGACCCATAAGAGCTGCCGTGTGATGAGACGTAAGGAATGGAGGATGGTGAGGGGTGGGTGGCTCAAAGGCCCGGCAGGTGCTGCCTGGAGACTGGGCTGGCACTTGTCCGTGAGGAGGGGCTGGGTTTTCCCGTGGCATTTCCATACATCCAGACCTCTTTGGGAAGGACGGGCACCACTTGCCCCGGCGTCCCACAGACACTCTGCAAGACTCTGGGCAAAACCCACTTGATCAGTGATGGGATGGTTGGGGAGAAGTGCTTAGGACAGGAAGGAAGTGAAATGTGTTGGGATTATTAACTTTGGGGGGGTGTACGTATTAAGCTGCCCCCCCGTTAAGGGGGCTCGTTCCCATCCCCGCTGCGCATCCCGTTGCCATGGCCCGTGTTCCATCTGCAACTGCCAGTGCCTGGTGACGGGCACGACGCAGCCTTCTGCCCTGCGCCCCACAGCCCTTCTGCCCTGCTCCCGGTGCCTTGGACCAACGACCCAGCCCTTCCCTTCCCGCTCCCAAAACCACCTTCCTCCCTCTCTTTTGCACTCTGGGAATCATGAAGGCCCTCAGGAAGAGGTCGCTTGTGCTGGCAGAGGTACGGCCCCGCTCCACGGAGGTGGGCACCCCCCAGTGCCCAGGCAGGATGGAGAAGGCTCCGCAGGGATGGGGTGGGATGGGGCAGGGACCCCGCTCTGGGGAGCTCGGGGGGCCAGGAGCTGGGCTCGCCCTCTGCCCCCAGCCCTGCAAGGCCAGGGGCTGGCAGAAGCCCTCCTGGGCTGCTCGTGCCCTGCTGGGACGGAGCATCCCTGCGCGGGGGGACACGTCCCCGGGGGAGCCCAGGGCGCCCCGGGCTGGTGCCGCAGGGATGCTCGCCGGGAGCAGCCGGGTGCTGCCCGGAGCCTGAGCCGGTGCCTCCTCTGCCCCTTTCCAGGCTGGAGCCGGGGGAGCCGAGCCCTGCCCCCAGAGCAGCGCCGAGCCCAAAGGGCGGCTGCACAGAGTAAGGAGCTTCTGGGCACCCAGGCAGGCGCGGGGCCGGGGTCTGCGCCTGCGGGGCCGGGGTCTGTGCCCGGGCCCCACGGGGCAGGGAGCAGGGCCGCTCACCCCTCTCCTCTCTGCTCCGGCAGATCCAGAAGACCTTGACACACCCCAAACTCAGGAAGGAGAAGAAGATGAGGAGCCTGCAGCTGCAAGCAGTGGCCCTCGACTGCTGGTGGGTGCTGGTGGCCAAGGAGTCGCCCGGGTCCAGCCAGCTCCTACTGGGGACATGCCCAGGGGTCCCATCACCCCACGGCTCTTGCCGGGTGGCGAGACCCCTGTTCCACGGGTCCTCTTGGCTGGCCAGGGCAGGACCAACGCACTTTTCTGCTTGCCTCTGGGCTTAGGATGTGCCAAGTTGCCCTTGAGTCTGCAGAGGCAGCTGCCCAAAGTGTAAAAGAGTGGATCGAGCTGGAGCTGGCAATGGAGATCGATGAGGATGAGCAGGAGCAGATGGAGGTGGATGAGGAGGAGGAGGCAATGGATGTAGACCCCCCACCAGCAGCACAGGCACGTGCTCCCCACCCACTGCCCGCAGGGAGGGAGGGTCTCCTGCCACCGGGCTGGGGCTGGGGGGTCCCCGCTGCAGGGACAGGGCTCCCGGTGCCCTCGTCCTGGCGGCACAACCGCCCCCACCGCGCTGCCCTGAGCCCCCGTCCGCTTTGGGACGGGAGCGGGTTCTCGGGGCCGGGACACCCAAGTCTAAGCCGGAGCCCAGCCGGGGCTCAGCGCTGGCGGCAGAGTCCCGCTCTCCCCAGCGTGTCCCAGGGCTGTGGCCATCGAATGCCCGTCAGGGGCAAGCCCCAGCCCAAGCAGCTGCTGCCGCTGAGCCGGCTCAGGAAGCCCCAGCTCTGCTGGGCCAGGCGCTGCTCGTTAGCCAAACGGCCCTGCCACTTGCTTTGCTTCCAGGGCCAGCAGAGCTGTGGGGACCGACGGCGAGGAAGAGGAGCGATGAAGAGGAAGCGCTGTAAATAGTTCTAGAGAGTTGGTGTTTTGTTAATAGTTTTACAGGGTTGGGGTTTTTTTTTTTGGAAATAGTTTTACAGAGTTGTTGTTGTTGTGTTGTAAACAGTTGTTGAAAGTTGTTTTGTTGTTCATAAAGAGTTGTATGTATGTTTTTCAGACCCAAGCTCTCTCTGTGTTTCCTTGGGCACCCGCGGCGTTTGCAGAGCTGTGGTTTCCACTCGCTGGGGGTTCCCGGGGCTGGAGGGGGCTGGGGGTGCTGGCACGGCCGCCCCGGGGGCAGGGGGTCCCTGTGCACAGAGGGGTCCCGCTGACGCAGGGGACGGCACTGGGCAGCAGCGGGGTTCATGGGCTGCTGGAGAGCGGTGTCCCCAGCAGCAACGGGGTCCCCAGCAGAAGCCTGAGCTCTGAGGTGACCCACCCCTGCCGTGATGCCGTCAAAGCAGCAGGAAACCTTCTGCTCCCCTTCCTGCTGGAGGGAAAGGGAAGGGACTCACGGGGCACGAGCCGGGATCAGGCCACTGCGACGCAAGAGGCAAAATCTTGAACCTTTCAAGTCCCCACACTCAGGGCTTTGCTTCTCCTCCTGCCTGGTTTTCCCCTGGGCCATGAGCAGAGACGAAGCCCCGAGCAAAGCCCTCCTTTCCCTGCTGCCATTCCTGCTGCTGGTAGTGGCCCTGTCCCCGACTCGGGGCGACCCGTGGAGTGCGCAGCGCAGGCTGCGGGGGAGGCTGCGGGGGGCTTTGGGGAGAGGGAGCTGTTGAAGGGATGCCCTGGGGCCTGTGGGTGCAGGCGAGGAGCTGTGAGTGCAAAATCTCAACTAACCCCCTAAAGGCCATGACATCCTTGGGAATGGCTGGTGCCAGGATCAGGGAGAACGTTTTGTAGCTGTAGCTGCTGATGTTTTATGCCACGGTCCATGGGTTGAAGATGTAGACCTCGACGAAGTTGCTGGGTGCCAGCTGCTGAGGTCAGTTCTGATGCCGTCACCGCTGCGCTTTACTTGATTTTTCATCAGAGTCCATTAGTTTGGGTGATTCTTGCTGTAGTGCAACCAAGAGCAGTTATAGAAATGAGATGTACAGCGGCAGGGTCATTTAGCAATTAACATCATACAGTTTATTCATTGGCTATTCTCGCCCAAAATCAGGTCCCCATGAGGGACACGTTGCACTTCCCCGTCCTTCCGCATCACCCGCCAAGTGCACCCAGGTCCCGGAGCAAAGGCAATCCCATGGATGGGTTTGCCTTTGCCCGAGGCAGGACTAACCCCGACGGCCTTCCCTGACATATTCTTCATGTGCACTACGGGGACTTTATCTCCCTCCACAGCACGTGGAGGTTTTGGTTGGGCAGGGCCAGCTCGGTTGGTAGCTCCCCTGGTGTTAACTAGCCAGGTGGCCTTTGCTAAATGTGTATCCCGATGTTTTAAAGTCCCACCACCTCTTGCTCTCAGTGTCATTTTTAACAGCCCATTGTACCCTTCGACCTTCCCAGAGGCTGGTGCGTGGTGGGGGATGTGACAGACCCATTCAATGCCGTGCTCTTTGGTCCAGGTGTCAATGAGGCTGTTTTGGAAATGAGTCCCGTTGTCCGACTCAGTTCTCTCTGGGGTGCCATGTCGCCACAGGACTTGTTTTTCAAGGCCCAGGATGGCGTTCTGGGCAGTGGCGTGGGGCACAGGGTATGTTTCCAGCCATCCGGTGGTTGTTTCCACCATTGTGGGCACATGGCGCTTCCCTTGACGGGTTTGTGGGAGTGTGATAGAATCGATCTGCCAGGCCTCCCCAGATTTATATTTCAGCCATCGTCCTCCACACCAGAGAGGTTTTAACCGCTTGGCTTGTTTGATTGCAGCACGTCTCACGTTCATGGATGACCTGTGCAATAGTGTCCATGGTCAAATCCACCCCTCAGTCACGAGCCCATCTATATGTGGCATCTCTTCCTTGATGGCCTGAGGTGTCATGGGCCCATCGAGCTATGAATAATTCACCCTGATGTTGCCAGTCCGGATCCACCTGAGCCACTTCAATCTTAGCAGCTCGATCCACCTGCTGGTTGTTCTGATGTTCCTCAGTGGCCTGACTCTTGGGTACATGGGCATCTATGTGACGTACTTTCACAACCAGATTCTCTACCCGGGCAGCAATATCTTGCCACAGTTCAGCAGCCCAGATGGGTTCGCCTCTGCGCTGCCGGTTGCTCTGCTTCCACTGCCGTAACCACCCCCACAGAGCATTTGCCACCATCCATGAATGGGTGTAGAGACAAAGTACTGGCCATTTCTCTCTTCCGGCAATGGCTAGGGCCAGTTCAATGGCTTTCACCTCTGCAAACCGGCTCCATTCACCTTGTCCTTCAGTGGCTTCTGCAACTTGTTGTGTAGGACTCCACAAGGCCGCCTTCCCCTTTCCATGTTTCCCACAATCCGGCAGGACCCATCAGTGAAGAGGGCACATCTCTTCTCACTTTCTGGTAGTATTTCATAGAGTGGAGCCTCTGCCGCGTGTGTCACCTCCTCCTCTGGTGACATTAGAAATCCTTACCTTCTGGCCAGTCCATGATCACTTCCAGAATTCCAGGGTGACTGGGGTTTCCCATTCGAGTTCCCTGTGATCAGGGCAAACCACTTTCTCCACGTGGCATCAGTTGCACGATGTGTGGCAGGGACCCTTTCTTTGGGCATCCAGCACCAGCAGTTGAGGTGCTAAGAGGAGGTCTGCTTCTGTACCAACCACTCCTGGAGCAGCTCGAACCCTTTCATACGCTGCCAATATCTCTTTTTCAGTTTGAACAAAGGGGGCTTTGGATCCTCTGTATCCCCGACTCCAGCATCGTGAGGAGTACCTAGAGCATATAGGAATTTACATAAGACAGCCATGAGAACAACCAAACAACACGGTGTCCAGCGTCTATTTAACTAATATAATAAATGCACATCACATATTCCTTTTAGAACGCTCTGGTCAGATCTGTCATTATCTCAACCCTTCATACCCACATTGGGCACCAAAAGGGACTGTCCTGGTTTAGCCTCAGACAGCAAAAACTCTGTGCCTGGAAGGATCATGGACACATCTTGATCTGCATGGAAACTATGATAAGGCACATGGCAAATGAGAAGGTGATTGGTGACAGCCAACATGCCTTCAATAAGGGAAAATCATGCCTGATAAATACGATGGCCTCCTACGATGGTGTTAACAGCATTTGTGGATAAGGAAAGAGAAACTGATATCATCCACCTGGACTCGTGCAAAGCATTTGACACTTTCCTGCATGACATCGTGGTCTCTAAATTCGAGAGACATGGATTTGACAGGTGGATCACTTGGTGGACAAATAACTGGCTGGATAGCCACACTCAAAGGGTTGCAGCCAATGGTTCTATGTCCAAGTGGCGAGCAGCGATGACTGGTGTTCCTCAGAGTTCGGTACTGGGACCCGTGCTGTTTAACATCTTTGTTGCAGACATGGACAGTAGGATTGAGTGCACCCTCAGCAAGTCTACTGATGACACCAAGCTGTGTGGCACAGTCAACACGCTGGAAGGAAGGGGTGCCATCCAGAGGGACCTAGACAGGCTTGAGAGGTGGGCCTGTGTGAACCTCATGAAGTTCAACCAGGCCAAGTGCAAGGTCCTGCACCTGGGTCACGGCAATCCCAAGCACAAATTCAGGCTGGGTGGAGAATTGATTGAAAACAGCTCTGAGGTGAAGGATTTGGGGGTGTTGGTGGATGAGAGGCTTAACATGAGCTGACAATGTGCGCTGGCAGCCCAGAAAGCCCCCACATCCTGGGCTGCATCAAAAGCAGTGTGGCCAGCAGGGCAAGGGCTGGGGGGACTCTGCCCCTCTGCTCCGCTATGGTGAGACCCAACCTGGGGTACTGTGTCCAGCTCTGGACCCTCCGAACATAAGAAGGACATTAACCTGTTGGAGTGAGTTCAGAAGAGCACCACAAAGATGATCAGAGGGCAGCTCTGCTATGAAAATGTGTTGAGAGAGTTGGGGTTGTTCAGCCTGGAAAAGAGAAGGCTCCGGGGAGACCTTATAACAGCCTTCCAGTACCTAAAGGGGTCCTAAAGGAAAGCTGGGGAGGGATACTTTATAAGGGAGGGGAGACATAGGATGAGGGGGAACGGTTTTAAACTTGAAGAGGGGAGACTGAGATGAGATCTCAGGAAGAACTTCTTTGGTGTGAGGGTGGTGAGACCCTGGCCCAGGTTGTCCAGAGAAGCTGCCCCATCCCTGGAGGGGTTCAAGGCCAGGTTGGAGGGGGCTTTGAGCAATCTGGTCTAGAGATTTATGGGTTTAGAAAACACTAAACTACTTTAATGAAATAGTAACAAAAAGATAAAAAGGAAATAATGAAATAGATACAATGTATAGAAATATAAAACTATATCAAGTTTCCAGGAAGATGTCACCAGCAGGCACTGGGGAAGTTCCAGACTGGACTTGGTGATGGATGGGAACCGGATTCCGGATCTTGGTTCATGAACCCACAGATTGGGATCAAAGGTAGACAAACTGATAAGGTCCTCCTCAGATGTCAGTCGCTGAAGAAAGCCATTGAAGAACCAAGCTGACCCTTTGGTCCCTCCGCTTTTACATCTGAGCGTGGAATATGGGATGGACTACCCTGTTGGTCAGCTGTGGGTCACCTGGCCTGTCCCCACAAGTGCAACCCCTCCCTGGGTTACACGACTGAGTCGGCTGACCCTGACTGGCACAGCAACAAGTAAGAGCAAGAGCCTTTCTCACTGGACAGAAATTTAGCTCTGCTCCACCCCAAACCAGGGCAGCCAGGCAAGGTGAAAAGCTGTGTAATGTCCTCAGTCTCTACAACATCTGTGCCAGAGGTCAACCCGTACCCTTTGGGGTCTTTAAAATACCGTCTCCCGAGGTAGTCTATGCCAAGGATGCACGGAACATCTGGGCCAGTCACAACAGGGTGCTTCTCCCATTTATTCCCAGTTAGGATCATTTCGGCCTCCAATACAGACAGCTCTTGAGCCCCCCTTGTCCCTCAAGAAATAGTGACAGATTCTGCCCCTTTATGATTTGATGGCAATAGCACCTGTGAATGTGAATAGCAACCTCTGAATGGCACCTTTGTCCACCAGGGCTTTATACTTTTGTTTCTCTAACATGCCAGACCATCGAATCCACGCAGTCCAATAAAATCAGTTGTCCCTCTCCTCCTCCTGGCTGGAGGCAGGGCCCCTCTAATATTGAGCACAGTACCCATGATTGGCAGATGAGTTCCTGTGTGGACTGGGGAACTCCTCACCGTAGACCGGAGCAGCCATCCTCCTGGCAAAAGTCTTCTATCTGTTTTACCTTGCAGCTCACGTACTCACACTTGTAGGACAAGGTAGTTTGTCCATCCTGCTTCCTCATGTCCTCTCCATATCCAGAGAAACAGGACCACCGGCCACTTTGTGGCCTGATCTGTCTCTCTTGAGCCAGTCTCGTAAGAGGGTGTCTACTCCTAACAGCTGGTATGTGGCTCCATGCAGGGGAAGAGCGGGACCTTTCCTCCATCCTGGACAGTTTATCGAACAGTTTATCAAATAATTCCTTGGTTTCCTCAGTCATTTTCTCAGTGTTCTCGACCATCATTCCCTGGGTTTTCTCAGCCAGTTTTCCCATGGCTGCAACAACGAAGGGATGAGAGAGATTGTCTTCATACTGTCGTACGCTGTCAGCCACTTCATTTACAGTTGGTGTCTCAGCATCAGAACCTCCCCAGACCATTGTTTGCAATGTGTGGGAATACCTTGGTGGTGCACTCTGCACAAACTTCCGCAACATAGGGCACTGCACGGCATTTCATCAGGGTCTGTAATCACTTGCCAGTCACTATAAATCGTCTCTCGCACATCCAGTTCTCTCAGGCACCTTGTTGATAACTCCGTCTCTGGCCAGGTTTCCCAACTGCCTGGCCTCTCTACCATCTCAGTCTATGGTATTGGCCTCGTCATGCCAGTGTCAGAGCAAAGAGGAGATAGGTCTCACCTTCACGACAGCTGAAGTCCTTTCTCATATTTTGCAAGTCCTTCATAGATAAGGACTGAAATATTATCTCTGTGTCTGAGTCCTCCTCCTGCGCTGACGCTGCCCAAGGAGGACTCTCTCCCTGATCTGCTTGAGAAGGACCCTTTCCCAGATCTACTCTAGAAGGACCTTTTCTTTGTCTGTTTTATAAGGATCCTTTTTTATAAGGATCCTCTCCTGGATCTTCATCAGAAGAATTCCCCCCATGGTGTCTGGCTTCAGCTGGTCTTTGTCATAAGGGGCTGGGGAACAAACTGACCTCTTGTTTTGCTTCCTGGTCACCAGAGAAACTTGTACCAGTACTGATAGAGTTGGAGTAGCAGCAGTACTCGTTGCCAGAGCAGTTGGCACACATGGTGCTCATTGTTGAAGGTGGAATAGCTTGTGCTGGTACAGGTGGCAGAGTGGCTTGTACCAGTACAGGCATCGGAGTGGCTTTTGCTGGTATGGGTGATGGATTGGCTTTTGCTGGTAGGGGCAGTGGAGTGTCTTGCCAGGTTTGAGTAGCAGCACTGAGTGTCTTACACTTAGTCCTGCACCAAGGTTTAATAAGAAACCACTCCCTTAACCCACTCTCTTCCTCATGCCTGCCCTTCCCCACTGCTTATCCTGACATTGCAGAGCCCTCATTAGCCTGTCCATCCTTTGCTTTCACCTTATTGTGAAACTCCATCCATTGTGCACCCAACACAAGGCACATGGTGTCCCTGGAGACCTCTTGCGCTCTCCTAGTGGCTCCTGATAGCTCCCTGAAGGCCATGAGTCTGTCAGTAGCCACACAAAATAGAAAACAGTCCCCAGAAGATGCCTCTTGACCGTTCAGGATCTCCAGTGGCACTGGGCACTCACAGGTCATGCTCAGTCCAGTCCTTATTGCCTTACACGACACCCCATGCCCTCATCCATCCCTCTAGTCCATTCAGCCCCCAAGTGTGGGTTAACAGGATTGTGGAAGAAGCAAAGACCAGAAGAAGGCATAGAATAAGCAGGAATACTGGCAGAGGATGGCCCATGAGCAGCGCCTAAAGACCCATGAGCAGCGCCTAACAACCCTACTGATCGAGGGGAAATCCGCCCGTCCGGCAGTTGGGGGTTGCAAGGGGGTGTCGGTTGGGAAAGAAGATAACGCTGATGGACTTAGTGATCTGAAAGACTATATAAGCTAGGTGTTTGTTGTAATAAACGACTCTGGTTGAAGCCCCGACCTGAGTCCATGCTCTTCATACGCTACACCTGCACATCATCAAGGCCTTTTTAGGCTGCAGTTCCCTGAGCGTATTCTGCAGTTCAGTGTGGGAAAAAAACACACAAGTTTCACCCATGGCACTGAGGAAATCCCCTTTTATTACAAAGATGCCACAAAGGAGGTCAGCATTAACATGGTGTTACAGAATGTCTCTGGGTCAGACAGACTGGGTTAAACCTCTGAAGACATAGAACAAAAGGAAATATTTGTGTACAGAGAGGTTTATAACCAATACAATGACCACAAGACAAATGTTGCCCGAGATAAATATGAGGTCACCTGTGAAGAGAGATGGAAGACTTATTCCTGCTGAAGTACACTGGCAGAATCACTTTCCACAGGGCATCCTTGATCTCCTTGTTCTTCATGCTGTAGATGAGGGGGTTCAGTACTGGAGGCACCAGTGAGTACACAACAGCCACCAACAGATCCAGGTATGGAGAGGAGATGGAGGAGGGCTTCAGGTGGGCAAAGAAGCCAGTGCTGAGAAACAGGGAGACCACGGCCAGGTGAGGGAGGCACGTGGAAAAGGCTTTGTGCCGTCCCTGCTCAGAGGGGATCCTCAGCACGGCCCTGAAGATCTGCACATAGGACACCACAATGAACACAAAACAACCAAACACTAAACAGACAGTAAGCACAAGAAGCCCAAATTCCCTGAGGTAGGAGTGTGAGCAGGAGAGCTTGAGGATCTGGGGGATTTCACAGAAGAACTGGCCCAGGACATTGCCCTGGCAGAGGGGAATGGAAAATGTATTGGCCGTGTGCAGGAGAGCATTGAGAAACCCACTGCCCCAGGCAGCTGCTGCCATGTGGACACAAGCTCTGCTGCCCAGGAGGGTCCCGTAGTGCAGGGGTTGGCAGATGGCAACGTAGCGGTCGTAGGACATGATGGTGAGAAGACAGAGTTCTGCTGACATTAAAAAAACCAACAGAAAGACCTGGGCAGCACATCCTGCATAGGAGATGGCCCTGGAGTCCCAGAGGAAATTTGCTATCAATTTGGGGATAGTGGTGGAGATGGAGCCCAGGTCAAGAACGGAGAGGTTGAGGAGGAAGAAGTACATGGGGGTGTGGAGGCGGTGGTCACAGGCGATGGCGGTGATGATGAGTGCGTTGCCCAGGAGGGCAGCCAGGTAGATGCCCAGGAAGAGCCCGAAGTGCAAGAGCTGCAGCTCCCATGTGTCTGCGAATGCCAGGAGGAGGAACTGGGGGATGAAGGTGCCATTGGACATTTTCTTGCTCTAGGAATAGGGGCTCTGTTGGAGGAGGAAAACATTTGAGAAAAGCCTATTCAGTTTCTCATAGAAACCTCCAAAACTTCCCCTCCCTTTTCAGGAAGACCTCTGGCAGGTCCCTATCATTAGTTGTGGTTGATGCTTGCTGAGGGTGCCACTGGGAGCAGGGGGCTCTGCTGTGGGCTTTAGAGGATTCAGTCTCTCCCGTACTGCAATTGGTAACTAGGAAGACGGGGTGATCTCAGATTAAATCCACTTTTGACATCAAAGAGCTTTGCAGCATTGTCACTCCCAGTTCACCCAAATGCAAAGCAGAGCCGAGGGGACTATGTTTTGTGTATTTTGTTCCAGTTGCCCCAACACGGTGGAGGAGTCTCCGAGTCCTTGGCACTCCTGTTCTCCAAGTGAAATCTTGAGGGTACTGAAAGGCAAAGGGACTGTCCCTAAATGCAGAGTGAGGACAACTGGACTGTCCTTTAGGCCTCGTCTCAGCTGCCCTGTGCTGGCCCCTCTTTGAGATGCAAGACAATAACACCCAGGTGTTCCCCTACAAGAAACAAGATACTGCAGAGGAATCCAGTTTCCAAGTGCAGATCCCCAAAACCCTCATCCCATCTTGTCATACCTGAGGAGGATCTCAGCTCTCCCCTCCCAGCCAGAGAGGACACAGAGGGCTCCTTGCAGCTGCCCACATTGAGCCCTCCAGCAACATCTCCTTGGCCTTAGCTCAGTGGTGTCTTCTCTGTTGGACACTTAGAAAACACAGAGATGTCATGGGACAGTTGTGACCTTCTGTATGGCAGCATGCAGCCCAGCAGGGCCACTCCAGGGAAAGAGTCAAGTGTCTTAAAGACGGGGTGGCCTGAAAGGTCTCTTCCAGCCTGGCACACTGCAGTGCTGAGCCCCAACACTCGGGAGAAGATTTGGTTGTTTTCCCTCCATGGAAAAATCTGCATGGGAGGACCCACAGTGCTGGTGTCCCAGCTGAACCTGAATCCCCATCTCCCGTTTTGTTGGTCGAGCTGCCTGGAAGGAAACTGATGGCCAGGTGTTTGTGACACTGAGGGTGGGGGCTACACTGTGCGGAAGAGGAGACCTGGGAATTGCTCCAGGGAAGGGGCCCGCACTGCAGGAGATGGCAGCGAGGACCCCGAATCTCCCCTCCCACCACATTTCTGCAATCTTCTCCCTCTTCCTCTCTGACAGTGTCTCTGCCGCCTGGAGCTGTGTCTGCCGGGAACCGCTTCTCCGTACCCAAGTCTCCTCCCTTTCAGTGCCCACAGAAAGAGAGCCCCATCCCACCCGCTGTGTGCTCAGCTCTGTCCTGCAAACACCTCCTGGCAGCAGGGACCTACTCCAGGGCATCTCTGTCTGTGCAGCGGCTAAGGAGCAGCTCAGAAAGCTCTTAAAGAGAGGGGGTGACCCCATGGCTTCTCAAGAGTGGAAAAATAAATTCCCATCTTTGAAGTGGGCTTCAAACCCAGCCAACCATGAGGACTAATCTCAAAGCACAGACTCCTTCCCTTTCAGGTAACCCTGACTTTGACCATCCTCTTGAAAAGTTTCCTTGGAAATGACCTGGGGGTGATCCCCAGAGGTGCAGGGACCCTCTGCGGAAGGACAGCCCTAGGCACCCCTGGCTGCACGCCCAGCTTTGTACCCCTGCAGTCACTCCCAAGACAAGGAAACCATCATTCCCTCTCCCACTGAAGTGCAGCAGGGAAGCCCTGCTCAAGAGCAGTTCCTCCTTCTCTACACTAGAGAAACTGCGAGACTCCTCCTGCCAGATCCTACAGGCTGTGGGATGAACCAGGTCTAGGATGTCCCCCCAAGAACACCAAATTCAGTACCCTGCAACCCTAAGCCCTGCAGACTTACCATGTAGAGGTCTGTAAAGATTTCTCCCCCAGTGAGAGCTCAGCCAGCCTCCCACTCCTAGAGTGCCTTTAACCTCTCTGCCTTGTTCCTCTCACCTCGAAACCTGCAGGCTGTGCCCTCAGCCCTGCTGCGTTTTGGGCAGAGCTGTCTCTCCGTGGTGCTGCCTGGTTACCATGAGCTCCCTCCATCCCAGGAGCCCGGCCCAGCTCAGCAGCAGAGGACCAGCCCAAGGCAGCTCTTTCTCTGCCTCCTCTGGGCTCCCTGGAGGTGTCCCTGGGGCTCCAGGGGAACCTGCTGTGGAACAGGTTGAAGTCATCAGTGATGATGATCTCATCAACATCAATGATTCCCATCTCTGCACAGACACTTCTTTCCACCAGAGGTATTTCTTGTATTAGGAAAAGATTTGGGCATGAGAATCACCTTTTCTTATCCCATCATTCGACAGGACACAAGGAAGACTACAGCAAAGGATCTAAATTCTCCAAGCTGGGGGGAGTGGGGGTGGGATGTGTCTTCAGTGGAGTGAATTTAGAGATTTCATTCTGAGTTTCTGGTCCCAGGGCTAGAAAGACATTCAGCAATCTTTTGTCTGTGTCATGACTCTGCTCTGAAGCAAAGCCTTTGCACACACAGGGTCTTGGACACCTCGTACCAAGTTTTCTTCTGGCAAATATGAGCTCCCCTGTTCCACAGCATATGTGCTTCAGCCCTGATGTGCCTCAAAGCCCTCAGCCAGGGGCACAGACAGGATGAGCTGGAGCCGTTACTGTTGGAGACAGAGCTGTGATACTGATGGAATAAACTGCCTAGGCGTGGCGGCAGAGCTCAGCACAGCCGGTCTGCAAGGACATCATCTTCCAAGCACAGCACTAGTCCAGATCAAAACTCGGTCTAAACCTGTAAGGATATTCAAGGGCACCATAAGGAGTGTTTACTACATCAGGAACGGTTCAAGAAGAAACAAAGATACTGTGTGGCCATTGCTGAACTGAATAAGGGATAGAGGTGAGATGTCCTCTTGCCCTCTGTCTTCCCCAGCAAGGTCTCCCAGCCCTCTGTGACTCGAGGCAGGACTCTGAAGGAGAAAAGCCAGCAGTGGACGGGAATCAAATCAGGGGTCACTTGATTTGCAATCTATCAGTCTATGGGACAGGAGGGGCAGCATCCCAGAGAGCTGAGAGAGCAGGCCACTGTCACAGTGAGGCCATTCTCCATCATCTTTGAAAGGCCATGGAGGCTGGGAGAACTCCCTGATGGATGGAAGCACACACACATCGCAAGCGCTTTTCAAAAAAGGCCAATGCATGAGCAGTGCAACTAAAGGCTGTGCCCCAGAGTGTGTCCAGTCACATCCCATTTCTGGGCATCTGAAAGAGAAGGTGATTGGATTTACCCAGGGCAGACTGTACCTGGCCATCCTCTTTGCTTTCTCTGATGAAAGGACAGGATTGCTGGACTGAGGGAGAACAGTGGTGGTCTGTTACCTGGAAGTCAGCAAGGCTTTCAGCATCACCACCACCCCCACCACCACCCTGGGCGGGGTCCAAGATCGGACATTATGGTCAGCATCGGTGTTTAAATAGATGGGTAAAAATCAAGCTGGATGGTTGGGGTTGGAAGAATGCTAGAGAAAGGGAGAAACTTTTCAATCATGAGGATAGTCATGCACTGGAAAAAGGGAGTGTGCAGCAGCTCTGTCCTGGAAAGTAACCAAGATGCGTTTGGATAAAGCCCTGAGTAATCTGCTCTGACCCTGCTTTGAGGAAGAGGTCGGTTGAGCCACCTCCCAAAGACCCTTCCAGCATGAACAAGGCTGTCCTTCCTCCTCCTTCATGTTTTCAATTGAAGGAAAGCTCTCAGGTTCTCCCTGATCACAGAAATCATTCACATCAGGTGCAGGAGTGCTTTACACATAGCCCCCGAGTGCCCTGAGCACATCTTTGGCATCCCTTTTCATTTGCCCCAAGCCAATTTCTTCTTTGTCACTGTCCTAATACCCTTCTAAAGGAACAGCCCACCTTGTTCATCCTTTCAGAGCAGGTTGCTCAATAGGTGTCGGCGTCCATGTACAGAGTCTGCACATCAGCCAGGCATCAAAGCCACCGTTACAGAAACGTAGACAAGACACTTGGCCAGTTCCTTGAAACCAGGAATGGGTGTGCCATGGCACCAGAGATTCCTGACAACACCTAAGCTTTAAGTGCAGAGAAGCATGAGTCCTCACCAGGTGTCCTGGCCAGTCTCCTGACCCATGTGGTACTTCAGCCTGTGAAGAGAATCAAAACACACTTTTTGACTGCATTAGTTCCGTTTTACATGCTGACACGCAGGGCAGAGGAAGAGGGCACTGAACTGGAGGAGGTTTTGAGAAACATGGTCGAGTGGGAGGTTTCCCTTCCCACAGCAGGGAGGTTGGATCAAGATGATCTTTAAGGTCCCTTCAACCCTAAACCATTCTATAGTCCTATGATTCTATATGCAGTGGTTTTTCAGAATGTCTGCTCCAAGAGGGGAAATATCTCAGCCTGCAGATGGAAATAGGTGAAGCTGAGTTGCTTCAGACAGTATTTGATACACATACAATACCGAAATGTTGTGAAGGTGAGTGGGTGTGCAAGAAACAGGAAAACTGCCCCATCTGATGGAGCTCTGCAGGAGGAAGATGGAGCCGTACATGACATGAGGAGATACAAGTGGGATGAGCACAAGGAGAAGACTTTTGTAGGGAAAGCTGTGCAAGGGAGCATCCTGGCTTCACCCAGGTGAGAGCAGAGACCAGGCAGTGTGCTGAAAGGATGGGGAGAAGTGTCCTGGGTTAAAAGAGTGGGGATGGCAGAAGGCCAGAGAGATTGTGAGCCCAGTGAAAAAGCTTAGGTGTTCCCAGGAATCTCAGGAGACATGGGATACCCATTCCTGGATTCAAAGATCCAGTCAAATGCCTCCTCTCTGTTTCTGCGATGATGGCTTCAATGCCCGGCTCATTTGGAGACTCTGGACATGGATTCTGACATTTGCTGAGCAACCTGCCCTGAAAGGGTTAACAGGACAGGCTGTTATATTTGGAGGGCAGAAAGAGAGTAAAAGAGAAGAACTTGGCTTTGTGCAAATGAAAAGGGAAGCAAAGGATGTGGTCAGGGCTGTTTGGGGGCACCTCTGCAGGAGCCCAGCACCTGATGTGAATCACTTCTGGGGTCAAGGAGAGCCTGAGAGCTTTCCCTAATTTGGAACCATGGAAGGGAAAGGAGGATAGCATCATTCAGGCTCAAAGGGAATTGGAGGGTGTCTTGACCAACCTCCCATTGAAAACAGGGTCAGACCTGAAGAGTCAGGGCTTTGTTCAAAGATGTCTGGATCCCTTTCCAGGACAGAGCTGTTGCACGCTCTCTGGGAAACAGCTTCCAGTGCTTGACTATCCTCATGCTGGAAAAAGTTCCGCCTTATCTGGCTTGACCGTCCCTTTTCTCAGCCCATTGCCTCTTGTCCTTGATTCTTCTACCATGGATTTGACTCAGGCTCAGTCTTCCTGGTAACTGTGCAATGCTGCTCCATGTTCCCCCCAAGAGCTCCTCTCCTCCAAGCTGAACAAGCCCAGCTCTCTAAGCCTCTTCTCACAGTACAAGCTCTGTCAACGTTGGTGTCCCTCCACTGACCTGGCTCCACTTTGCAAGGTCTCTCTGGCACGGTGTGGTGTCAAAACCTAGGGAAGTATTCTGGATAAGGTGTAACAAGTGCTGAGCAGACTGGCTGTGCTCCTGCAGCTCAGGAAGCTCTTGGCCACCTTTGCTGATGGCTCGTGTTTTACCCAATAGAACCCAAGGGCCACCAGGGCCTTTCCCGCAGAGCTGCTGCCCACCTGGGCAGTCCCTGGTCTCTGTCATGGCATGGGTTTAGTCCACCTCCAGGTCAGGACCTATTGGCTCTCCTGGAGTTCCTATGGGTCCATCCCTCCAGCCTGTCTAGGTCCCTCCGGATGGCAACCTTGCCCTGCAGTGCAGTGTCTGCTCTCTTCCTTGTGAGGTCACCTGCAAATGTTATGAAAAAGGACTCTCTCATACACTAACCCAAAGACAGCCCCCCAGCTTGTAGAAATCAGATCCTGCCCTGTCACCCTCCTGGTGTGCTGCCTCACGATAGGATAAGGAAAGGCGACTCTTAGGATTCTCATGGTTCTCATGCCCAAGTCTTCTCCTGACAGGAGAAATGACACTGCTGGAAATGAATCTCTCCCACAATCTCTCCCATCTCCTGAGAGAACATCAGGGCTGACTTCATCCTGTTTCACAGCAGGTTCCCCCAGGGACATCTCCGGGGATCCCAGGGGGACAGAAAAGTGATGCCTTGGGCTGTTCCTTGGGCTGTTGCTCTGCTGCTGAGCTGGGCCGGGCTCCTGGGATGGAGGGAGCTCCTGGCCATGGGGCAGCGCGGCAGAGAGACAGCTCTGCCCAGGAGCAGCTCCTCTGCCAAGCGCAGCAGGGCTGAGGGCACTGCCTGCAGGCACTGAGAGGAGACTTGTGAGGCCAGGAGAGCTGAAAAGCATTCAGGAATGGATGAAAGCTGAGAGCTCATTGGGGGAGAAACCTTCACAGCCTTTTACAAAATAAGTCTCTGGCTGCAGGGCATTGACTCTGCAGTTGCTGGAGGGATCCAGGAGCTGCACAACCCACAGCCCGTGGGATCTGTAAGTACAACTCTCACAGTTTCTCTAGTGTAGAGGAGAAGGAGAACTTGTGGAGCAGGGCTTCCCTGCTGCAGGGGCAGAGGGACAGGGTGTGATGTTTCTCTCTGGTGCAGTATAATGCAGAGAGGCTTCCTGGAGCAGTCTCCTAAAGCTGGCATAGCCCGTGTCTCATGTGATCTGTCAGGAAGGCTCTCAGGGATCTGTTGGTGCCGAGAAGGATTTTCTTGAGAGCAGCGGATGCCCACCACATCATCAAAGTGCCAGGACGTGTCGTCTGCCTTCTCCCAGGGATGGCTGCAGGGCTGTGAAGGTGGGCGTGCAGCCAGGGGTGCCCAGGGCTGTCCTTCCGAGCAGGGTCCCTGTGTCCCAGGGAACTGTGTGCTGGGGCAGGGACTCTGTCTCCTGCCAGGGTCAGCTCTCAGCCTGCCCGGGGAGCTCCCCATGGCAGTGTGGGGAGAAGCTGTGGAGGGAAGGGGTGACCCCAGTCTGGGCATGGCAGGGTCCTTCTGCAGTCGAGAGGATGCTGCGTGGGTCAGGTTTGCTCACAGCTCCACATCACCCCCAGGACATTTGCAGAGGGTCCTTTTGAAGAAGGACACAGAGGCAGCATTTAGCCAAAAGAAATGGAATCTGTGCTTTGAATTTTCCACTCTTGGTTGGTTAGATGGGCGGTGGGAGATCTGAATTTACATCTCCATTCCCATGAAGGCAATGAGACCCCAGTTTTTGTTAGCACTTGTCCGAGCTGCTCCTTTAGCCCGTGCACACCCAGAGATGCCCCTGGGCCATTCCCTGCTGCAGAAGGTGTCTGCAGGGCAGAGCTGAGCCCTCAGCAGCTGGGATGGAGTCTCTGAGCACTGAAAGGGGGGCGACCTGGGGGCAGAGAAACAGCCCCCAGCAGCGACAGTGCAGGCAGCAGAGGCATGGGCAGGGAGTGAGAGGGAGCTGCTACAGGAAGGGCGATGGGAGGGGGGATTCCAGCACCTCCCTGCCATCCCCTGCAGCGCAGATGCCTTCCCTGCAGCAACTCCCTGGTCTCCTCTCACACAGAGTAGACTCCCCAATCGCTTCATATCTTGGGGGCTTAGTCCTGAGTCTCCCTCCCAGCAGCCCAAGCACCAAAGAGGAGAAATGCTCGCGTGTCTGACTGTGTCTCCCTGTCCTGCCTCTCTTGGCAGGAGAACTTTGGCCTGTTCCCCTCTTGCCCCTGCTGCCCTTGTTCCTCCCCTTCTTTTGGCTGTGGTGTGGGGTGAGGATTCAGGTGCAGCTGAATGCTGGTGCTGCATCCTGTCATCCAGGTTTATCCGTGGAGGAAAAGCATCCAAATTGCTGAATATCTGGGTCTCTGCACTGGTCTCTGCACAGTCTCTGGGGACTGCACTTTGTGGGGCTGAGGGTAAGTCGACGCTCCCATCAAAACTCCTCATCTATAGGACAGTGGACTCTTTCCTTGGAGGGTCCTGTTGGGTGCCACGCTGCCCTCCAGAAGGGCACAGCTTTCCCACGGCATCTCTGTGTTTTCTAGGAACCCCACGGAATAGACGTGACAGTGGCAAGGCCATGTCAGTCCTGCTGGAGGGCTGAATGTAGGCAGCTGCAATGAGCCCTCTGTGTCCCCGACTGGGAGGGGAGAGCTGAGATCCTTCTCGGGTCCAGTGAGATGGGGTGGGGGGTTGGGAGACCTCCACTCGTAAATTTGGCTCTTCTTCTCTCAGCAGTGTCCATTTCTTCTCAGGGAACATCTGGTGTGATCAATCTTTCTCCATCTCAAAGTGGTACCAGCCCAGTGTAGCTGAGAGCAATCCCGATGGACAGACGGGCTGTCCTCGCTCTGCACGGAGGGACAGTCCCCTTGGCTCTTAGGACACACAAGGTTTTGCTCGGGGCATATCAGAAATGCCAAAGATTTCTGCCTTAAAAACACTCCTCGGGTGTGGTGGGGAAAACTAAAACAGATCAAACAAAAAAAGTCCGACCAGCTCTGCTCTGCCGTCGGGCGAATTGGGAGTGACAAAGCTGAAAAGCCCTTTGATGCCAGGAGTGGATTTAATCAGAGATCGCCCCGAGTTCCTGTTTAACTATTGCTGTAGGGCAGGAGTGAATCCCGCAGCGCTCACAGCTCCCTGATGGATCGTCAGCCAGCACCCACCAGAGTGTGCAAAATGGAAGTACTAAAGGTCTCCTTGAAATGGAAAAGCCAGTTGGGTGGGTCTCTAAGAGAAATTGAAAACTTTTTTTTTCTGAGAATTCTGCCCTGTCTTCTCACTCTCTTTCCTTCCATGGACAGGTCTCCAAGCCTGCTGAAAGAAAATGTCCAACAGCAGCTCCATCACCCAGTTCCTCCTCCTGGCATTTGAAAACAAGAAGGAGCTGCAGCGCTTGCACTTCGGGCTCTTCCTGGGCATCTACCTGGCTGCCCTCCTGGGAAACGCACTCATCATCACCGCCATCGCCTGTGACCACCGCCTCCACACCCCCATGTACTTCTTCCTCCTCAACCTCTCCGTTCTTGACCTGGGATCCATCTCCACCACTGTCCCCAAATCTCTTGCAGTTTCCCTCTGGGAATCCAGGGCCATCTCCTACTGGGGATGTGTGGCCCAGCTCTTGTTCTTTTTCTTCTTTATCACAACAGAGTACTCCCTTCTCACTGTCATGGCCTACGACCGCTACGTTGCCATCTGCCAACCCCTGCACTACGGGACCCTCCTGGGCAGCAGAGCTTGTGTCCACATGGCAGCAGCTGCCTGGGGCAGTGGGTTTCTCACTGCTCTCCTGCACACGGCCAATACATTTTCCATTCCCCTCTGCCAGGGCAATGTCCTGGACCAGTTCTTCTGTGAAATCCCCCAGATCCTCAAGCTCTCCTGCTCACACTCCTACCTCAGGGAAGTTGGGCTTGTTGTGGTCAGTGCCTGTTTAGCATTTGGGTGTTTTGTTTTCATTGTGGTGTCCTACGTGCAGATCTTCAGGGCCGTGCTGAGGATCCCCTCTGAGCAGGGACGGCACAAAGCCTTTTCCACGTGCCTCCCTCACCTGGCCGTGGTCTCCCTTGTTATCACCACTGGCTTCTTTGCCCACCTGAAGCCCTCTTCCATCTCCTCTCCATACCTGGATCTGGTGGTGGCTGTTCTGTACTCAGTGCTTCCTCCAGCAGTGAACCCCCTCATCTACAGCATGAGAAACAAAGAGCTCAAGGATGTCACTAGGAGGCTGATTTCATGGACCTTCTCCGAGAGTGACAAATTTGCCACGTTTCCCCCCCAATGATTCCCACACTATCTGATTACGTCCTTTTTTTTTTTTTTTAATTTTTTATTTTAAAGCATTTTAGTTATCATGATTGCTGTTGTTATTTGTGTTCATGTTTATTTTAGTTCTACAGAAATGTTTGCGTTTGCATCCCTGCACCTGAGACATGTACCTTCTTTGTGTCACCTGCTTCCCTTATAAAAGTGTGTTTAACAGTGGCTCAGAGCTGGCCTCTTACGCAGCATCTCTGTAATAAAAGGGGATTTCCGCAGTGTCCTGCTTTCATACCGGGATCTATCTCCCAACAGGCCTGAGAAGCACACCTCTAGAGATCCTCTTCCTCCATGTGTTCAGGAATGAAAAGCTCTGACGTTTTAGAAATGTAAAACTGGGTTTAGAAGTCACCAGTTGGTGTCTGGTGACAGATAAGATGGTGAGTGGATCTGAGGGATGTACTCAGGGCTTTCACACAGGTGACATTAAGGACACCCAGCGTCTTGGAGGGGAATCTGGAGCGGTCTGCAGAGCATGGTGGTCCTCCTGAGTCGAGCGTGTTCCTTGGGTTGTGTTGGGCTTGAAGAGGGGTTTGGGACCTTGAGTACAAGAGAAGTGCAGACCTCCTCTGGGCACTCTCCAGTTCCTCCCCACCTCTCTACAGCAGGAATTCTCACAGAGGGACACACATGTCCATGTGTGGCCACACCACAGCTCACTGGAGGGGGATGAAAACTCCAGACGTCCGGGGTGGCTACGCTCCTCCTAATGAATGCCCCTTTGCAGCTGGCCTTGTTCATGGTGAGCATGAACCACTGGCTCGTATGGTGTCCTTCACAGTGCCCAAGCCATTCTTCTCAGGGTCACTGCTCCCTTGGTGAGGTCCCCTGATATATGGGTTTTTTCTCCCCGCTGATGCAGCACTGGCCACTTCTCCTTGTAAAACGTAAGAGGTGTCTGTTTCATGCAATGGTACAAGTTAGAGGTTGGTTTACCTGCTGGAAAGAAGCTCTGCAGAGAGAGACCTGGGAGTCTTGGTGGACAACAAGTTGCCCGTGAGCCAGCCATGTGCCCTTGTGGTCAAGAAGGCCAACGGTCTCCTGTGGTGCATGGCCAGCAGGTCGAGGGAGGTCATCTTCCCCCTCTCCTCTGCCCTGGTGACGCCACATCTGGAGTACTGCGTCCAGGTCTGGGCTCTCCAGTTCAAGAAGGACAGGGAACTACTGGAGGGAGTCTAGCGGAGGCTACAAACATGCTCAAGGGACATGTGCACCTCTTCGGTGAGGAAAGACTGAGGGGATCTCACCAATGCTTACCAGTATCTAAAGGGTGGGTGTCAAGAGGATGGGGCCAGACTCTTTTCAGTGGTGCCCAGGGACAGTACAAGGGGCAATGGACAAAGGCTGGAACACGGGAAATTCCATCTCAACGTGAGGAAAAACTTCTTACTTTGAGGGTTTTTGGAGACAGCAGGGTTTGCTCACTGTCCTGGCATCCACTTTCAGCTTTAAGTTTCCAGGTGCCATCCACTTGGCCATGGCTCTGCCCTGAAGCAAAGCCTTTGCACACAGAAGGTCTTTGACTCTCGGTACCCAGGTTTCATTTAAGACAAGTCCAAGCTTGGCCTGGAGCTACACCCGAGGTGCTACAGCCCAGACATGCATCAAATCCCTCAGCCAGGGGAACAGAAACATTGAGCAAGAGCCTGTGCTTTTTTACTTTAATGGTCATGGAGACTGGCAGGACTCCCTGACATCTGGCCAAAAGTAAACATGGTCTGGATCCTTCAAAACGGCCCAGACAGTGAGCTGGGGAGCTAAAGGCCGCTGAGCCTCACTTCAGATGAGAAATGTGTCCTAGAGCATGCTCTCTTGGACTGCGTTTCACGGTGCCTGAAAGAGAAGGTTACTGGATGAACTCGGAATATGTACATCGGTTACGGTCTGGCCCTTGGAGGGCCATGGTGTTATGCTTTTATACGCCCCATCAAGATTTGGCCATCTCATTGGTCAGGCAATGTGCTGTCATTGCACAGGCAATGTGCTCTCGCAGCCCAGAAGGCCAATCACATCCTGGGCTGCATCAAAAGAAGTGTTGCCAGCAGATCCAGAGAGGGGATTCTGCCACTTTGCTCTAGTGAGACCTCACCTGGAGTACTGTGTGCAGGTCTGGAGCCCTCAATATAGGAAGGACACGGACCTGATGGAGCGGGTCTGGAGGAGGGCCACCAAAATGATCAGGGGGCTGGAGCACCTCTCCTATGAGGACAGACTGAGGGAGCTGGGGTTGTTCAGCTTGGAGAAAAGGAGGCTCTGGGGAGACCTCATAGCGGCCTTCCAGTACCTGAGGGGGGCTACAGGAAGGTTGGGGAGGGTCTGTTTCCAAAGGCCTGCAGTGACAGGACGAGGGGCAATGGTTTTAAGTTGGGGAGGGGGAGATTTAGATTGGATATTAGGAAAAAGTTCTTTACCATGAGGGTGGTGGAACACTGGAACAGGTTGCCCAGGGAAGTGGTTGAGGTCCCTTCCCTTGAAATATTCAAAGTGAAGCTCGACGAGGCCCTGGGCAACCTGGTCTAGTTGGGGGTGTCCCTGCTGACTGCGGGGAGGTCGGACTAGATGACCTTTGGAGGTCCCTTCTGGCCTGGACCAATCTATGAATCTATAAATCTAATAAAAAGGGATGATATGAGGGAGGTGCCAGCAGGTGGGGCCATCAATTGACAGCAAAGAGAGAAAAGCAGGATCCATCCAACTTATCCAAACTTCATTGCTCCCAGGTCCCTTTAGATATGAGATATAGACATGAAATGTATTCAAATAAACATGTCCTCAGAGCACAGCTTCTCCATTCCAAGTGTTGGAACGAAATGTGTTTTTGGAAATGGCTGCATAAATGTATACTTGTATAGAAGTAGCTGAAGCCTCCACAAGGGACTGGGAAATGTGACCCAGGAGCTACGGGAGCCTTTCTGGAGCAGGAGCTGGTGGACAGACAGGATAGGCCAGGGCACCTCAGTGGAGACAACGGATTTCTTTCTCTCCTTTGACTTGAAGGGAAACCTGGGCAATTGCACCCATGATGTCCAACGCTGGAGCAGATCACTCTCATCCCTGCCTTCACGACAGTGGGGTCACATGTAATTTACCCCACAGACAATGAAAAATGGGCAGATCTAGATGCTGAAGAGTCTATTTGAAGATGCTCCTGAAACCCTGACGTTTTGGGATTAGTGCAGTTGGAGCTGTTCAAAGAGAGCATTTCTTTCACTGTGTCTCTTTCACAGAATCACAGATGGGGGGGTTGTTCTGCTCTCCATCCTTATATTCCAGCCCAGGAAGCTGTACACGCTGGGGGTAGCTGGTCTGACTATTGAAGACGGAGGCAAAGAAGGCATTAAGTAGCTCAGCCTTCACCTCGTCCTTGGTCGCAATGTTTCCCCCCGCATCCAGGAAGGGATGGAGATTCTCCCTGACTCTCTTTTTGTTGATGTATTTATAAAAACTTTTTTTGTTGTCCCTTATATTAATGGCCAGGTTGAGTTCCAGCTGGGCTTTTGCCTTCCTAATTTTTTCCCTGTGTAACCTAACAAGATCTCTGTACTCCTCCTGAGTTGCCTGTCCCTTTATCCAAAGGTGGTAAACCCTCCTTTTTTCCCCTAAGTCCCATCAAAAACTCTTTGTTCAACCAGACCGGCCATTTTCCCCACCCTTTAATTTTGTGCCTCAGGGGGACAGCCTGCTCCTGGGCCTTTAGGATTTCCTTCTTGGAGAGCGTCCAGCCCTCCTGGACCCCTTTGCCCTGCAGGATTATCTCCCACGGGACCCTCCCAACCAGGGCTCTGAACAGGCTAAAGTCCGCCCTCCGGAAGTCCAAGGTGGAGGTTTTGCTCACCCCCTTCCTTACCTCACTAAGAATTGAAAACTTGACCATTTCATGATCGCTAAGCCCAAGACGGCCTCCTACCTCCACATCCCACTAGTTCTTCTTTGTTTGTGAAAAGTAGGTCTAGTGAGGCGCCTCCCATGGTAGGCTCTCCTACCAGTTGTGTCAGGAAGGTATCTCCCATACACTCAAGGAACCTCCTAGACTGCCTGCTCTCTTCATTAGAGAAAATCAATAAGAATGACTTAGGAACAAGAGTTAAGGGACTGGACCATCCTATCTATCCCTTTAGTCCTGGAAATTGGGTTTATATTAAGAATTTTTCAGGTGACCCACTAGAAGAAAAGTGGAACAGAGCATTCCAAGTGCTACTGACCACCTTCACTGCAATCAAAGTAAAAAGAACAGCCGGCCTGGATTCACTGCTCCCGAGTGAAAAAGGCTCCAGATAAGCAGTGGACTTCTGAACCTTTAGGACCTTTAAAACTAAGATTACAAAGACGTAAACAATGGAAGGCTCCAAAGTGTGAGGAAGATCCCCCACTTGAGCAGAAATGGACCTCTGAATGTACTGGACCAGCAAAACTGCGATTCCGGAAATGTGGATGTGTCGAGACCACCAAGACATGCAGAGCCAGCCTAAACCAGCCTTGCGGCTTTGTCAGCAAGAATAGAGAAGTAGATGACTGCAGTTCACCAAAAGGATGCAGTGATGAAGAGGAAGGGATGAAGTAAGCGACCACCAGAGGTCTTTGAAGACCAGCAAGAGACTGAAAGACGCATGCGGGAGTGGGTGGCAACGTATGACAATGAGTTCTGGGAAGAATAATGAATATGTATGTTTAACTTGTGTATAAGCTGTGTAACTCATGGCTTTTGGTGCGCACATTTGGAGGAGCGATCCCCTGTGCGTCCAGCGCTGCAATAAAGAATACCTGCTTAATAGTCATCCCCACTCTTGAGTCCTGATTTCGACTTTCACGGCATCACTATCCGTGTTACTGTTATTGTTTTCTTGTTCCCTTTGTTGTTCTGTTAAACTGCCTTTGTCCCAACCCACGAGTTTTGCCTTTTCCTTCCGATTATGGCCGTGGGGGGGGCTTGAGAGAGCACGGCTGCCCCGTGGTTCTTTGTTGTCCTCTGAGACCAAACCACGACAGTTGGTACCTGATGGAATGTTTCAAAAAGCTCTGGCTGATTGAGTGACGGGAGAAGTCAGGAGTGCGCTGGCACTTGTCCAGGGCATCTATGCTGGCAGGAGGTATCTGTGCCTCTGTAGCTGAAGGTATTTGTGTCCTACATCCAATCCCAGTTCTGGAACACACTTCCTTTTTTTTTTTAAAAAAAAAAAATAAAAAGAAGAGCAAGGATAGAAATTCCCACCTTTGACTATTATATTAAAGCAAAAGGAAAAAAATCCACAAATAATTTTAAAAGCTGAAAAGTATATTTTCTTTTCTTTGCATCTTTTCCTTACTTCTTCTTTGATGAGGCTTGCAGCATTTAAAAAAAAAAAAAAAAAAAATGGTCATTTTGTGCCTTGCATAGAGCCCCGTGTCCCCAAAACAGTTCCTGCCCAGGACTGTCAATGACACCCCTCAGTCTTTGCACAGAGAGTCACACCGTGATACCGACCTCTCATCACTGGCTGAGGTTTTGTTTTAGGGGGTCACATACAGCAGAGGGAGATTCGTGCCCCGTAAGCATTTGCTCTGTTGTTATCAGAAAAAGAGCCTGAGGTCGTAGGTTCATAGTATCAGCTCAAGTTGGAAGGGGCCTTGGGAGGTCTCTGTTCCAGCCTGTCAGAAACATGGTCAGGCCACGTTGTTCAAGGCTTGGACCAGTCAGAGTCTGACAACCTCCAGGGCTGGAGTCTGCTCAGCATCTCTGGGCGACCTGCTCCAATGCTTGGCTCAGCTCATGGGGAAAAGCGCTTTCCTATCTGCAGGCTGAGCCTCTTCTCTTTCACCTTCCACCCACCGTCTTTTGTCCTCCCACCATGCACCCTGGTGAAGAGCTTGGCTCTCTGTTCTCCATAAAGTCCTCCTAGGTACTGGCAGGCTGCAATGAGGTCCCTCTCAGCCTTCCTTTCTCCAGGCTGGACTAGCTCATCTCCCTCAGCGTCTCCTCATGGGAAAGGCTGACCTTGACCATCTTGGTGGTCCTTTGCTTCAAGAAAATTGATGCAGGCACTGAGCCCGGCAGGAGGATGGAGATGGCCAAACAGGAAAATTCACCCATAAACTTGGGGTGTGCTGCCGGTGCTGGAAGTGGCCAGTGCGAAAGATTTGGGGTGCTACAAATGCTCTGTGCCACCTTCCTCAACTGCCCATGCCACCAAAGGCACAGACCAGCCTCCTCTCTCCCGTGTCTGCAAGTCTCAGATGCCTTCTACGAGCCCTGGCTCTGCAACACCAACCCTCTTGTGTGACTCCTCACCCTGCATGGGCAGGCAGCTCAGCTAACTTTAGTGTGTTCCTCTTCCAAGCACTTTCAAGCCCAACTTCCTCAGCCTGAGCTCAGCTTTGGAAGAAGAGCCAAACCTCCAGACACCGGCACTGAAGAAATCCCATTTTATTAAAGAGACATGAGATGGGAGGTCAGCTGTACCCCTGTGCCAGGCACACGTGAACAGGCCTCAGGGTCAGAAGGGCTGGGTTCATGCTTGTGGGGAAGTAGAAGGTTCCTGGACACACATGGTTATCACAGAGAAAAGGCCCAAAGCCCAGGAAGTTCCCCAGATGAATCTGAAATCACTTCTGAAGAGACACGGGCAGGTTAATGCTTCTGAGAGATTAGTGACAGAATCAGCTTCTTCGATGTGTCTTTCAGCTCCTGGTTCCTCATGCTGTAGATGAGAGGGTTCACAGCTGGAGGTACCACCGAGTACAGAAATGACACCACCAGATCCAGGGGTGAGGAGAAGATGGAGGGGGGCTTCAGGTGGGCAAACATGCCAGTGCTGAGAAACAGGGAGACCACGGCCAGGTGAGGGAGGCACGTGGAAAAGGCTTTGTGCCGTCCCTGCTCAGAGGGGATCCTCAGCACGGCCCTGAAGATCTGCACATAGGACACCACAATGAACACAAAACAACCAAAGCCTAAACAGACACTGAGCACAATAAGCCTAAGTTCCCTGAGGCTGGAGTGTGAGCAGGAGAGCTTGAGGATCTGGGGAACTTCACAGAAGAACTGGTCCAGGACATTGCCCTGGCAAAGGGGTAAGGAAAAGGTATTGGCCGTGTGCAGGAGAGCAGTGAGAAACCCACTGCCCCAGGCAGCTGCTGCCATGTGGACACAAGCTCTGCTGCCCAGGAGGGTCCCGTAGTGCAGGGGTTGGCAGATGGCAATGTAGCGGTCATAGGACATGACAGTGAGAAGATAAAACTCTGCTGCAATCATGAAGAGAAACAGAAATAGCTGTGCAGCACATCCCCAGTAGGAGATGGCCACGGTGTCAAACAGGGAATTGGCCATGGCTTTGGGGACAGTGGTGGAGATGGAGCCCAGGTCAAGAACGGAGAGGTTGAGGAGGAAGAAGTACATGGGGGTGTGGAGGCGGTGGTCACAGGCGATGGCGGTGATGATGAGCGCGTTTCCCAGGAGGGCAGCCAGGTAGATGCCCAGGAAGAGCCCGAAGTGCAAGAGCTGCAGCTCCCGTGTGTCTGTGAATGCCAGGAGGAGGAACTGGGTGATGGAGCTGCTGTTGGACATTTGCTTCCTCTGCGCATTGGAACCTGTCCAAGGAAAAAAGGCAGTGACAAGTTACAGTGGACGTCTCAGAGCAAAACCTACTCCAGTTCTCATGGAACCCCATGGAGCTGTGTGATGGAGCTGCTGTTGGACATTTGCTGCCTCTGGGCATGGAGACCCCTGCAAGGAGGAAAAGTCATTGACAAGTTAATGGAGACTTTTAGCAGCAAAACCAAAGCCTTTTCCTACAGACCCTTCCCTGCTACACGCCTTACCCCCTGTATTCCTTTTCTAGGAGAGCTTCCCTCAGCTCCATGGCTGAAGCTCTGCTACCGTGCTGGTTGAACGTGCCATGAGGAGCTGGGCCTCTGCCCACTGGTGCCGAGGAGTCAGCCCTGCTCTGCAGCAGAGAGTTCACGGGAACGCTGGAAGCAGGGGCCAGTCCTGGTGGTTGACTTTGTCAGATAAAACCATGCCCAATGCACAAGGGTGTGCCAGTACCTGCACTGCCTCTTCGAAGGAGTGAGGGAGGCAGAGGCCAACTGAGAGCTTTTTTGAAAAAAAAATTCCCTCCGTCCCATTGTGGGATGTCAGAAACCCTCAGTATTCCTGCTGCACTCAGGGAGAGCAGAGAGAATCCTGCAAGGCAAGAGGATTGCCTGTGGCTTAGTACAGAGCGAGGGGAGCTGGGCTGTCCCTCAGCCCCTGACACACTGGGCTTGCGCCTTTCTGAGATGGAGGGCGATCACACGCCCTCAATGTTTCCCTGAAACGTCAGCAGAACCTGCTGAGAGCAGAGGGATCCACTGCAGACAACTAAATGTCTCGCCCTTTCTCAGCGTCTCAGCAACCACTTCCAGCCCAGGACACACAGGGCTCATTTCACCAACCCAACAGCATTTCCTTGGTCATAGCGTCTCTGCGCTTCTCCATGGGGCTTTCAGGTAACACAAAGATGCTATGGGACAGATTTGCATCCCGGAGGGCAGCTCACAGCTTGGAAGGACACCTCAAGGAGATACATCAGTTTTTTCACGATGTTATCTCACCAAGGGAAAACCAGCTGATTCCCCAGCCCCACAGGCTGCATTGTCCACAGCCGCACAGGCGAGAGGAAAGCTGGGACCCTTGTTCCCATGGACACACTGCATGGGAGGACGCACAAGATAATGTGTGACTCTGCAGCTGAAACTCCCATCCCCAGAGAGCCTGAGAGTGAGAACAAGAAAAGAGCAGCAATAACACAGACAGGTGGAGAAACAAGGGAAACTGCAGCGAGGGTCTGGCTGAAGGAGGCCAGGGCAGAGGCAGCCGGGCGCTCGGGACAGCATCACCCGTACCCAGCCGTGCCTGTCACCTCCCAGACACCGACGCTGCCGGGCAGTCGCTCTCAGCCCCGCTGCTCCGCAGGGAGAACGGGGCACGTGGCTGGAGAGCTGCACCACGGCTCTGCTGGAGCTCCGGCTGCAGAGGAGGTGGTTCATGCCTTGGACCCCACAGCCCTGAGGGCAGAGGCTTTGGTGGGAGAGGAGGCACGGGGGGGCTTGCTCAGGGGAAGGGGTCTGCATTGGAGGGGATCGTACGGCGTTTGCGGAATTCTCCCTCCCACAACATTTCTGGCTTAAGTTTCCTCTCGTTCCCTGGTCATATCCCTGCTGCCAGGAGATTTTCCTCCTGGGAAGTGTCTCCCTGTGCCGTGTCTTTTCCCTGTCAGCACTCACAGAGCCCATCCCAACCTCTGTGCACTCACCTTGGCCCTACAGACACCTGCCTGTTTGCAGGGCAGGGGCTGGGTTCATGTTCCTGTTCGCAGGTGCAAAAGGGCAGGTCAGAGCAACCCTGATGGTCCAGCAGAGGTGATGCTGGTGCTCTCCATGGGCAGAGGAGCGGCTGAAGGCCCCTTAGGAGGCTTCTTTTAGACCAACTGATGCCTCAAAGTTGCAGCTCAGGAATCACAGTGACTTCTGCAAACTTGAGAGATCCTTACACATTCATCCCTTTTTCCACCTCTCTCCCCGCACCCCCCGGATAAGAAACTGGAAACACAACCTGAGGAAATAGTTCCCTTGGAAGCGTGTAGGGGTGATCTGGAGCTGTGAGCAGCCCTGACCAACTCAACACCGTCTTGACAGCAGAAGGACCCTCTCCTGCTTCTCCCCAGAGCTTCTCCCCACACCGCTGTGGGAACAACCTGGGCAGACTGAGTGTTGACCCTGGCAAGAGACAAAGTCCCTGCGCTGGCACACAGCCCCCTGCGGTGCAGAGACCCTGCTCTGAAGGACAGCCCTGAGTACTCCTGGCTGCACACCCGGCTTCACACTCTGCAGCCTCCCCCAGGGGAAGGCAGCCGACATGCCCTGGCCGGCTGAGGGTACAGCAGGGAAGCCGTGCTCCAAAGCACGTCCTTTTTCTACGCGGGGGAAACTGAGAGTCCTCCTGACAGATCCCATGGGCTGTGGGATGTGCCAGCTTTAGGAGGTCTTTCCAGGAACCGCAGCTGCATTGCCCTGCAGCCAGAGACTTACCCTGTCAAGGGCTGTGAAGATTTCTCTCCAGGCGAGCTCTCATCTGTCCTCCCACCCCAGGCTGCCTTTAGCCTCTGTCTTGCTTCCCTCCTCTCCCCTCGGTGCCTGCAGGCAGTGCCCTCAGCCCTGCTGCGCTTGGCAGAGGAGCTGCTCCTGGGCAGAGCTGTCTCTCTGCCGCGCTGCCCCACAGCCAGGAGCTCCCTCCATCCCAGGAGCCCGGCCCAGCTCAGCAGCAGAGCAACAGCCCAAGGCAGTACCTTTTCTGCCCCCCTCTAAAATCCCTTGAGGTGTCCCTGGGGCTGCCGGGGAACCTGCTGATGCAATCCCTGATGTTCTCTCTCTCAGCTGGATAGAGACACTCCTTTCCAGAAGTGTCATTTCCCTGCTGAGAGGGAGAGTTACCTCTAAATATCAACTTTCCTTGGCCCATCATTAGACAGGACAGCCAGACGGGGACAGACAGGCATCTCCTTTACCCCTGCTGAGGGAAGGGATTCAGCTGAGGGAATCGAGGCATCTCATCCTGCGTTTCTATTCCTAGCATTTGACGGAGACTCAGCTCCCGCCCATGCCTGCTAGAAGCCCACAGGAGATGGGATTCCTCTTTCCTCAGGTGTTGAGCTGTGCACAAAATAGGCACCTGCATGGGAGCCTCTTTTCTCCACTCCCACGCTAAGTAATGGAGATGGAGGGCGGGAGTGAAATGTTCAGATGCAAATGCCTGGGAACATTCCAGTTGCCAGAGGTGGTGCAAGGTACACGCAGGAAACTGCAAGCTCTAATGGGGACGGTGATAGAGACGGGGAAACATCTCGGGGATCGTACATGAGCCTGGTGGGAAATCCTTTAGCCAAGTGAAATGACAGCTGATGTCCAAATAAAAGGAACCTTTCCTACTCCTGATGTTCATGGCAGTTCACAGAGGTGTTCATATGAATGGACTGCAGTCATGTCCTGTAGGGAGAGCAAGGTCTCTCTCTTTTCCATCAGCCGAATTTACTCAATCTCCAGTGACTACAATGGCATTTGTCCCAAGTTCAGCCCCTCATTGCCTAACAGAATTCAGGGCAGCTACTCAAGGGTTGAGTGAGCTTGTGTGAGTGAGGATGAGAGGAGAAGCCAGTAAGGGTGAAAATGTCTTGGCCATTATAACCCACTTGATCGGGCACAGTAGGCAGAATAAGTCTTCTAACAGCAACCTGAAGAAGTCTCCAAGTCAATGAGCAGGTTCCTATGGGGAAGAGTAGTTGCCCTGGCATTCACTGGCCAGGCAAAGACACAGGGTGCCAGCAGCCTGGAGGACCTTGGGACAACTTCTTAACACAGCTGCCAGGTGGGCAAACAAGGGTGATGCTCACCTGGACCTGGTCCTGGCAAAAAACAAATTAAAAAAAAAAAGAGTGGTCAGGGAGGTGAAAATCAGTGTCAGCCTTGGCTGCTGTCACCAGGAAATAGTGGGGTCCCAGGTGCCGAAGAGGAGTGAGGAAGGCCAGCAGCAGAGCAAAAATGGGTGGACTCCAGAGAAGAAGACTTTGATGTACTTGGGAGACTGATGCGAGTGGTGCCATGGGAAGCAGCTCTGAAGGCTGAAGGATGATGGAAAATCTGATAGGCCTTACAGGACAGCCTCCTCCAGGCACAAAAATGATCTCTCCAACTCCCCTTGAAAAGAAGCCACCGTCTCAGGAGGCTGCTTGTTGGAACTGTCTGAGCTCCAGGACAAAGAGGCAGCACAGAGGAGGTGGAAGCAGGGAAGCTGCAGAGGAGGAATTGAGAAACCTTGTCCCAGGACGTAGGGACGATGTCAAAGCCAAAGCTCCCATGGGCTTGACAGATGAAGGGAAAGACAGCAAAAGCACAACGAGCTGATCCAGGCTTCGAGGGTCATGGGAATGAGTCACCCTCTGCCTGGAGGCCTGTGACAAGTGGGCACTGCAGATATTTGCATCCTGACTGCCTCAGCGTGGGCGATGGGGATCCCCCTGCTGGGGGTGGCTCTGCCAGCCCATCCACATGGGTCTGGATGGTGCAGACTCTACTTGGAGACATTCCTGTAACCCAAATTCCTTGGCGTTAATGCAGAATTGGCAAGTTGAAATCAAGCATTTCATGCACTTGGCCTCTTCGCCTTGACATCTTTTCGCTTTGTCTCCACTCCCGAAAGCTCTCTAATTAACCACAGAAGAATTGAAGACGAAAGGAAAATTATGGCCTGGCTTGGCTCCTCAGGGCGTTTTGCATGTTAATGAACCCTCTGGTGCCGAGTTCCTGAACTGCAGATCTCTAAAGGCTGACCAAGTCTCTAGAGGACTAAGAGCCAGCAGCAAACCTCCAGGTTTCTGAGAGTGTTTGCAGGCCCTGCTGAAGTCCATCACTGAAGAAACCATGGAGGGAATGAGCAGACAAGGGTCCTGTCCCTGGGGGCTGGTGAAGCAGGAAGTTGGAGACACTTGGTACAATGGAAAATTTAAATGTAGAGATCACTGTGGAAGCCCTTGATGTGCTCTTCCAAGCAGGAAGGCCACGTCCTTACCCACATCCCCTACAGATGGGGCTCCTTTCCCTCTTGGCATGTTCGGGGCTCTTCCTGGGGGCAATGTGATTGGGAGTGTGTGTTGCCAGGTGCAGGTCAGCAGTAGGGCACCTCCCAGGATTTATGGGGGGTGGCTGAGGAGGCAACGAGGCACTGGAGCTGTAAGGACCTTGTGTTCTCTCCTGGGTCTCAGTGGAAGAGACAGAAGCCACAGGCAAGAGAACAAGGGCCTCAGATCTGTTGGGGTGTCAACGCCCCACCAAGGCCCTTGGCCATCCCCACCACAGCTACACTGTCCTGTGCCTGTGCCTGCTTCCTTGTTTCCGACACCAAAATGTGGGTGTCTGAGGATTTGCCAATGCCAGTGAGTTCCCCACATCTCACCTGGTTTCCTCCAAAGCCTTGCTACTGCTCATTTATCCCCAAGATTTCCAAGCTCCAGAATCCTGGAGAATCCATGCCAGAATCCTCTCTGTAGCTCCACATCCCAGCACTGAACAGCCAACCCCCAATATTCCATTTCTTCTTCCTGCCTTTAGCACACTCACTGCTCCCCCCACACTGCTCTCTCCCTGCACGCCCATGTGTCTCACAAACCCTTCCCCTGCCCCTGCAGCGCTGAGACCTCAGCCCAGGAGGTTTGTGCATCCTCCAGGCTCATGGATGTTTCCTGAAGTCCATCCAAGTGTGGGCAGTGAAGGAGGGGAAAGGAGCAAGTTGTCAGCCCATGGGGCATTCCTAAGAACAGCCACCCCCAGCAGTGGGCATTCCCCATCCGCCAGGCTGAGGCAGGCACACAAGAGGTGAATGTCTGTATCACCCCTGGTTTGCAGAGGAAGGGTCTTCCTTCCTGCCATTGTCTCAGGAGAAGCCTCTTCCTCAGCCTCTACCCACAAACATCCACTGCTTCCCACGGCTGGCTTCAGACACGGCTGTAAGGATTGGCTAAAGCCATCAGCCATCCCCTTGCTTCTCGCTGACATTGCTTGACCCTCTCTAACAGACTTACACGTGGCCAATCACCACTGCTCAGGGCCACTCGCCCTTTGGAAGAGCATTTTGGACTTTCCTAGTGCTTTTTATAATCTTCCTCGCTCCCTCCAGAGCACATGGTGGGCTTTCTTGGCCAAACAGGGCCTTTTTCACCATCTCTTAAGAAACAGTCGTCTTTTTATGATCCTCTGTGCAGGAATAGTCATCCCAGAAAAGCACCAAATGTATCCAAATAGCAGTTGAGTGAAGTGCCAGTAAGAACCAGGTGAGCTCCCCCCATGGCCGTGGCTCCCTGGCAAGGAGCCTCTTCTGAGAAGGTGATCCGGCCTCTGCCACTCTCTGGAGAGGGAAACCAGCAGCGTCTGTGCCACACGGGGACACAAGGGGTGACTTTTGCAAGACCACCCTTCATCTGAACCACTTTCGATATGTACTTCAGGATGGGATATCATACCTTATATGGCAAATACTAATTTAATTGCCATTGTCCAGATTTGCTATTGTGGAAGTAGACTGTTACTTTAACATTTCTTTTCATCATTATTATTATTTTTTGCCACTCTAAAGGAAATCACAGAATCACTGGAAGGATCACTGATGCTTTATCAACAGAAGACCCGCCAGCTTTGCATCTCAAGAAACAGGATGCCAGAGGTCAAGAGAAGTGTGGGAGACTACGGGGGGTGTGGACCCCTTGATTGAGGGTATGGAGTCAGGAATTGACCTTGCAGATATTGAAATATATCCTTGAGAAAGAAGGGAGTAGAAAACATCCTGAGAAGTAAACAACTTCAAGGAACCAGCTGGAGACTGACAAGATAAGGAGTAGCTTTGATGTTTGCAAAAGTTAACCAATGACATATTGTTATGACAATATGTAATCAGTAGTAAAAGAACACGTGTTAAGAAAGAGTATATGAGAAAGTACGTGTGGCAATAAAAGTTAGTCTGTTACTGCTTGAACTTCAGAAGAGTGCTGTCCGTGTCATTTGTCCGTCTCAACAATGACAGAGAAGGATGGTTTGGGAAAACTCATGGGATTTGGGAAACTGAAGCGTGTGCCCCTCTCCCCGACATCCTGCCCTCCTCCGTGCCCTGTGTGAGAAACTCCATCAACTGGGTCTGAGCTCACAGTCATGTCAAGAAAACGGTGTGTACCTGCAGCCAATGTTGTCCTTCCAGTTCAGGATTTGAGCTCCCACTTAAGACCAAGAAGCCCAAGGATCCCAGTTCCTAGAGGGCCAACTAATGAGGACATCCCACAGGCTGGGGGAGTTTTTCTTTACTGACAAAGATTTTGTTGACTTTTTCTCCTCCCTCTTTGTAACTTGACTGTCAGAATTCATGCATTGAATCTACTTTGACCCTTTAAAACTGTCTCTGTGAAAAACTAAGCCAGCATAGTTTTGGTTTTGGTTTTTTTTTTCCCCCCAACCCGACTGTATTTGGAGCATTGAAGAGTCTTTCCAGATTTGGAGTGGTTTTTCAGAATGTCTGCTCCAAGAGGGGAAATATCTCAGCCTGCAGATGGAAGGACAGGAGGAGGACAGCATCATTCAGGCTCAAAGGGAATTGGAGGGTGTCTTGACCAACCTCCCATTGAAAACAGGGTCAGACCTGAAGGGTCAGGGCTTTGTTCAAAGATGTCTGGATCCCTTTCCAGGACAGAGCTGTTGCGCGCTCTATGGGAAACAGCTTCCAGTGCTTGACTATCCTCATGCTGGAAAAAGTTCCTCCTTGTTTGGCTTGACCGTCCCTTTTCTCAGCCCATTGCCTCTTGTCCTTGTATCTTCTACCATGGATTTGACTCAGGCTCAGTCTTCCTGGTAACTGTGCAATGCTGCTCCATGTTCCCCCCAAGAGCTCCTCTCCTCCAAGCTGAACAAGCCCAGCTCTCTAAGCCTCTTCTCACAGTACAAGCTCTGTCAACGTTGGTGTCCCTCCAGTGACCTGGCTCCACTTTGCAAGGTCTCTCTGGCACGGTGTGGTGTCAAAACCTAGGGAAGTATTCTGGATAAGGTGTAACAAGTGCTGAGCAGACTGGCTGTGCTCCTGCAGCTCAGGAAGCTCTTGGCCACCTTTGCTGATGGCTCATGTTTTACCCAATAGAACCCAAGGGCCACCAGAGCCTTTCCCTCAGAGCTGCTGCCCACCTGGGCAGTCCCTGGTCTCTGTCATGGCATGGGTTTAGTCCACCTCCAGGTCAGGACCTATTGGCTCTCCTGAAGTTCCTATCGGTCCATCCCTCCAGCCTGTCTAGGTCCCTCCGGATGGCAACCTTGCCCTGCAGTGCAGTGTCTGCTCTCTTCCTTGTGAGGTCATCTGCAAATGTTATGAAAAAGGACTCTCTCATACACTAACCCAAAGACAGCCCCCCAGCTTGTAGAAATCAGATCCTGCCCTGTCACCCTCCTGGTGTGCTGCCTCACGATAGGATAAGGAAAGGTGATTCTTATGATTCTCATGGTTCTCATGCCCAAGTCTTCTCCTGACAGGAGAAATGACACTGCTGGAAAAGAATCTCTCCCACAATCTCTCCCATCTCCTGAGAGAACATCAGGGCTGACTTCATCCTGTTTCACAGCAGGTTCCCCCAGGGACATCTCCGGGGATCCCAGGGGGACAGAAAAGTGATGCCTTGGGCTGTTCCTTGGGCTGTTGCTCTGCTGCTGAGCTGGGCCGGGCTCCTGGGATGGAGGGAGCTCCTGGCCATGGGGCAGCGCGGCAGAGAGACAGCTCTGCCCAGGAGCAGCTCCTCTGCCAAGCGCAGCAGGGCTGAGGGCACTGCCTGCAGGCACTGAGAGACAACTTGTGAGGCCAGGAGAGCTGAAAAGCATTCAGGAATGGATGGAAGCTGAGAGCTCACTGGGGGAGAAACCTTCACAGCCTTTTACAAAATAAGTCTCTGGCTGCAGGGCATTGACTCTGCAGTTGCTGGAGGGATCCAGAAGCTGCACAACCCACAGCCCGTGGGATCTGTAAGTACAACTCTCACAGTTTCTCTAGTGTAGAGGAGAAGGAGAACTTGTGGAGCAGGGCTTCCCTGCTGCAGGGGCAGAGGGACAGGGCGTGATGTTTCTCTCTGGTGCAGTATAATGCAGAGAGGCTTCCTGGAGCAGTCTCCTACAGCTGGCATAGCCCGTGTCTCATGTGATCTGTCAGGAAGGCTCTCAGGGATCTGTTGGTGCTGAGAAGGATTTTCTTGAGAGCAGCGGATGCCCACCACATCATCAAAGTGCCAGGACGTGTCGGCTGCCTTCTCCCCGGGATGGCTGCAGGGCTGTGAAGGTGGGCGTGCAGCCAGGGGTGCCCAGGGCTGTCCTTCCGAGCAGGGTCCCTGTGTCCCAGGGAACTGTGTGCTGGGGCAGGGACTCTGTCTCCTGCCAGGGTCAGCTCTCAGCCTGCCCGGGGAGCTCCCCATGGCAGTGTGGGGAGAAGCTGTGGAGGGAAGGGGTGACCCCAGTCTGGGCATGGCAGGGTCCTTCTGCAGTCGAGAGGATGCTGCGTGGGTCAGGTTTGCTCACAGCTCCACATCACCCCCAGGACATTTGCAGAGGGTCCTTTTGAAGAAGGACACAGAGGCAGCCTTTAGCCAAAAGAAATGGAATCTGTGCTTTGAATTTTCCCCTCTTGGTTGGTTAGATGGGCGGTGGGAGATCTGAATTTACATCTCCATTCCCATGAGGGCAATGAGACCCCAGTTTTTGTTAGCACTTGTCCGAGCTGCTCCTTTAGCCCGTGCACACCCAGAGATGCCCCTGGGCCGTTCCCTGCTGCAGAAGGTGTCTGCAGGGCAGAGCTGAGCCCTCAGCAGCTGGGATGGAGTCTCTGAGCACTGAAAGGGGGGAGACCTGGGGGCAGAGAAACAGCCCCCAGCAGCGACAGTGCAGGCAGCAGAGGCATGGGCAGGGAGTGAGAGGGAGCTGCTACAGGAAGGGTGATGGGAGGGGGGATTCCAGCACCTCCCTGCCATCCCCTGCAGCGCAGATGCCTTCCCTGCAGCAACTTCCCTCTCCCACACAGTAGAGTCCCCAATCGCTTCATATCTTGGGGACTTAGTCCTGAGTCTCCCTCCCAGCAGCCCAAGCACCAAAGAGGAGAAATGCTCGCGTGTCTGACTGTGTCTCCCTGTCTCGACTCTCTTGGCAGGAGAACTTTGGCGTGTTCCCCTCTTGCCCCTGCTGCCCTTGTTCCTCCCCTTCTTTTGGCTGTGGTGGGGGGGTGAGGATTCAGGTGAAGCTCAGACACTGGTGTGTCCATGGATGAAAAGCATCCCAATGACCTTAATCTTTCAGGCTCTCGTGACTGCAATGTGTTGGGTGAGTGTAAGCCGACGCTCACATCAGGATATTCCATCTATAGGACAGTTGACTTGAGTCAACTCAAGTCAACATCCCCTTGCAGTGCCCTGTTGGGTGCCACGCTGCCCTCCAGAAGGGCACAGCTCTCCCTTTACATCTCTGTGGTTTTTAGGAGCCCCACGGAATAGACCTGACAGTGGCAAGGCCATGTCAGTCCTGCTGGAGGGCTGAATGTAGGCAGCTGCAATGAGCCCTGTGTGTCGCTGGCTGGGAGGGGAGAGCTGAGATCCTCCTCGGGTCCTGCGAGATGGGGTGGGGGGTTGGGAACAATACTGATGGATAGACGGGCTGTCCCCACTCTGTACTGAGGGACAGCCCTTTGGCTCTTAGGACCCACAAGGTTTTACATAGTGTGCAGCAGAAATGCCAAGGGTTTCTGTCTTAAAGACACTCCTCAGGTGTGGTGGGGAAATTAGAACAGAACAAACAGAGAAATAAAGTGCCCTCAGCTCTGTTCTGCAGTCAGGTGAATTGGGAATGACAAGGCTGAAAAGCCCTTTGATGCCATGAATGGATTTAATCTGAGATCGCCCCAGTTCCTATTTAACTATTGCTGTAGGACAGGACTGGATCCTGCAGAGCTAACACCTCCCTGATGGATCATCAGCCAGCTCCAACCAGTGTGTGCAAAAAGGATGCGACAAATACATTCCCAAAAGGGGAGAGGCAGTTGGCTGGGTCTCAAAGAGTGATTGAAGAGGCTTTTTTGAGAGAAGTCTGCCCTAACTTCTCACTGTCTTTCCTTCCATGGACAGGTCTCTAAGCCTAGGGGAAGATAATGTCCAACAGCAGCTCCATCACCCAGTTCCTCCTCCTGGCATTTGTAGACTCACGGGAGCTGCAGCTCTTGCACTTCGGGCTCTTCCTGGGCATCTACCTGGCTGCCCTCCTGGGAAACGCGCTCATCATCACCGCCATAGCCTGTGACCACCGCCTCCACACCCCCATGTACTTCTTCCTCCTCAACCTCTCCGTTCTTGACCTGGGATCCATCTCCACCACTGTCCCCAAAGCCATGGCCAATTCCCTGTTTGACACCAGGGCCATCTCCTACTGGGGATGTGTGGCCCAGCTCTTCTTCTTTCTCTTCTTTATCACAGCAGAGTACTGTCTTCTCACCGTCATGTCCTACGACCGCTACGTTGCCATCTGCCAACCCCTGCACTACGGGACCCTCCTGGGCAGCAGAGCTTGTGTCCACATGGCAGCAGCTGCCTGGGGCAGTGGGTTTCTCTATGCTCTCCTGCACACGGCCAATACATTTTCCCTACCCCTCTGCCAGGGCAATGTCCTGGACCAGTTCTTCTGTGAAATCCCCCAGATCCTCAAGCTCTCCTGCTCACACTCCTACCTCAGGGAAGTTGGGCTTGTTGTGGTCAGTGTCTGTTTATCATTTGGTTGTTTTGTTTTCATTGTGGTGTCCTATGTGCAGATCTTCAGGGCCGTGCTGAGGATCCCCTCTGAGCAGGGACGGCACAAAGCCTTTTCCACGTGCCTCCCTCACCTGGCCGTGGTCTCCCTGTTTCTCAGCACTGCAGCGTTTGCCCACCTGAAGCCCCCCTCCATCTCCTCCCAAGTTCTAGACCTGGTGGTGGCTGTTCTGTACTCGGTGGTGCCTCCAGCAGTGAACCCCCTCATCTACAGCATGAGGAACCAGGAGCTGAAGGAGGTCATTAGGAATCTGATTTCATGGATATTTTTCAAGAGGGAGACATTTACCACCTCTTTCCACAAATGACTCCCACACTATCTGATTCCATCTGGGTTTTTGTGTGTTTTGTTTGTTGGTTGGTGTTGAATTTTTAAACATTATCTTTATTGTCATTCATGGTTTTTATGTTTCTACACAAAGGTTTCATTTGTGTCACTGCACCTGAGACCATGTACCTGCTTGATGTCACCTGGTTCCCTTATAAAATTTAATTTAATAGTGGCTCCGAGCTGGCATCTTTCATAGCATCTCTGTAATAAAATGGGATCCCTTTCAGTGCAGTGCTTTCATACCAGGCTCCTTCTCCAAACAGGCCTGAGAACTGCACCCCTGAACTTCCTCTTCCTCCATCAGTTCAGGAATGAAAAGCTTAGTGTCTGTGACATTTTAGAGATGTAGAACTGGATTTTGGAGTCACCAGTCGGTGTTTGCTGACAGGTAAGATGGTGAGTGGAACTGAGGGATGTGCCCAGGCTTTTCACACAGGTTGTATTAAGGACATCCATCCTCTGGGAGGGGACTCTGGAGCGGTCTGGAGAGCATCCTGGTTCTCCTGGGTCAGCATGTTCCTGGTGTTGTGTTGAGATGGAAAAAGTTGGCAGAGATGGGTTTTGGGGCCATGAGTAGTGGAAAAGGGCCTACCTCCTCCAGACACTCTCCACTTCCTCCCCACCTCTCTACAGCAGGAATTCCCACAGAGGGACACACACACGTGTCCAGCTGTGGCCACCACACAGCTCACTGGAGGGGTATGAAAATTTAAGATGCTGGGGGATGACCATGCTCCTCCTAATAAATCCCCCTTTGCAGCTGGCCTTGCTCATGGTGAGCATGAACCACTGGCTCATATGGTGTCCCTCATAATGCCTAGGTCTTCTTCTCAGGGTCACTGCTCATCCTTTCAGGTCCTTTCAGGTCCTGATATACGAGGTTTATCTTCCCTCTGATGCAGGACTGGTGACTCCTCCTTGTAAAACTTCGGAGTTTGCTGCTGGCTGAATCCCAGAGTTTCCCAAAGTCCCTCTGGACTGAAGCTCCATTTGGTCCGTTCTTAATGTTTGCGTGCAGACAGCTCACAGTGGTTGTGGTGATCCATCAGCACAAGATAACAGCAAGAGCAGTTGCAGGGCACTACAGGAAATAAAGGACATTACTAGTTTTGTACTGACCAACATAGAAATCAGCACAACAACTGTGTCAGAAATATCTTTATGCCCTGTAGAGAGAGCACAAAGCAAGTAAAGGAGAACAACCAAAACAACATGGTGCCAGCGACTATTTAACTAATACAATAAATGTATATAACAAATTCATTTTAGCACGCTCTGGTCAGATCTGTCGTTATCTCAACCCTTCGTGTGCAACATCGATTGCCGAAAAGGACTGTCGTGGTTTAGCCTCAGCCACTCTCTCGGGCCGCCCAGCACCCCCCTGGCCATGAGGGGAGAATCGGAAGAAAAAGGCAAAACTTGTACGATGAGACAAAGGCAGCTTGTAATAAGTAACTAAGGGTAATTTGCTGATCAAACAGGTTAAGCAAGAGGAACGAACCCATTGTAGCAGTCTTGAGAACTTCCTATTTAACCAGAAGATACACGTCCACAATGTTACCTGGCAACACCAAACATGGGAACACACCAAATCCAGCCTGGAGACCAGGTATTAATCAAAACCTGGAAAGAAACCTCCCTAACACCCCGTTGGGAAGGACCCTTTGTTGTTTTACTTACCACAGATACGGCTGTACGGACAGCAGAAAAAGGATGGACTCATGCCAGCAGAATTAAGGGACCTATCTTCCCAGAAAGGTGGACCGTAACGTCAGAACCAGGAGACCTCCGAATGAAGATAAGGAAAAACGAGACCGGTAAATGAACCACTCCAGAAGGGAAGCAAGAAATAGTTACATCAATGGTTCCAAATACCACCTGGAAATACCCTACGAAAAGTATATTTTGCACCTTGGAGTGAGGAGAGAATACCTGACCAAACGGGGGGGGCTGGATTATACAAACTGACAGGATCTCCTCAGGTTTTTCCTTTTTGCTGTGAAACAGAGACAGAAATACCTGAATCGCCCAGTATAGATCTCCGTAGAATACCCTGCGTGAAACACCCCACTTCCGGACATTTATGTTGGGTTGTTTGCCGATGTTTAAATTGCGATAAAGAATGGTCCTGTGTTTCATTTAAGAGACAACCTTATTGTATGAAATGTCGCAATAATTTGACACATACCAGGGAACAACGGGCTCAAGCAGAGATTCGTAAATTATTTTGTGGGTGGGAATTGTCAATACCCGAGCTTTGGGAAATATATGAAACAGACTGGTATAGAGTTTTAAGACAGTGTGTTATAAGATTTGCCTGGAAACGGGCACAACAACCAAACAGGTGGAAATATATTTGAGAGGTAACTAACTCTTTAGACCTCGGAAATTATTGACAGGATAACAGCAAAATCCCCCTGAAGACTACCTGCTGCTGCCGAGAAGATATTAATATCCCGTTGCTCTCCGCAAAAGAGTAGACGAGGAAGGCAGAGAGGTACTGAACAGTGGGGGAAATGAAAGCTGGTATCCTATTAATGGTATTAATTACCACGACTTTAGAAAATGAACATCAACCCTTCAATTGGACCTTAGGTCGATGGGAAGATTCAATAGAAGTTCGGTATAATGTGACAGCCGGACCCCCAGAATTCCAAGTTAAATTGGAAGAATTAGTCTTTTATGAACTAGACCCACCCGGTCGACAAGAAAGAGCAATAAAACCTTTTTATCTCTGCCCCAGTTCGAATCCAGGGAAAAGCTATTGCAATTTCCCTAATCACTATTACTGTGCATATTGGGGATGTGAAACCATAGCTTCAAACTGGGATGTAGCCAGTAAAGATAGATTTTTAAATATAATATGGGGGCCCAGAGGATGCAACCCGCCAGCTTCTAGCTGGGATGGACACATAGAGGGCTCCCATCTTGGCAACTGTAAGCATGTTATATTAGAAATCCTGCAGCCTAATGACCATGGATGGTTATTTGGACGAACCTGGGGAATGCGATATTGGGAATCTGGAACTGATAGAGGAGGACTAATATTCATTCAAAAACGGGAAGTTAAAATACCACAAGCAGTAGGGCCCAATCGAGTCATCACAAAGCCAAAGGGAGGAAACTCCACAGCCTCAGTCACCCCAGGGACATACCTAACCTCTACAAATAAAGTGGAGAAAATACCCAAAGATGATGAACCCCTATGGGCTGTAATGAAGGCAGCCTATCAAGCTCTAAATGCAACAAATCCAAATTTTACCACTTCCTGTTGGTTATGTTATGATGTAAAACCCCCTTTTTATGAAGGGATAGCTGTGCCATCTCCCTTTAATACCTCTGCCGAGGAGAATCCCCCCAGATGTAATTGGAAAGAACGGAAAGCAGGGATTACTCTCCAACAGGTCAGAGGGAGCGGTTGGTGTATAGGAAAGGTGACGAATGGGGAAAGAGCTCTATGTACTAACCAAACTCAAAACTTTACATCTGATATTAAATGGATTCTGCCTAGTCCTGGGGCATGGTGGGTTTGTTCCATAACCGGATTAACACCTTGTTTGTCCACTGCTGTTCTCAAGAAAAATGCCTCAGAATTTTGTGTACAAGTTACTGTGGTACCTAGAATCCTCTTACATGGGGAAGAAACTATGTATTTACATTGGAGCAATTCAGGACATAAAATCAACAAAAGAGAGCCAATATCTGCAATTACTATAGCTACTCTACTTGGTTTAGGGGTCGCCGGGACCGCCACTGGCATAACCTCCTTGGTACAACAACAACAGAGTCTAACATCTCTAAGAGCTGCAGTAGACGAAGATTTGGCCCGAATAGAAAAATCTGTTTCCTATTTAGAGAAATCATTGACCTCATTGTCAGAAGTAGTTTTACAGAATCGAAGAGGATTGGACCTTTTGTTCATGCAAAACGGAGGATTATGCGCTGCCCTAGGTGAAGAATGTTGCTTTTATGCTGACCATTAGCTAACCTGAGAGAAGGTTTAGAGAAAAGAAAACGGGAACGAGAGGCTCAGTCCTCCTGGTATGAATCTTGGGTTAATCCGTCACCATGGCTGACTACCTTAATTTCTACTTTGGCGGGACCCCTCATAATGTTACTATTGGCTCTGACTTTTGGACCCTGTGTCATTAATAAACTTGTAACCTTTTTTAAAGGCAGGTTAGAAAAAGTGCAGCTAATGCTGATGAAGCAATCGGAACTGGAAATGAAAATTATACCAAACGAAAATCCTGAATTAGATGCCGCTTGTGAGGTATTGTCTAGGTTTGATCAGCAAATCACTTATAAATAAAAAAAAGGGGGGATTGTAATAAGTAACTAAGGGTAATTTGCTGATCAAACAGGTTAAGCAAGAGGAACGAACCCATTGTAGCAGTCTTGAGAACTTCCTATTTAACCAGAAGATACACGTCCACAATGTTATCTGGCAACACCAAACATGGGAACACCCTGTTTGACAAGAAAGGCTTAACCACAATGTCATCAGAATGTGTTACCTTGAGCGAATGTTAAACCGTTAATGTCGTGCTAACGTGTGCCATTGTACCAATCAACCCTGAAAAGAATAGATTGTATAAGCTGATTCTGTGACGATATCTTATCGAAATTGCCCCAAGCAAGAAGCCCCTCGGAAGAAGCCGAAGAGGGGCGTACCGAAGATGTTGCAATCGACCTCTGTGAAGATAAAAGGAGTCGTTTAGCTTGCCTGAATTTGCGAGTCTTTGGTGGAGCTGCGACTCCCCGGCCGCCCAGCGCTGCTTTTGCTTTCCTACCTTAATAAATATTTAATAAATCTATTTCGGACTCGATTTGTCTTAAAATTCAACTATAACAACACAGTTACCAGGAAGACTGAGCCTGAGTCAAATCCATGGTAGAAGATACAAGGACAAGAGGCAATGGGCTGAGAAAAGGGATGGTCAAGCCAAACAAGGAGGAACTTTTTCCAGCATGAGGATAGTCAAGCACTGGAAGCTGTTTCCCAGAGAGCGTGCAACAGCTCTGTCCTGGAAAGGGATCCAGACATCTTTGAACAAAGCCCTGACCCTTCAGGTCTGACCCTGTTTTCAATGGGAGGTTGGTCAAGACACCCTCCAATTCCCTTTGAGCCTGAATGATGCTGTCCTCCTCCTGTCCTTCCATCTGCAGGCTGAGATATTTCCCCTCTTGGAGCAGACATTCTGAAAAACCACTCCAAATCTGGAAAGACTCTTCAATGCTCCAAGGACAGTTGGGTTGGGAAAAAAAACCAAACCAAAACAAAAAACTATGCTGGATTAGTTTTTCACAGAGACAGTTTTAAAGGGTCAAAGTAGATTCAATGCATGAATTCTGACAGTCAAGTTACAAAGAGAGAGAAAAAAAGTTAACAAAATCTTTGTCAGTAAAGAAAAACTCCCCCAGCCTGTGGGATGTCCTCATTAGTTGGCCCTCTAGGAACTGGGATCCTTGGGCTTCTTGGTCTTAAGTGGGAGCTCAAATCCTGAACTGGAAGGACAACATTGGCTGCAGGTACACACCGTTTTCTTGACACGACTGTGAGCACGGACCCAGTTGATGAAGTTTCTCACACAGGTCACGGAGGAGGGCAGGATGTCGGGGAGAGGGGCACACGCTTCAGTTTCCCAAATCCCATGAGTTTTCCCAAACCATCCTTCTCTGTCATTGTTGAGACGGACAAATGACACGGACAGCACTCTTCTGAAGTTCAAGCAGTAACAGACTAACTTTTATTGCCACACGTACTTTCTCATATACTCTTTCTTAACACGTGTTCTTTTACTACTGATTACATATTGTCATAACAATATGTCATTGGTTAACTTTTGCAAACATCAAAGCTACTCCTTATCTTGTCAGTCTCCAGCTGGTTCCTTGAAGTTGTTTACTTCTCAGGATGTTTTCTACTCCCTTCTTTCTCAAGGATATATTTCAATATCTGCAAGGTCAATTCCTGACTCCATACCCTCAATCAAGGGGTCCACACCCCCCGTAGTCTCCCACACTTCTCTTGACCTCTGGCATCCTATTTCTTGAGATGCAAAGCTGGCGGGTCTTCTGTTGATAAAGCATCAGTGATCCTTCCAGTGATTCTGTGATTTCCTTTAGAGTGGCAAAAAATAATAATAATGATGAAAAGAAATGTTAAAGTAACAGTCTACTTCCACAATAGCAAATCTGGACAATGGCAATTAAATTAGTATTTGCCATATAAGGTATGATATCCCATCCTGAAGTACATATCGAAAGTGGTTCAGATGAAGGGTGGTCTTGCAAAAGTCACCCCTTGTGTCCCCGTGTGGCACAGACGCTGCTGGTTTCCCTCTCCAGAGAGTGGCAGAGGCCGGATCACCTTCTCAGAAGAGGCTCCTTGCCAGGGAGCCACGGCCATGGGGGGACCTCACCTGGTTCTTACTGGCACTTCACTCAACTGCTATTTGGATACATTTGGTGCTTTTCTGGGATGACTATTCCTGCACAGAGGATCATAAAAAGATGACTGTTTCTTAAGAGATGGTGAAAAAGGCCCTGTTTGGCCAAGAAAGCCCACCATGTGCTCTGGAGGGAGCGAGGAAGATTATAAAAAGCACTAGGAAAGTCCAAAATGCTCTTCCAAAGGGCGAGTGGCCCTGAGCAGTGGTGATTGGCCACGTGTAAGTCTGTTAGAGAGGGTCAAGCAATGTCAGCGAGAAGCAAGGGGATGGCTGATGGCTTTAGCCAATCCTTACAGCCGTGTCTGAAGCCAGCCGTGGGAAGCAGTGGATGTTTGTGGGTAGAGGCTGAGGAAGAGGCTTCTCCTGAGACAATGGCAGGAAGGAAGACCCTTCCTCTGCAAACCAGGGGTGATACAGACATTCACCTCTTGTGTGCCTGCCTCAGCCTGGCGGATGGGGAATGCCCACTGCTGGGGGTGGCTGTTCTTAGGAATGCCCCATGGGCTGACAACTTGCTCCTTTCCCCTCCTTCACTGCCCACACTTGGATGGACTTCAGGAAACATCCATGAGCCTGGAGGATGCACAAACCTCCTGGGCTGAGGTCTCAGCGCTGCAGGGGCAGGGGAAGGGTTTGTGAGACACATGGGCGTGCAGGGAGAGAGCAGTGTGGGGGGAGCAGTGAGTGTGCTAAAGGCAGGAAGAAGAAATGGAATATTGGGGGTTGGCTGTTCAGTGCTGGGATGTGGAGCTACAGAGAGGATTCTGGCATGGATTCTCCAGGATTCTGGAGCTTGGAAATCTTGGGGATAAATGAGCAGTAGCAAGGCTTTGGAGGAAACCAGGTGAGATGTGGGGAACTCACTGGCATTGGCAAATCCTCAGACACCCACATTTTGGTGTCGGAAACAAGGAAGCAGGCACAGGCACAGGACAGTGTAGCTGTGGTGGGGATGGCCAAGGGCCTTGGTGGGGCGTTGACACCCCAACAGATCTGAGGCCCTTGTTCTCTTGCCTGTGGCTTCTGTCTCTTCCACTGAGACCCAGGAGAGAACACAAGGTCCTTACAGCTCCAGTGCCTCGTTGCCTCCTCAGCCACCCCCCATAAATCCTGGGAGGTGCCCTACTGCTGACCTGCACCTGGCAACACACACTCCCAATCACATTGCCCCCAGGAAGAGCCCCGAACATGCCAAGAGGGAAAGGAGCCCCATCTGTAGGGGATGTGGGTAAGGACGTGGCCTTCCTGCTTGGAAGAGCACATCAAGGGCTTCCACAGTGATCTCTACATTTAAATTTTCCATTGTACCAAGTGTCTCCAACTTCCTGCTTCACCAGCCCCCAGGGACAGGACCCTTGTCTGCTCATTCCCTCCATGGTTTCTTCAGTGATGGACTTCAGCAGGGCCTGCAAACACTCTCAGAAACCTGGAGGTTTGCTGCTGGCTCTTAGTCCTCTAGAGACTTGGTCAGCCTTTAGAGATCTGCAGTTCAGGAACTCGGCACCAGAGGGTTCATTAACATGCAAAACGCCCTGAGGAGCCAAGCCAGGCCATAATTTTCCTTTCGTCTTCAATTCTTCTGTGGTTAATTAGAGAGCTTTCGGGAGTGGAGACAAAGCGAAAAGATGTCAAGGCGAAGAGGCCAAGTGCATGAAATGCTTGATTTCAACTTGCCAATTCTGCATTAACGCCAAGGAATTTGGGTTACAGGAATGTCTCCAAGTAGAGTCTGCACCATCCAGACCCATGTGGATGGGCTGGCAGAGCCACCCCCAGCAGGGGGATCCCCATCGCCCACGCTGAGGCAGTCAGGATGCAAATATCTGCAGTGCCCACTTGTCACAGGCCTCCAGGCAGAGGGTGACTCATTCCCATGACCCTCGAAGCCTGGATCAGCTCGTTGTGCTTTTGCTGTCTTTCCCTTCATCTGTCAAGCCCATGGGAGCTTTGGCTTTGACATCGTCCCTACGTCCTGGGACAAGGTTTCTCAATTCCTCCTCTGCAGCTTCCCTGCTTCCACCTCCTCTGTGCTGCCTCTTTGTCCTGGAGCTCAGACAGTTCCAACAAGCAGCCTCCTGAGACGGTGGCTTCTTTTCAAGGGGAGTTGGAGAGATCATTTTTGTGCCTGGAGGAGGCTGTCCTGTAAGGCCTATCAGATTTTCCATCATCCTTCAGCCTTCAGAGCTGCTTCCCATGGCACCACTCGCATCAGTCTCCCAAGTACATCAAAGTCTTCTTCTCTGGAGTCCACCCATTTTTGCTCTGCTGCTGGCCTTCCTCACTCCTCTTCGGCACCTGGGACCCCACTATTTCCTGGTGACAGCAGCCAAGGCTGACACTGATTTTCACCTCCCTGACCACTCTCTATTTATATTTGTTTTTTGCCAGGACCAGGTCCAGGTGAGCATCACCCTTGTTTGCCCACCTGGCAGCTGTGTTAAGAAGTTGTCCCAAGGTCCTCCAGGCTGCTGGCACCCTGTGTCTTTGCCTGGCCAGTGAATGCCAGGGCAACTACTCTTCCCCATAGGAACCTGCTCATTGACTTGGAGACTTCTTCAGGTTGCTGTTAGAAGACTTATTCTGCCTACTGTGCCCGATCAAGTGGGTTATAATGGCCAAGACATTTTCACCCTTACTGGCTTCTCCTCTCATCCTCACTCACACAAGCTCACTCAACCCTTGAGTAGCTGCCCTGAATTCTGTTAGGCAATGAGGGGCTGAACTTGGGACAAATGCCATTGTAGTCACTGGAGATTGAGTAAATTCGGCTGATGGAAAAGAGAGAGACCTTGCTCTCCCTACAGGACATGACTGCAGTCCATTCATATGAACACCTCTGTGAACTGCCATGAACATCAGGAGTAGGAAAGGTTCCTTTTATTTGGACATCAGCTGTCATTTCACTTGGCTAAAGGATTTCCCACCAGGCTCATGTACGATCCCCGAGATGTTTCCCCGTCTCTATCACCGTCCCCATTAGAGCTTGCAGTTTCCTGCGTGTACCTTGCACCACCTCTGGCAACTGGAATGTTCCCAGGCATTTGCATCTGAACATTTCACTCCCGCCCTCCATCTCCATTACTTAGCGTGGGAGTGGAGAAAAGAGGCTCCCATGCAGGTGCCTATTTTGTGCACAGCTCAACACCTGAGGAAAGAGGAATCCCATCTCCTGTGGGCTTCTAGCAGGCATGGGCGGGAGCTGAGTCTCCGTCAAATGCTAGGAATAGAAACGCAGGATGAGATGCCTCGATTCCCTCAGCTGAATCCCTTCCCTCAGCAGGGGTAAAGGAGATGCCTGTCTGTCCCCGTCTGGCTGTCCTGTCTAATGATGGGCCAAGGAAAGTTGATATTTAGAGGTAACTCTCCCTCTCAGCAGGGAAATGACACTTCTGGAAAGGAGTGTCTCTATCCAGCTGAGAGAGAGAACATCAGGGATTGCATCAGCAGGTTCCCCGGCAGCCCCAGGGACACCTCAAGGGATTTTAGAGGGGGGCAGAAAAGGTACTGCCTTGGGCTGTTGCTCTGCTGCTGAGCTGGGCCGGGCTCCTGGGATGGAGGGAGCTCCTGGCTGTGGGGCAGCGCGGCAGAGAGACAGCTCTGCCCAGGAGCAGCTCCTCTGCCAAGCGCAGCAGGGCTGAGGGCACTGCCTGCAGGCACCGAGGGGAGAGGAGGGAAGCAAGACAGAGGCTAAAGGCAGCCTGGGGTGGGAGGACAGATGAGAGCTCGCCTGGAGAGAAATCTTCACAGCCCTTGACAGGGTAAGTCTCTGGCTGCAGGGCAATGCAGCTGCGGTTCCTGGAAAGACCTCCTAAAGCTGGCACATCCCACAGCCCATGGGATCTGTCAGGAGGACTCTCAGTTTCCCCCGCGTAGAAAAAGGACGTGCTTTGGAGCACGGCTTCCCTGCTGTACCCTCAGCCGGCCAGGGCATGTCGGCTGCCTTCCCCTGGGGGAGGCTGCAGAGTGTGAAGCCGGGTGTGCAGCCAGGAGTACTCAGGGCTGTCCTTCAGAGCAGGGTCTCTGCACCGCAGGGGGCTGTGTGCCAGCGCAGGGACTTTGTCTCTTGCCAGGGTCAACACTCAGTCTGCCCAGGTTGTTCCCACAGCGGTGTGGGGAGAAGCTCTGGGGAGAAGCAGGAGAGGGTCCTTCTGCTGTCAAGACGGTGTTGAGTTGGTCAGGGCTGCTCACAGCTCCAGATCACCCCTACACGCTTCCAAGGGAACTATTTCCTCAGGTTGTGTTTCCAGTTTCTTATCCGGGGGGTGCGGGGAGAGAGGTGGAAAAAGGGATGAATGTGTAAGGATCTCTCAAGTTTGCAGAAGTCACTGTGATTCCTGAGCTGCAACTTTGAGGCATCAGTTGGTCTAAAAGAAGCCTCCTAAGGGGCCTTCAGCCGCTCCTCTGCCCATGGAGAGCACCAGCATCACCTCTGCTGGACCATCAGGGTTGCTCTGACCTGCCCTTTTGCACCTGCGAACAGGAACATGAACCCAGCCCCTGCCCTGCAAACAGGCAGGTGTCTGTAGGGCCAAGGTGAGTGCACAGAGGTTGGGATGGGCTCTGTGAGTGCTGACAGGGAAAAGACACGGCACAGGGAGACACTTCCCAGGAGGAAAATCTCCTGGCAGCAGGGATATGACCAGGGAACGAGAGGAAACTTAAGCCAGAAATGTTGTGGGAGGGAGAATTCCGCAAACGCCGTACGATCCCCTCCAATGCAGACCCCTTCCCCTGAGCAAGCCCCCCCGTGCCTCCTCTCCCACCAAAGCCTCTGCCCTCAGGGCTGTGGGGTCCAAGGCATGAACCACCTCCTCTGCAGCCGGAGCTCCAGCAGAGCCGTGGTGCAGCTCTCCAGCCACGTGCCCCGTTCTCCCTGCGGAGCAGCGGGGCTGAGAGCGACTGCCCGGCAGCGTCGGTGTCTGGGAGGTGACAGGCACGGCTGGGTACGGGTGATGCTGTCCCGAGCGCCCGGCTGCCTCTGCCCTGGCCTCCTTCAGCCAGACCCTCGCTGCAGTTTCCCTTGTTTCTCCACTTGTCTGTGTTATTGCTGCTCTTTTCTTGTTCTCACTCTCAGGCTCTCTGGGGATGGGAGTTTCAGCTGCAGAGTCACACATTATCTTGTGCGTCCTCCCATGCAGGTGTGTCCATGGGAACAAGGGTCCCAGCTTTCCTCTCGCCTGTGCGGCTGTGGACAATGCAGCCTGTGGGGCTGGGGAATCAGCTGGTTTTCCCTTGGTGAGATAACATCGTGAAAAAACTGATGTATCTCCTTGAGGTGTCCTTCCAAGCTGTGAGCTGCCCTCCGGGATGCAAATCTGTCCCATAGCATCTTTGTGTTACCTGAAAGCCCCATGGAGAAGCGCAGAGACGCTATGACCAAGGAAATGCTGTTGGGTTGGTGAAATGAGCCCTGTGTGTCCTGGGCTGGAAGTGGTTGCTGAGACGTTGAGAAAGGGCGAGACATTTAGTTGTCTGCAGTGGATCCCTCTGCTCTCAGCAGGTTCTGCTGACGTTTCAGGGAAACATTGAGGGCGTGTGATCGCCCTCCATCTCAGAAAGGCGCAAGCCCAGTGTGTCAGGGGCTGAGGGACAGCCCAGCTCCCCTCGCTCTGTACTAAGCCACAGGCAATCCTCTTGCCTTGCAGGATTCTCTCTGCTCTCCCTGAGTGCAGCAGGAATACTGAGGGTTTCTGACATCCCACAATGGGACGGAGGGAATTTTTTTTTCAAAAAAGCTCTCAGTTGGCCTCTGCCTCCCTCACTCCTTCGAAGAGGGAGTGCAGGTACTGGCACACCCTTGTGCATTGGGCATGGTTTTATCTGACAAAGTCAAACACCAGGACTGGCCCCTGCTTCCAGCGTTCCCGTGAACTCTCTGCTGCAGAGCAGGGCTGACTCCTCGGCACCAGTGGGCAGAGGCCCAGCTCCTCATGGCACGTTCAACCAGCACGGTAGCAGAGCTTCAGCCATGGAGCTGAGGGAAGCTCTCCTAGAAAAGGAATACAGGGGGTAAGGCGTGTAGCAGGGAAGGGTCTGTAGGAAAAGGCTTTGGTTTTGCTGCTAAAAGTCTCCATTAACTTGTCAATGACTTTTCCTCCTTGCAGGGGTCTCCATGCCCAGAGGCAGCAAATGTCCAACAGCAGCTCCATCACACAGCTCCATGGGGTTCCATGAGAACTGGAGTAGGTTTTGCTCTGAGACGTCCACCGTAACTTGTCACTGCCTTTTTTCCTTGGACAGGTTCCAATGCGCAGAGGAAGCAAATGTCCAACAGCAGCTCCATCACCCAGTTCCTCCTCCTGGCATTCGCAGACACACGGGAGCTGCAGCTCTTGCACTTCGGGTTCTTCCTGGGCATCTACCTGGCTGCCCTCCTGGGAAACGCACTCATCATCACCGCCATAGCCTGTGACCACCGCCTCCACACCCCCATGTACTTCTTCCTCCTCAACCTCTCCGTTCTTGACCTGGGCTCCATCTCCACCACTGTCCCCAAAGCCATGGCCAATTCCCTGTTTGACACCGTGGCCATCTCCTACTGGGGATGTGCTGCACAGCTATTTCTGTTTTTCTTCTTCATTGGTGCAGAGTACTCCCTTCTCACTGTCATGTCCTACGACCGCTACGTTGCCATCTGCCAACCCCTGCACTACGGGACCCTCCTGGGCAGCAGAGCTTGTGTCCACATGGCAGCAGCTGCCTGGGGCAGTGGGTTTCTCAATGCTCTCCTGCACACGGCCAATACATTTTCCCTACCCCTCTGCCAGGGCAATGTCCTGGACCAGTTCTTCTGTGAAATCCCCCAGATCCTCAAGCTCTCCTGCTCACACTCCTACCTCAGGGAAGTTGGGCTTCTTGTGGTCAGTGCCTGTTTAGCATTTGGGTGTTTCGTTTCCGTTGTGGTGTCCTATGTGCAGATCTTCAGGGCCGTGCTGAGGATCCCCTCTGAGCAGGGACGGCACAAAGCCTTTTCCACGTGCCTCCCTCACCTGGCCGTGGTCTCCCTCTTTGTCAGCACTGGCATGTTTGCCTACCTGAAGCCCCCCTCCATCTCCTCCTCACCCCTGGATCTGGTGGTGTCATTTCTGTACTCGGTGGTACCTCCAGCTGTGAACCCTCTCATCTACAGCATGAGGAACCAGGAGCTGAAAGACACATCGAAGAAGCTGATTCTGTCACTGATCTCTCAGCAGCATTAACCTGCCCGTGTCTCTTCAGAAGTGATTTCAGATTCATCTGGGGAACTTCCTGGGCTTTGGGCCTTTTCTCTGTGATAACCATGTGTGTCCAGGAACGTTCCATTTCCCCAGAGGCATGAACCCAGCTCTTCTGACCCTGAGGCCTGTTCACGTGTGCCTGGCACAGGGGTACAGCTGACCTCCCATCTCATGTCTCTTTAATAAAATGGGATTTCTTCAGTGCCGGTGTCTGGAGGTTTGGCTCTTCTTCCAAAGCTGAGCTCAGGCTGAGGAAGTTGTCCTCACAAGGCCACGCTGCTTTGTTTGGGTTCTCCATGGGATGAGGGAAGAGTGTTAGGCAATGGGACAATGTGGGGCAATGTATTAGGGAACGGGCCCAGGCTGAGCCTTCACCCGTGGGTGCCCAGTTCCCCCGGAAACGGTGAATGATCCACAGGGATCTGCCTGGGACTGTCCCTCCATGGCTTTCAGTCATCACAGCCAACTCGCTCTGCGGAGCAGAAACAACAGTGCAGGACCCTGTGGAGATCGTGGGGAGGGGGCAGGAGCGGCAAATGAGGCCAGATCAGACAAAGTTCCCTGGTGAAATGTTCTCTGGGGACAGGGACACCCTTGGAGAAGAGCAAAGGAGCATCTCTGTGCATCCAAGGTGGAAAAAAAAAGACGACAAAGAGAAATCAATCTCTGCATGCACCAGCTCAGGGCAGGCTTCTCTAGGGATGGAGCAGTCTGAGGAGCTCCGGGGCCTGGAGTCTTCTCCTGGAAGAGGGGCTGACACAGAGGGGCTTGCTGTCAGTGGTCAGGATGTCTTGGAGACAGGCGCAGGGGACACAGGGAGACACTGGTCTCTGCCATCTCATGCCATGTCCGGCCCTCAGCCCTGGGGCCAATGTGGGGCTGAGACATCTCTCTGCCCCCCAGGAGCTACTGTGGCCATCAGAGGGGCTGAGGCTGTGGGGCTGAGTCTGCAGAGCTTTGCAGAACCCATCAATGGGCACTGCCACGGGGTCAGCCCAGAATGGGCTGCTTTTCTGGGCTGGACAGGGGAGAGATGGGGGAGAGGGACAAGAAGCAAGAGGGAGAACCAGAGAGAGACTGGGATGGGCTTGAAAGTGCTTGGAAGAGGAACACACTAAAGTTAGCTGAACGCCCTGCCCATGCAGGGTGAGGAGTCACACAAGGGGGTTGGTGTTGCAGAGCCAGGGCTCGTAGAAGGCATCTGAGACTTGCAGACATGGGAGAGAGGAGGCTGGTCTGTGCCTTTGGTGGCATGGGCAGTTGAGGAAGGTGTCACAGAGCATTTGTAGCACGCCAAATCTTTCGCACTGGCCACTTCCAGCACCGGCAGCACACCCCAAGTTTATGGGTGAATTTTCCTGTTTGGCCATCTCCATCCTCCTGCCGGGCTCAGTGCCTGCATCAATTTTCTTGAAGCAAAGGACCACCAAGATGGTCAGGGTCAGCCTTTCCCATGAGGAGACGCTGAGGGAGATGAGCTAGTCCAGCCTGGAGAAAGGAAGGCTGAGAGGGACCTCATTGCAGCCTGCCAGTACCTAGGAGGACTTTATGGAGAACAGAGAGCCAAGCTCTTCACCAGGGTGCATGGTGGGAGGACAAAAGACGGTGGGTGGAAGGTGAAAGAGAAGAGGCTCAGCCTGCAGATAGGAAAGCGCTTTTCCCCATGAGCTGAGCCAAGCATTGGAGCAGGTCGCCCAGAGATGCTGAGCAGACTCCAGCCCTGGAGGTTGTCAAACTTTTTTCAAACTGGTCCAAGCCTTGAACAACGTGGCCTGACCATGTTTCTGACAGGCTGGAACGGAGACCTCCCAAGGCCCCTTCCAACCTGAGCTGATACTATGAACCTACGACCTCACGCCCTTTTTCTGATAACAACAGAGCAAATGCTTACGGGGCACGAATCTCCCTCTGCTGTATGTGACCCCCTAAAACAAAACCTCAGCCAGTGACGAGAGGTCGGTATCACGGTGTGACTCTCTGTGCAAAGACTGAGGGGTGTCATTGACAGTCCTGGGCAGGAACTGTTTTGGGGACACGGGGCTCTATGCAAGGCACAAAATGACCGTTTTTTTTTTTTTTTTTTCAATGCTGCAAGCCTCATCAAAGAAGAAGTAAAGAAAAGATGCAAAGAAAAGAAAATATACTTTTCAGCTTTTAAAATTATTTGCGGATTTTTTTCCTTTTACTTTAATATAATAGTCAAAGGGGGGAATTTGTGTCCTTGCTCTTCTTTTTTTTTTTTTTTTAAAAAAAAAAAAAAAGAAAGTGTGTTCCAGAACTGGGATTGGATGTAGGACACAAATACCTTCAGCTACAGAGGCACAGATACCTCCTGCCAGCATAGATGCCCTGGACAAGTGCCAGCGCACTCCTGACTTCTCCCGTCACTCAATCAGCCAGAGCTTTTTGAAACATTCCATCAGGTACCAACTGTCGTGGTTTGGCCTCAGAGGACAACAAAGAACCACGGGGCAGCCGTGCTCTCTCAAGCCCCCCCCACGGCCATGAGGGGAGAATCGGAAGGAAAAGGCAAAACTCGTGGGTTGGGACAAAGGCAGTTTAACAGAACAACAAAGGGAACAAGAAAACAATAACAGTAACACGGATAGTGATGCCGTGAAAGTCGAAATCAGGACTCAAGAGTGGGGATGACTATTAAGCAGGTATTCTTTATTGCAGCGCTGGACGCACAGGGGATCGCTCCTCCAAATGTGCGCGCCAAAAGCCATGAGTTACACAGCTTATACACAAGTTAAACATACATATTCATTATTCTTCCCAGAACTCATTGTCATACGTTGCCACCCACTCCCGCATGCGTCTTTCAGTCTCTTGCTGGTCTTCAAAGACCTCTGGTGGTCGCTTACTTCATCCCTTCCTCTTCATCACTGTATCCTTTTGGTGAACTGCAGTCATCTACTTCTCTATTCTTGCTGACAAAGTGGCAAGGCTGGTTTAGGCTGGCTCTGCATGCCTTGGTGGTCTCGACACATCCTGTTCTCAGAGATAAGTTCCTCTTGGAAGATAACAAGGTGCTGACCTGTACAATTGCTAGTTGCATACGTGCTTAGGCCCCTGTTTGCATTTAGCCAAGTTAGAAAAACAAAGACTCACAGTATTTGCTAACTCACTGTTTGTGCTAAGAGCGGTTTAGTTGTGTCAAGCAAACCTTCAAGCCATACTCAGCCCTATTCCTTCATTCAACCCCCGCTTTTCTTTAAGCTACAGCAAATTCTTTTGCAAAATCTTGTTTACAGTCCACAATACATGTACTGGTTGAGCAAGAGTCCGTACTTTCCACCACATCCAAAGGTCGAGAGCAGTCAACAGTAGGGCTACAAGGATCAGCACTAGTACAGGATGCACTGGGAAGTTGAAAAACGGTGCCGCGGTTGGAGATTTTAATGAGGTATTTAGAAAAATGTCCCACCAGTGGTGTTCCCCGGTTTCCTCGATGGTTGTAGTGATGTTCCTTATTTCCAGAGTATCGTGCTGGACTTGCCATAATGTTCGTTTAGAAGTTTCTTTCACTTTCTCTAGCAGTGAGTATACTTGCTTCACATCAAATTTACATGCTATATCAACTGAGCTGTTTTCTCTTATTTTATAGGATGGTATTTGTCCTTAATCTCCCCAGTCTCTCCTAATTTGGCCATCAATTTGTAAAACTGTGTATACCTTAGTTTCTTCATCTGTGATATTCAGACCTACATTAACCAAGTATCCATTCCTGGTCCAGTCTTCAGGGTCGGGGACATCATCTAGACCTTGACGGGTGATGCAGTTCTCTGTCCAGCTGTGATGCAGAAGATCATGATAATGATTTCCGGAATCGCAGTTTTGCTGGTCCAGTACATTCAGAGGTCCATTTCTGCTCAAGTGGGGGATCTTCCTCACACTTTGGAGCCTTCCATTGTTTACGTCTTTGTAATCTTAGTTTTAAAGGTCTTAAAGGTTCCGAAGTCCACTGCTTATCTGGAGCCTTTTTCACTCGGGAGCAGTGAATCCAGGCCGGCTGTTCTTTTTACTTTGATTGCAGTGAAGGTGGTCAGTAGCACTTGGAATGCTCCGTTCCACTTTTCTTCTAGTGGGTCACCTGAAAAATTCTTAATATAAACCCAATTTCCAGGACTAAAGGGATAGATAGGATGGTCCAGTCCCTTAACTCTGGTTCCTAAGTCATTCTTATTGATTTTCTCTAATGAAGGGAGCAGGCAGTCTAGGAGGTTCCTTGAGTGTATGGAAGATACCTTCCTGACACAACTGGTAGGAGAGCCTACCAGGGGAGGCGCCTCACTAGACCTACTTTTCACAAACAAAGAAGAACTAGTGGGAAATGTGGAGGTAGGAGGCCGTCTTGGGCTTAGCGATCATGAAATGGTCAAGTTTTCAATTCTTAGTGAGGTAAGGAAGGGGGTGAGCAAAACCTCCACCTTGGACTTCCGGAGGGCGGACTTTAGCCTGTTCAGAGCCCTGGTTGGGAGGGTCCCTTGGGAGAGAATCCTGCAGGGCAAAGGGGTCCAGGAGGGCTGTACGCTCTCCAAGAAGGAAATCCTAAAGGCCCAGAAGCAGGCTGTCCCCCTGAGGCACAAAATTAAAGGGTGGGGAAAATGGCCGGTCTGGTTGAACAAAGAGTTTTTGATGGGACTTAGAGGAAAAAAGGAGGGTTTACCACCTTTGGATGAAGGGACAGGCAACTCAGGAGGAGTACAGAGATCTTGTTAGGTTACACAGGGAAAAAATTAGGAAGGCAAAAGCCCAGCTGGAACTCAACCTGGCCATTAATATAAGGGACAACAAAAAAAGTTTTTATAAATGCATCAACAAAAAGAGAGTCAGGGAGAATCTCCATCCCTTACTGGATGCGGGGGGAAACATTGCGACCAAGGACGAGGAGAAGGCTGAGCTACTTAATGCCTTCTTTGCCTCCGTCTTCAATAGTCAGACCAGCTACCCCCAGCGTGTACAGCTTCCTGGGCTGGAAGATAAGGATGGAGAGCAGAACAACCCCCCCATCTGTGATTCTGTGAAAGAGACACAGTGAAAGAAATGCTCTCTTTGAACAGCTCCAACTGCACTAATCCCAAAACGTCAGGGTTTCAGGAGCATGTTCAAGTAGACTCTTCAGCATCTAGATCTGCCCATTTTTCATTGTCTGTGGGGTAAATTACATGTGACCCCACTGTCGTGAAGGCAGGGATGAGAGTGATCTGCTCCAGTGTTGGACATCATGGGTGCAATTGCCCAGGTTTCCCTTCAAGTCAAAGGAGAGAAAGAAATCTGTTGTCTCCACTGAGGTGCCCTGGCCTATCCTGTCTGTCCACCAGCTCCTGCTCCAGAAAGGCTCCCATAGCTCCTGGGTCACATTTCCCAGTCCCTTGTGGAGGCTTCAGCTACTTCTATACAAGTATACATTTATGCAGCCATTTCCAAAAACACATTTCGTTCCAACACTTGGAATGGAGAAGCTGTGCTCTGAGGACATGTTTATTTGAATACATTTCATGTCTATATCTCATATCTAAAGGGACCTGGGAGCAATGAAGTTTGGATAAGTTGGATGGATCCTGCTTTTCTCTCTTTGCTGTCAATTGATGGCCCCACCTGCTGGCACCTCCCTCATATCGTCCCTTTTTATTAGATTTATAGATTCATAGATTGGTCCAGGCCAGAAGGGACCTCCAAAGGTCATCTAGTCCGACCTCCCCGCAGTCAGCAGGGACACCCCCAACTAGACCAGGTTGCCCAGGGCCTCGTCGAGCTTCACCTTGAATATTTCAAGGGAAGGGGCCTCAACCACTTCCCTGGGCAACCTGTTCCAGTGTTCCACCACCCTCATGGTAAAGAACTTTTTCCTAATATCCAATCTAAATCTCCCCCTCCCCAGCTTAAAACCATTGCCCCTCGTCCTGTCACTGCAGGCCTTTGGAAACAGACCCTCCCCAACCTTCCTGTAGCCCCCCTCAGGTACTGGAAGGCCGCTATGAGGTCTCCCCAGAGCCTCCTTTTCTCCAAGCTGAACAACCCCAGCTCCCTCAGTCTGTCCTCATAGGAGAGGTGCTCCAGCCCCCTGATCATTTTGGTGGCCCTCCTCTGGACCCGCTCCATCAGGTCCATGTCCTTCCTATATTGAGGGCTCCAGACCTGCACACAGTACTCCAGGTGAGGTCTCACTAGAGCAAAGTGGCAGAATCACCTCTCTGGATCTGCTGGCAACACTTCTTTTGATGCAGCCCAGGATGTGATTGGCCTTCTGGGCTGCGAGAGCACATTGCCTGTGCAATGACAGCACATTGCCTGACCAATGAGATGGCCAAATCTTGATGGGGTGTATAAAAGCATAACACCATGGCCCTCCAAGGGCCAGACCGTAACCGATGTACATATTCCGAGTTCATCCAGTAACCTTCTCTTTCAGGCACCGTGAAACGCAGTCCAAGAGAGCATGCTCTAGGACACATTTCTCATCTGAAGTGAGGCTCAGCGGCCTTTAGCTCCCCAGCTCAGTGTCTGGGCCGTTTTGAAGGATCCAGACCATGTTTACTTTTGGCCAGATGTCAGGGAGTCCTGCCAGTCTCCATGACCATTAAAGTAAAAAAGCACAGGCTCATGCTCCATGTTTCTGTTCCCCTGGCTGAGGGATTTGATGCATGTCTGGGCTGTAGCACCTCGGGTGTAGCTCCAGGCTAAGCTTGGACTTGTCTTAAATGAAACCTGGGTACTGAGAGTCAAAGACCTTCTGTGTGCAAAGGCTTTGCTTCAGGGCAGAGCCATGGCCAAGTGGATGGCACCTGGAAACTTCAAGCTGAAAGTGGATGCCAGGACAGTGAGCAAACCCTGCTGTCTCCAAAAACCCTCAAAGTAAGAAGTTTTTCCTCACGTTGAGATGGAATTTCCCGTGTTCCAGCCTTTGTCCATTGCCCCTTGTACTGTCCCTGGGCACCACTGAAAAGAGTCTGGCCCCATCCTCTTGACACCCACCCTTTAGATACTGGTAAGCATTGGTGAGATCCCCTCAGTCTTTCCTCACCAAAGAGGTGCACATGTCCCTTGAGCATGTTTGTAGCCTCCGCTAGACTCCCTCCAGTAGTTCCCTGTCCTTCTTGAACTGGAGAGCCCAGACCTGGACACAGTACTCCAGATGTGGCGTCACCAGGGCAGAGGAGAGGGGGAAGATGACCTCCCTCGACCTGCTGGCCATGCACCACAGGAGACCGTTGGCCTTCTTGACCACAAGGGCACATGGCTGGCTCATGGGCAACTTGTTGTCCACCAGGACTCCCGGGTCTCTCTCTGCAGAGCTTCTTTCCAGCAGGTAAACCAACCTCTAACTTGTACCATTGCATGAAACAGACACCTCTTAAGTTTTACAAGGAGAAGTGGCCAGTCCTGCATTAGGGGGGAGAAAAAACCCCATATATCAGGGGACCTCACCAAGGGAGCAGTGACCCTGACAAGAATGGCTTGGGCACTGTGAAGGACACCATACGAGCCAGTGGTTCATGCTCACCATGAACAAGGCCAGCTGCAAAGGGGCATTCATTAGGAGGGGCGTAGCCACCCCAGACATCTGGAGTTTTCATCCCCCTCCAGTGAGCTGTGGTGTGGCCACACATGGACATGTATGTCCCTCTGTGAGAATTCCTGCTGTAGAGAGGTGGGGAGGAACTGGAGAGTGCCCAGAGGAGGTCTGCACTTCTCTTGTACTCAAGGCCCCAAACCCCATCTTTGTCGACCTCTTCAAGCCCAACACAACCCAAGGAACACGCTCGACTCAGGAGAACCACCATGCTCTGCAGACCGCTCCAGATTCCCCTCCAAGACGCTGGGTGTCCTTAATGTCACCTGTGTAAAAGCCCTGAGTACATCCCTCAGATCCACTCACCATCTTATCTGTCACCAGACACCAACTGGTGACTTCTAAACCCAGTTTTACATTTCTAAAACGTCAGAGCTTTTCATTCCTGAACACATGGAGGAAGAGGATCTCTAGAGGTGTGCTTCTCAGGCCTGTTGGGAGATAGATCCCGGTATGAAAGCAGGACACTGCGGAAACCCCCTTTTATTACAGAGATGCTGCGTAAGAGGCCAGCTCTGAGCCACTGTTAAACACACTTTTATAAGGGAAGCAGGTGACACAAAGAAGGTACATGTCTCAGGTGCAGGGATGCAAACGCAAACATTTCTGTAGAACTAAAATAAACGTGAACACAAATAACAACAGCAATCATGATAACTAAAATGCTTTGAAATAAAAAATTAAAAAAAAAAAAAAGGACGTAATCAGATAGTGTGGGAGTCATTGGTGGGGAGAGGTGGCAAATTTGTCACTCTTGGAGAAGGTCCATGAAATCAGCCTCCTAATGGCATCCTTGAGCTCTTTGTTTCTCATGCTGTAGATGAGGGGGTTCACAGCTGGAGGAAGCACTGAGTACAGAACAGTCACCACCAGATCCAGGTATGGAGAGGAGATGGAGGAGGGCTTCAGGTAGGCAAACATGCCAGTGCTGAGAAACAGGGAGACCACGGCCAGGTGAGGGAGGCACGTGGAAAAGGCTTTGTGCCGTCCCTGCTCAGAGGGGATCCTCAGCACGGCCCTGAAGATCTGCACGTAGGACACCACAATGAAAACAAAACACCCAAATGCTAAACAGGCACTGACCACAAGAAGCCCAACTTCCCTGAGGCTGGAGTGTGAGCAGGAGAGCTTGAGGATCTGGGGGATTTCACAGAAGAACTGGTCCAGGACATTGCCCTGGCAGAGGGGTAGGGAAAATGTATTGGCCGTGTGCAGGAGAGCATTGAGAAACCCACTGCCCCAGGCAGCTGCTGCCATGTGGACACAAGCTCTGCTGCCCAGGAGGGTCCCGTAGTGCAGGGGTTGGCAGATGGCAATGTAGCGGTCGTAGGCCATGACAGTGAGAAGAAAATACTCTGCTGTGATAAAGAAGAAAAAGAACAAGAGCTGGGCCACACATCCCCAGTAGGAGATGGCCCTGGATTCCCAGAGGGAAACTGCAAGAGATTTGGGGACAGTGGTGGAGATGGATCCCAGGTCAAGAACGGAGAGGTTGAGGAGGAAGAAGTACATGGGGGTGTGGAGGCGGTGGTCACAGGCGATGGCGGTGATGATGAGTGCGTTTCCCAGGAGGGCAGCCAGGTAGATGCCCAGGAAGAGCCCGAAGTGCAAGCGCTGCAGCTCCTTCTTGTTTTCAAATGCCAGGAGGAGGAACTGGGTGATGGAGCTGCTGTTGGACATTTTCTTTCAGCAGGCTTGGAGACCTGTCCATGGAAGGAAAGAGAGTGAGAAGACAGGGCAGAATTCTCAGAAAAAAAAAGTTTTCAATTTCTCTTAGAGACCCACCCAACTGGCTTTTCCATTTCAAGGAGACCTTTAGTACTTCCATTTTGCACACTCTGGTGGGTGCTGGCTGACGATCCATCAGGGAGCTGTGAGCGCTGCGGGATTCACTCCTGCCCTACAGCAATAGTTAAACAGGAACTCGGGGCGATCTCTGATTAAATCCACTCCTGGCATCAAAGGGCTTTTCAGCTTTGTCACTCCCAATTCGCCCGACGGCAGAGCAGAGCTGGTCGGACTTTTTTTGTTTGATCTGTTTCAGTTTTCCCCACCACACCCGAGGAGTGTTTTTAAGGCAGAAATCTTTGGCATTTCTGATATGCCCCGAGCAAAACCTTGTGTGTCCTAAGAGCCAAGGGGACTGTCCCTCCGTGCAGAGCGAGGACAGCCCGTCTGTCCATCGGGATTGCTCTCAGCGACACTGGGCTGGTACCACTTTGAGATGGAGAAAGATTGATCACACCAGATATTCCCCTGAGAAGAAATGGACACTGCTGAGAGAAGAAGAGCCAAATTTACAAGTGGAGGTCTCCCAACCCCCCACCCCATCTCGCTGGACCCGAGAAGGATCTCAGCTCTCCCCTCCCAGTCGGGGACACAGAGGGCTCATTGCAGCTGCCTACATTCAGCCCTCCAGCAGGACTGACATGGCCTTGCCACTGTCACGTCTATTCCGTGGGGTTCCTAGAAAACACAGAGATGCCGTGGGAAAGCTGTGCCCTTCTGGAGGGCAGCATGGCACCCAACAGGACCCTCCAAGGAAAGAGTCCACTGTCCTATAGATGAGGAGTTTTGATGGGAGGGTCGACTTACCCTCAGCCCCACACGGTGCAGTCCCCAGAGACCCAGATATTCAGCAATTTGGATGCTTTTCCTCCACAGATAAACCTGGATGACAGGATGCAGCACCAGCATTCAGCTGCACCTGAATCCTCACCCCCCACCACAGCCAAAAGAAGGGGAAGAACAAGGGCAGCAGGGGCAAGAGGGGAACATGCCAAAGTTCTTTTGCCAAGAGAGTTGGGACAGGGAGACACAGTCAGACACGCGAGCATTTCTCCTCTTTGGTTGGACGTCTGGGAGGGAGACTCAGGACTAAGTCCCCGAGATGTGAAGCGATTGGGGAGTCTACTGTGTGTGAGAGGAGACCAGGGAGTTGCTGCAGGGAAGGCATCTGCGCTGCAGGGGATGGCAGGGAGGTGCTGGAATCCCCCCTCCCATCGCCCTTCCTGTAGCAGCTCCCTCTCACTCCCTGCCCATGCCTCTGCTGCCTGCACTGTCGCTGCTGGGGGCTGTTTCTCTGCCCCCAGGTCTCCCCCCTTTCAGTGCTCAGAGACTCCATCCCAGCTGCTGAGGGCTCAGCTCTGCCCTGCAGACACCTTCTGCAGCAGGGAACGGCCCAGGGGCATCTCTGGGTGTGCACGGGCTAAAGGAGCAGCTCGGACAAGTGCTAACAAAAACTGGGGTCTCATTGCCCTCATGGGAATGGAGATGTAAATTCAGATCTCCCACCGCCCATCTAACCAACCAAGAGGGGAAAATTCAAAGCACAGATTCCATTTCTTTTGGCAAATGCTGCCTCTGTGTCCTTCTTCAAAAGGACCCTCTGCAAATGTCCTGGGGGTGATGTGGAGCTGTGAGCAAACCTGACCCACGCAGCATCCTCTCGACTGCAGAAGGACCCTGCCATGCCCAGACTGGGGTCACCCCTTCCCTCCACAGCTTCTCCCCACACTGCCATGGGGAGCTCCCCGGGCAGGCTGAGAGCTGACCCTGGCAGGAGACAGAGTCCCTGCCCCAGCACACAGTTCCCTGGGACACAGGGACCCTGCTCGGAAGGACAGCCCTGGGCACCCCTGGCTGCACGCCCACCTTCACAGCCCTGCAGCCATCCCTGGGAGAAGGCAGCCGACACGTCCTGGCACTTTGACGATGTGGTGGGGATGCCCTTCTCTCGAACACATCTTTCTCAACGCCAAGGGATCCCCAAGAGCCTTCTTGACGGAACATATTAGACATGGACTATGCCAGCTTTAGGAGACTGCTCCAGGAAGCCTCTCTGCATTATACTGCACCAGAGAGAAACATCACGCCCTGTCCCTCTGCCCCTGCAGCAGGGAAGCCCTGCTCCACAAGTTCTCCTTCTCCTCTACACTAGAGAAACTGTGAGAGTTGTACTTACAGATCCCACGGGCTGTGGGTTGTGCAGCTTCTGGATCCCTCCAGCAACTGCAGAGTCAATGCCCTGCAGCCAGAGACTTATTTTGTAAAAGGCTGTGAAGGTTTCTCCCCCAGTGAGCTCTCAGCTTCCATCCATTCCTGAATGCTTTTCAGCTCTCCTGGCCTCACAAGTTGTCTCTCAGTGCCTGCAGGCAGTGCCCTCAGCCCTGCTGCGCTTGGCAGAGGAGCTGCTCCTGGGCAGAGCTGTCTCTCTGCCGCGCTGCCCCATGGCCAGGAGCTCCCTCCATCCCAGGAGCCCGGCCCAGCTCAGCAGCAGAGCAACAGCCCAAGGCATCACCTTTCTGCCCCCTCTGGGATCCCCGCAGATGTCCCTGGGGGAACCTGCTGTGAAACAGGATGAAGTCAGCCCTGATGTTCTCTCAGGAGATGGGAGAGATTGTGGGAGAGATTCATTTCCAGCAGTGTCATTTCTCCTGTCAGGAGAAGACTTGGGCATGAGAACCATGAGAATCCTAAGAGTTGCCTTTCCTTATCCTATCGTGAGGCAGCACACCAGGAGGGTGACAGGGCAGGATCTGATTTCTACAAGCTGGGGGGCTGTCTTTGGGTTAGTGTATGAGAGAGTCCTTTTTCATAACATTTGCAGATGACCTCACAAGGAAGAGAGCAGACACTGCACTCCAGGGCAAGGTTGCCATCCGGAGGGACCTAGACAGGCTGGAGGGATGGACCGATAGGAACTTCAGGAGAGCCAATAGGTCCTGACCTGGAGGTGGACTAAACCCATGCCATGACAGAGACCAGGGACTGCCCAGGTGGGCAGCAGCTCTGCGGGAAAGGCTCTGGTGGCCCTTGGGTTCTATTGGGTAAAACATGAGCCATCAGCAAAGGTGGCCAAGAGCTTCCTGAGCTGCAGGAGCACAGCCAGTCTGCTCAGCACTTGTTACACCTTATCCAGAATACTTCCCTAGGTTTTGACACCACACCGTGCCAGAGAGACCTTGCAAAGTGGAGCCAGGTCACTGGAGGGACACCAACGTTGACAGAGCTTGTACTGTGAGAAGAGGCTTAGAGAGCTGGGCTTGTTCAGCTTGGAGGAGAGGAGCTCTTGGGGGGAACATGGAGCAGCATCACACAGTTACCAGGAAGACTGAGCCTGAGTCAAATCCATGGTAGAAGATACAAGGACAAGAGGCAATGGGCTGAGAAAAGGGACGGTCAAGCCACATAAGGAGGAACTTTTTCCAGCATGAGGATAGTCAAGCACTGGAAGCTGTTTCCCAGAGAGCGTGCAACAGCTCTGTCCTGGAAAGGGATCCAGACATCTTTGAACAAAGCCCTGACTCTTCAGGTCTGACCCTGTTTTCAATGGGAGGTTGGTCAAGACACCCTCCAATTCCCTTTGAGCCTGAATGATGCTGTCCTCCTCCTGTCCTTCCATCTGCAGGCTGAGATATTTCCCCTCTTGGAGCAGACATTCTGAAAAACCACTCCAAATCTGGAAAGACTCTTCAATGCTCCAAATACAGTCGGGTTGGGGGAAAAAAAAAAAAAAAACAAAAACAAAACTATGCCTGCTTAGTTTTTTACAGAGACAGTTTTAAAGGGTCAAAGTAGATTCAATGCATGAATTCTGACAGTCAAGTTACAAAGAGGGAGGAAAAAAAGTCAACAAAATCTTTGTCAGTAAAGAAAAACTCCCCCAGCCTGTGGGATGTCCTCATTAGTTGGCCCTCTAGGAACTGGGATCCTTGGGCTTCTTGGTCTTAAGTGGGAGCTCAAATCCTGAACTGGAAGGACAACATTGGCTGCAGGTACACACCGTTTTCTTGACACGACTGTGAGCTCAGACCCAGTTGATGGAGTTTCTCACACAGGGCACGGAGGAGGGCAGGATGTCAGGGAGAGGGGCTCACGCTTCAGTTTCCCAAATCCCATGAGTTTTCCCAAACCATCCTTCTCTTGACCTCTGGCATCCTGTTTCTTGAGATGCAAAGCTGGCGGGTCTTCTGTTGATAAAGCATCAGTGATCCTTCCAGTGATTCTGTGATTTCCTTTAGAGTGGCAAAAAATAATAATAATGATGAAAAGAAATGTTAAAGTAACAGTCTACTTCCACAATAGCAAATCTGGACAATGGCAATTAAATTAGTATTTGCCATATAAGGTATGATATCCCATCCTGAAGTACATATCAAAAGGGGTTCAGATGAAGGGCGGTCTTGCAAAAGTCACCCCTTGTGTCCCCGTGTGGCACAGACGCTGCTGGTTTCCCTCTCCAGAGAGTGGCAGAGGCCGGATCACCTTCTCAGAAGAGGCTCCTTGCCAGGGAGCCACAGCCATGGGGGGAGCTCACCTGGTTCTTACTGGCACTTCACTCAACTGCTATTTGGATACTTTTGGTGCTTTTCTGGGATGACTATTCCTGCACAGAGGATCATAAAAAGATGACTGTTTCTTAAGAGATGGTGAAAAAGGCCCTGTTTGGCCAAGAAAGCCCACCATGTGCTCTGGAGGGAGCGAGGAAGATTATAAAAAGCACTAGGAAAGTCCAAAATGCTCTTCCAAAGGGCGAGTGGCCCTGAGCAGTGGTGATTGGCCACGTGTAAGTCTGTTAGAGAGGGTCAAGCAATGTCAGCGAGAAGCAAGGGGACGGCTGATGGCTTTAGCCAATCCTTACAGCCGTGTCTGAAGCCAGCCGTGGGAAGCAGTGGATGTTTGTGGGCAGAGGCTGAGGAAGAGGCTTGTTCTGGGACAATGGCAGGAAGGAAGACCCTTCCTCTGCAAACCAGGGGTGCCCCCAGGAAGAGCCCCGAACATGCCAAGAGGGAAAGGAGCCCCATCTGTAGGGGATGTGGGTAAGGACGTGGCCTTCCTGCTTGGAAGAGCTCATCAAGGGCTTCCACAGTGATCTCTACTTTTAAATTTTCCATTGTACCAAGTGTCTCCAACTTCCTGCTTCACCAGCCCCCAGGGACAGGACCCTTGTCTGCTCATTCCCTCCATGGTTTCTTCAGTGATGGGCTTCAGCAGGGCCTGCAAACACTCTCAGAAACCTGGAGGTTTGCTGCTGGCTCTTAGTCCTCTAGAGACTTGGTCAGCCTTTAGAGATCTGCAGTTCAGGAACTCGGCACCAGAGGGTTCATTAACATGCAAAACGCCCTGAGGAGCCAAGCCAGGCCATAATTTTCCTTTCGTCTTCAATTCTTCTGTGGTTAATTAGAGAGCTTTCGGGAGTGGAGACAAAGCGAAAAGATGTCAAGGCGAAGAGGCCAAGTGCATGAAATGCTTGATTTCAACTTGCCAATTCTGCATTAACGCCAAGGAATTTGGGTTACAGGAATGTCTCCAAGTAGAGTCTGCACCATCCAGACCCATGTGGATGGGCTGGCAGAGCCACCCCCAGCAGGGGGATCCCCATCGCCCACGCTGAGGCAGTCAGGATGCAAATATCTGCAGTGCCCACTTGTCACAGGCCTCCAGGCAGAGGGTGACTCATTCCCATGACCCTCGAAGCCTGGATCAGCTCGTTGTGCTTTTGCTGTCTTTCCCTTCATCTGTCAAGCCCATGGGAGCTTTGGCTTTGACATCGTCCCTACGTCCTGGGACAAGGTTTCTCAATTCCTCCTCTGCAGCTTCCCTGCTTCCACCTCCTTTGTGCTGCCTCTTTGTCCTGGAGCTCAGTCAGTTCCAACAAGCAGCCTCCTGAGACGGTGGCTTCTTTTCAAGGGGAGTTGGAGAGATCATTTTTGTGCCTGGAGGAGGCTGTCCTGTAAGGCCTATCAGATTTTCCATCATCCTTCAGCCTTCAGAGCTGCTTCCCATGGCACCACTCGCATCAGTCTCCCAAGTACATCAAAGTCTTCTTCTCTGGAGTCCACCTGTTTTTGCTCTGCTGCTGGCCTTCCTCACTCCTCTTCGGCACCTGGGACCCCACTATTTCCTGGTGACAGCAGCCAAGGCTGACACTGATTTTCACCTCCCTGACCACTCTTTTTTTTCTTTATTTGTTTTTTTGCCAGGACCAGGTCCAGGTGAGCATCACCCTTGTTTGCCCACCTGGCAGCTGTGTTAAGAAGTTGTCCCAAGGTCCTCCAGGCTGCTGGCACCCTGTGTCTTTGCCTGGCCAGTGAATGCCAGGGCAACTACTGTTCCCCATAAGAACCTGCTCATTGACTTGGAGACTTCTTCAGGTTGCTGTTAGAAGACTTATTCTACCTACTGTGCCCGATCAAGTGGATTATAATGGCCAAGACATTTTCACCCTTACTGGCTTCTCCTCTCATCCTCACTCACACAAGCTCACTCAACCCTTGACCCATCTCACACAGGAGCTCCATAGATCTGAGCTGCTCCTTCACTCAGGGGGCATTCTGCTGGTCGTCCTCTTCCCTGCTACTCCCTCCAGCAGAGCCTGTACCCTTCCATTGCAGCACCACAGCTCAGCAAGATGTCCCACCACATCTCATTCAATCCCAAACCATCCCAGTTCTGTGAGTAGACATGGGACTCCTCCTGGCAGTGCATATTTGGGCCACAGCACCTCAGCTGACTTCTCACGGGGAAACCTGAGCTGTGATCCTGCCCAGAAGAACCATTGTACATCGAGCAGTTCGTGCTGGGCTGGGCTGTACGTACAGAGTGGCCTTCACCCCTGGGCTGTGCTGCACAGATGCCTTGGCCACAGGACAACCTCAGCAGCACATTGTCACACAGGAGCCTGCAGAAAGGTCCCAGTCTGTACCAGACATTTTGCCTCCCGCGTGGCCCTCCCTGTACCCGGCACTGCTGCAGGAAGTTCTCATGGAAACGTCCTGTCTGTTTGACTGTCGAGATGATGAATAGTGTTGTTTCCTTGTAAGAAAATCCTGGAGTGGTTTGAATGACCAAAAGAGGAGACTGTCTGCTATGGAGGGGGTCTGCATGGTTGTCTGCATGGTTTGCTGCATTTGGGTCGAAGGCCCATTCAATGCTACACCTCCTGGGGTTCTCACCATCGAAACAGACATGAGATTTGTGAGAAACACCGGCTCACGATTAGAATTTGATAGAGAACAAAGTCGCCGAAGCAAAGATAAAAAAATTAAAAATTTATTATACGAAACAGTGCTGAATGTGGTGCGTCTCAAAGCAGAGGCACACCTCATCTTTCAGCTTTTAGGTATTTATACCCTATCCCGGCCGCCGGAGTTTCTGTCTCTCTTCTCGTTGGTTGAGAAGTTGGAGCTCACATTCTTCCCGACCGCCTGACCCGTTACAGGTTCAGTTCACACCTTTTCACCTTACAGGGCATACACACACCTCCCCTACAAAATCATTATCCTAAACACGCCTTTGATTAGTTGATTACGCTACAAGTTATTTCACAGTCTTTTCTACCATCTACTGTCCAGTGTTAGTAATTACAAGCACTCTGGTGGTCGTTTACTTCCTCAGGTGGTCGTATCCTCCTCTTCATCAGCTGCCCTCTAGATGACCTTAGTCCACTCAGCGGTCTTCACAGCCCCCTCAGCAGTTTTACTGTCCAGGCCTGGTTTCTTTGGCCTTATCGATACTCCCCTATCTTCTGGGTTCCTGTATTGAAGGCCACATGCCAGTCTGTTTCTCTTTACCTGGATAACGTTCTGTAAACAAGGATCCCTTGACAGACCCAGGGCAGTTCTAAGGATTAGTTGGGTGCCATTGATTAGATTCTACTATCACTAAGCCTCCTTTCTTAGTGCAGACACACTAACAAACATATATCCATTTGCTGAAGCAAAACTTAACCCGTTTCTCACAGTTCACCCCCTTTTCATTCATTACTTTTTTGCTGAAGCTCATAACCTTCTTCCCATTTATTTAATAATAACTGTAACCTCTCATTTTGTTCTTCCTTCTGGTGGTCCCTTTTCCTTAGGACCAGAATTCTCTGTGGTGTAACATCTTGATTCGAGGCCTTCGCATCTGGTAGACTGGTCACTTGCATTCCTTCTACCACACTAGAAATCCATCTCACTGCACAAGGAATAAAGCAAGGTATGAACAGCAGTCCAGTAGTAGCACATAACGAAATGAAGCCCACCTTTTTCCACCAAGATACTCCAAAAAAGTTATCCCACCAGTTGGCCTCTATCATAGACTTCCATTTTGCATTTTTGCACCGGGACACGTGCTAGTCTTCTGATGTTCGTTGCTAGATCTCTCACAGCTTGCCTGTTATCATCAATTTGAAGACAACATTCTGACATGTTAAACTTGCCGCATACCCCCCCTTCTTCTGCTAGTAGGTAGCCTAATGCCAATCTATTCTGGTACATTGCAGTTCGCATCTGTGTTTGTTGGGCCGCTATTAATTCTAATGCTGAGGCGGTCTGATTGGTAATTACTTTGAGTACGGCTTGCAACCTAATTATTCTATCGAGCATATAAACAGGTGTTCGATATCCCCAGCTACCATCTTGTAGAGTCTGACATAAAGTGTCTTGACTTGCATATTCAAACTGCATCGGGAGACATTCAGGATCAATATTGACTGGAGATTGCTGATATCACCCCACATGTAAGAAAAAAAATAGATAAAATATTAGAAAGAAGAAATAGTTTCTTATTTTTTAGTATTGTGATACTGTCACTTCTGAAATCCCGATCACTTACTGCATAAGAACCGAGGGATTCCTGAAAACTGCCCAGAGGCTTGGCTTGTTAGGGCGTTTTGCATATTAATAAGCCAAGTTCCTGAACTGCCATCACCAGAGAGACCCTGGAGGGAAGGAGCAGGCAAATTTCCATCCCTGGGGACTGGTGAAGCAGAAAGGCAGAAGCACTGGTTACAGGTAGAAAACCACACGTGGGGATGGCTCTGAAAACCTTGGATGCATTTAGTTGATCAAGAGAGCAAAGCCCTGACCCCTGTCCCCTGGGAAAGGGGATTCTTCCCTCATGGGAGTCTCAGGGCTTTTCCTGGGGCAGGGAGAGGTGGGGCTGTGCAAAGCGGGGTGCAGGACAGCAGTGGGACACCCCCCAGCCTCTGTGGAGGTGAGGAGGTAAGGACGCACTGGGGACTTAAGGAACTGCTGTCCTCTTGTGGGCCTCAGCAGCAGAGACAGCAGCCATAGCCAAGAGGACAAGGATTTCAGTTCTGTTGATGATGTTGTTCTTGGTTCTGACCCCACCAAGGCCCTTGGTTGTCCCCACCACAGGCTGTCCTCCACTGTCCTGCGACTGTGCCTGCTTCCTTGCAGACTTCAACTCCCCCCCTGGTTCCTCACATCACTCTGACCCAGGATCTCCCACGCTTTACTGGTGTCTCCCTGTCCTCACTGGCTGTGTCTTCAAACACAAAGATTTCTGAGTAATTGCCAGTGCCTGTGAGGTTTCCACAACTGATCCAGCTTCTTCCAAGGCCCTGCTAATGCTCCCCCAGCTCCCAAGATGTCCTGGCCTCCAGACTTGCTTGAATCCTCACTCCATATCCCAGCACGGAACGGCACACGTACCTTCTGCTGCTGCCTCAAAATGAAGAATCAACCTGGTTCAATTCAACATGACCCCACCTCACCCATGGTATTTCAGATCTTTTCCTACCTCTAACACACCTATTGCTACCCATACATCGCTCTCTCTGCACTCCCCTGTGGTGCACAAACCCTTCCCTCTTCCCCAGCAGTGCTGGGCAGTCTTCAGGAACCACCTTTTCGAAGCAGAGGAGCCAGCAATTCCACTCTGCCGTAACTCCAGCAAGCTGGGCAGGAGACCAGCTTGGCTGAAGAGGGAACGCCTCGTGAAGTTCAGGAGGAAAAGAAATGCTTCAGTCTCTGGAAGCAGGGTCAGGCTTCGCAGGAAGATTACAGAGCTGTGGTTCGTATATGCAGGGAGAAGGCAGGAAAGGCCAAAGCTCAATTAGAGTTGAAACTGGCCAGTGTTGTCTCAGAAAACAAGAAGGGCTTTTTAAAGTATGCTACTAGCAAGGGGAGGTCAAAAGAAAGCATTGGACCAATACTTGTTGAAGATGGTCATCTGACTAATAGGGACGAAGAGAAAGCAGAGGCATGCCATGCTTTTTTGGCCTCAGGCTTTAATAATGCAGCTAGAGCTTGGGCTGCCCGGTCCCCTGAGTCGGAGGAGCCCAAGTGTGGGAACAGAGACTGTCCATTTGTGGACACTGAAATCATGAGGCACCAACTGGATCAGATTAATGTTCACAAGTCCACGGGGCCTGATGGGATTCACCCCAGAGCACTGAAGGAGCTGGTGAATGTGATGGCAGGACCCCTGTCGATCACCTACCAAATGTTTTGGGAGTCAGGAGAGGTCCCCCCTGACTGGGACGTAGCCATTGCTATTCCAATTTACACAGAGGGTGTGAGGGAAGACCCAGGGAACTACAGACCCGTTAGTCTAAGCTCAGTTCCTGGAAAAATTTATGGAGAAAGTTATACTGGGTCCTATTGAAAGGCACTTAAAGAACAGTCAATATGGGTTCACAAAGGGAAAGTCCTGCCTAACTGATTTGATATCCTTCTATGATAAGGTCACCCGCCCACTGGATGAAGGGAAAGCAGTGGATGTAGATTTTCTGGATTTTAGTAAGGCTTTTGATACTGTCCCTCACAGCATCCTTCTAGACGAGCTTCTGGGTTGATCACTGGGTGAAGAAGTGGCTGAAGGGCAGAGCTCAAAGGGTTGCAGTGAATAGGGCTACCAGTGCTGCTCCTCAGGGTTCAGTTCTAGGGCTGGTTCTATCCAATATGTTTATCAGCGATCTGGACGCAGGAGTTGAATGCACCGTGAGCAAGTCTGCTGATGATCCCAAACTGGGCGTTGCTATTGACCCTCTTGTGGGACAAGATGCCTTGCAGAGAGATCTAGAGAGATTGGAGCACTGGCCGATGATTGATGTGATGAAATTTAACACGTCCAAATGCCAGATCCTTCGCCTAGGACGGAGTATTGCCGGGCACAAGTATAAATTGGGAGAGGAGTGGCTGGAGAGCTGCCCTGCAGAAAGGGATCAGGGGTGCTGGTTGGCAGCAGGAGTCCCAGCAGGAGTCCCTGGGAGTCAGCAGGGAGCCCTGGCAGCCAAGAGGGCAAACCACACGCTGAGGGGCATCAAAGACAGTAGAACCAGCCGGTCGAGAGAGGGGATTATCCCACTGCATTCAGTGTTGGTGTGGCCTCACCTTGAATAGCGTGTGCTGTTCAAGGCCCCACCATTTAAGAAGGATGTGAAGGTCTTTGAAAGCGTCCAGAGGAGGGCATTAAAGCTGGTGAAAGGGCTGGAAGGCACGATGAGGATCGGCTGAGGACTTTGGGCTTGTCTAGTTTGGGCAAAAGGAGGCAGAAGGATGACCTCCTTGTTCTCTACAGTCCCCTGAGGTGGGGAAGTGGAGAGGGAGGTGCTGGTCTCTTCTCCCTGGGAACCAGGGATAGGACGCGTGGGAAAGGTTCAAAGCTGGAACAGGGGAGGTTTAGACTGGACATCCAGAAGCTTTCCTTTACCGAGAGGGTGGTCAAACACTGGAACAGGCTTCCCAGAGAGGTGGTTGATGCCCCAAGCCTGGCAGTGATTAAGAGGCATTTGGAAATGCCTTCAAATACACGCTTTAACTTTTGACCAGCCCTGAATTGGCCGAGCAGTTGGACTAGATGATTGATGTAGGTCCTTCCAATTGAAATATTCTATTCTATTCTATTTATTCTATTCTATTTGATTCCCAAGTTGTCAGAACCCTTCGATCCTGCCCCACCACTTCATGTCTGAGCTTGCTCAAGTAACCCCTGACTTGCCCCACATCCACTGCTGGTTGTTCTCCTCCAGAGTTCTGCTTCAAGGAACACAGGCCTGGGAGACCTTATGGCTGAAGACAAAGAGGACAAAGAGGACCTCAGACACATCTGCACCTTCTCTGACAAAATTCAGCAGTAGCCACACCTGTAAAGAGGAAATGAAATGTCCCTGAGAAGAGCAAACTCTTCGGACCAGAGAGACGCAGGGCTGGACTGCGCGGCCCTGGCAGGAGAGGGCTTTGCTGCCTGTGGTGTCTCTGCAGCCCTGGAGGGCCTATGGTGCAGGTGAAGCTGATCTCCAGGAAGGACAAGGTGCTCTTGAAAATGTCCTTGGCTACGGACAACCTGTGATCCAACACTGTGAAAACCATTGCTCTGCTCCTTGATTGCATCATCAAAGGGATGACTAAAGGATGCGGGAGCAGCAATGCCAGCATCTACTGGATGGAGAAGGGACAGGACTTGACCCCCTGCGATTGCTTTAATGAAAACCTTGAACGTGTCTGAGGTTCTCCTGGGGTCTGTGACGATGTGGCTGCTCTGAATGGGGACGGTGTTCCTGCAAGTCCTGTGCTGTCCCTGCTGGCTGCGTGCTGCTGTGCTGGAGAGCCCTGGCACCTCAGGCAGCACCACAGGATGGAGTCAACCTCTAAATTGAGCAGCTGCCCTGAGTTAGGTGAGGCCTTGGAGGGGTGTCTCTGAGAAACCTGCCCTCACTGCCCCTGGAGAGCTGGTAAATGCAGCTGGTGGAGAAGAGAGAGGCTTAGCTCTCCTGATGGCAATGACTCCATTCTCTCAGAGGAATAGCTCTATGGGCTGCCCTGGACACAATGAGCAGGATCAGCTTCATGGCCCTAAATGGGGACATCTGCTGTCACTTCAGCTGGCCAAAGGCATGCTCCACCAGCCTCTGAGGGAGGAGGTGGTGAGGAGGAGCAGATGAGCCCAGGTGCTGCCCAGTCCTTCTGAGTGTTTCCATCAGTTATCTGCAAGTGTCTTGGACCACCTCTGGCACCTCAAATGCCACCTGTGGTTTGCATGGGTACAGGAGGTAGAGGAGATTCCTCCCTTTCACTGCCTGGGTGTCCTGTCTCACAGTGACCTCAAGAAGAGGTCATTCTTGGACCTAACTCTGTCTCTGAGAGGGGAAATGCCACTGCTGGAAAGAAGTGTCTCTCCCCAGCGGAAGGAATAAACATCATTAATGACTTCAGTTGGTTTCAGAGCCAGTTGCCCTGGAGCCCCAGGGACATCTCTGAGGGAGCCCAGAGGGGCCAGAGGAAGCGCTGCCTTGGGCTGTTGCTCTGCTGCTGAGCTGGGCCGGGCTCCTGGGATGGAGGGAGCTCCTGGCCATGGGGCAGCGCGGCAGAGAGACAGCTCTGCCCAGGAGCAGCTCCTCTGCCAAGCGCAGCAGGGCTGAGGGCACTGCCTGCAGGCACCGAGGGGAGACAAGAGATGTGAGAGAGAGGTAAAGGCAGGCTGGGGTGGTGAGTGAGAGCTCACCAGGGGGAGAAATCTTCCCAGGCTTTGACACGGTAAGTCTCTGGCTGCAGGGCAATGCAGCTGAGTTCCTGGAAGCGTCTCCTAGACCTGGCACATGCCACGACCGATAGGACCTGTCGGGAAGGTTCTTCTGGGTTTTCTGGTGTGGAGGAGGAGGACATGCTTCAGAGAAGGCCTTGGGGCATCAGAGGCGTGAAGCCGGGTGTGCAAACAGGGCTGCCCAGGGCTGTCCATCAGAGCGGGGACCCTACACCCCAGGGCACTGTGTGCTGGGAAGGGATTCTGCTGCTGCCAGGGTCAGCTGTAGCCTGCCCGGGGAGTGTGGGGAGAAGCTGTGGGTGGAAGGAGCGACCACCACAACGGTAGGGTAGGGACGAGCAGGTGAGGGCACGGTGCCTCTGCTGTCAAGAGAGTGCTGCACGGGTCAGGGCTTCTCACAGGTTAAGCTCTTCCTCGTGACATTTCTAAGGGGACTTCTCAGGAAGCACATTCACTCAGCAGCATCTTCCCCTTTGCAGCCGCATCAGGTTTTGTGTGATCTGCTCTTTAGCCCCTGCACACGCAGAGATGCCCCTGGGAGGTGTTTGCAGGCAGAGGTGGGCGCCCAGCGGGTGGGATGGGGTTTGTGAGCACTGGCAGGAGTTGAGCTGGGGACAGGGAGACGGCTCCTGGCAGCAGAGACATGGGCAGGGAGTGAGAGGGAGCTGCTGCCAGAAAGGCTGGGGAAGGGGATGTGGGCACCTCCCTGCTGTCCCTGCAGCACAGACACCTTCCCCTGAGCAGCTCCTCCCTGGTCTCCTTTCCCAGCCCAGGCAGAGCCTCTGTCCTCAGGCCCATGGGGTCTTGGCTGCGCATCACCCCTGCAGCAGCCAGAGCCCAGGAAAGGGCAAACCCCTGATTTCCATCTTGTTTGTGTGTCCCTCCTCCCTTGGCCAGGAGCATTGTGGCGTTTCACTGCCGTCCCCTCCTGCCGGTGCTGCCCTGGTTCTCACCATTGGCTTTCCTGAGTCAGTGCCAGGGGTGGGGGTCGGGGGCGGCAGATTCAGCTCCTGTTCAGACTCCCATCCTTTGGGTCCTGCTCTACAGACGTGTCTAGGGGAGAAACGTGCCCAAGTCTCCTCCAGGCCAGCTCAGGACATTCAGCTTTTTCCCTGGGGTGTCCTGTGGGGCTGCAGGGTGCCCTCCAGAAGTATCTCTGTGCTGCCCAGGATGCCCATGGAGAAGACATCTGGGTGCTGAGGCCATGGAAATGCTGCTGGGCAGCGTTAGATGGGCCACTGCAGTGATCCCTCTGTGTCCCAGTCTGGGAGGGGAGAGATGAGAAAGGGCGAGGAGTCTGTGAATCTGCTCTTTGAACCTGGATTCCTCTGCTCTCTGCAGCGTCCTCTTTCTTTTTAGGGGGACATCGGAGTGTGACCCTCCTCCAGGTCCAAGCTGCCAACGCAGGGCAGCTGAGAACAGGACCGATGGGCAGAGCAGTTCTCCTCTCTCTGCACTAAGGGACAGTCCCTTTGCTGCTCGGGACCCACAGGATTTCACTTGGAGTGCATTAGAAATGTGAGGGATTTCAAGCATCCAAACCCACTCCTAAACGTGGCAGGTGAATCTAGAACACATTAAACAAAACAAAATCCCCTCAGCTCAGTTCTGCAGCTGGGAAAATTGCAGAGAACAGAGACAAAAAGTCCTTTGATGTCTCACAAGTACATTTAATTTGAGATCAACCTGTGGCACAGCCAGAAGGACTCCTCAGTTTCCCATTCCAGAGTCCCTGCTCCCAATGGCACCCTCATCCAGCAAAAGCCAGGGCTCAAGTGAGGGAGCTGCAGAGAGGTCTTCCTGAAAAGAGAGAGCCTGAGTGGGGGGTTGCAATGAGACATGCAATTAGTTTTGCTAAGAGAAGTCAGGCTGAACTTTGTACTGCCTTTTCCTTCTCAACAGATAACCACAGCCAGTGGTAGCAAATGCCCAACAGCAGCTCCATCACCCAGTTCCTCCTCCTGGCATTCGCAGACACACGGGAGCTGCAGCTCTTGCACTTCGGGCTCTTCCTGGGCATGTACCTGGCTGCCCTCCTGGGCAACGCACTCATCATCACCGCCATAGCCTGTGACCACCGCCTCCACACCCCCATGTACTTCTTCCTCCTCAACCTCTCCGTTCTTGACCTGGGCTCCATCTCCACCACTGTCCCCAAAGCCATGACCAATTTCCTCTGGGATACCAGGGCCATCTCCTACTGGGGATGTACTGCACAGCTATTTCTGTTTCTCTTCATGATTGCAGCAGAGTTTTATCTTCTCACTGTCATGTCCTACGACCGCTACGTTGCCATCTGCCAACCCCTGCACTACGGGACCCTCCTGGGCAGCAGAGCTTGTGTCCACATGGCAGCAGCTGCCTGGGGCAGTGGGTTTCTCTATGCTCTCCTGCACACGGCCAATACATTTTCCCTACCCCTCTGCCAGGGCAATGTCCTGGACCAGTTCTTCTGTGAAATCCCCCAGATCCTCAAGCTCTCCTGCTCACACTCCTACCTCAGGGAAGTTGGGCTTCTTGTGGTCAGTGTCTGTTTATCATTTGGTTGTTTTGTGTTCATTGTGGTGTCCTACGTGCAGATCTTCAGGGCCGTGCTGAGGATCCCCTCTGAGCAGGGACGGCACAAAGCCTTTTCCACGTGCCTCCCTCACCTGGCCGTGGTCTCCCTCTTTGTCAGCACTGCAGTGTTTGCCTACCTGAAGCCCTCCTCCATCTCGTCCCCATCCCTGGATCTGATGGTGGCTGTTGTGTACTCAGTGGTGCCTCCAGCAGTGAACCCCCTCATCTACAGCATGAGGAACCAGGAGCTCAAAGAAGCATTGAAGAAACTCATTCAATGGGTTCACCTCCAGCAGCTGTAGAGCTGCCCGTCTCTCCTCACAGACTCTTCTTAGCTTTTCTCAGGATGGTTTGTGCTTCATTTCTTTTTCATCTGTGGTCATCGTGTTCATACAGGAATGTCTGTATTTGCTCCACATCTCCAGAAGCATGCTCCTACTGTGCTGAACAATACAGAGGCCTTTGGTAAATGTGCCATCACGGTGTCAGAGCTGGCTTCCTGAGGAGCATCTCTGTAATCAAAGGGCATCTCTCCCAAGGGCAGCTCCTGAAGCCTGGGCTCTTCTTCCTGCTGAAGGCAGGAGCAGGCTCCAGGAACTGCACTCGCCATGGCTGCTGCTGAGCTTGGTTCTCGGAGGGTTTATGGGGAGAGGGCACTGGGAGACATTCTGGGGAGAGAGGGCTGGACCCAGGTCTCACTAATTTTAAGTATCTGTCCTGGGTTGGGTGTCACAGGGCTAACTTCTCTTAAAGTGCTGGGGAAAACTGCACTTTTAGAAGCTCTAGTGTCTGAATTCATGAAAATATTTACTTTATAGCCAGCCAGACTCTGTGGGATTCAAGGTCTCGGTGTTTTTGAGCCTTGCCAGGTGCAGGCACAAGGAGGAGCAAGGCCTGGGCATTTGGCCTGGGCTGGCCAACAGGATTATTTCATACCATGATCGTCACATTCAATATAAATTAGAAAAGTTTGCTGTGTAGTTTCTCTCTCCCTTGATGGTGATGGTCCAGAGAACTCCTCGCCCTGGTTCTGAACCCCTGAGCCCTTTCCTTCCCCCCAAAGCCTCAGCCCTTGCAGTGTCCAACCTTTGCTGTTCCTGCTGGGAGCGCACACCTTCCTGCTGATGGAATGGGCTGAGAATAATTCTTGTAAATCTTAGATTAGTATCGGGATTGATACTGGTTCTTTAGTATTATTGTCAATTATTTAGTCTTATCCTATTAAATCTATTCCCTTTTAAATTATTAAATTTATTTAATTGATTAAATTGATTCCCCTTATTAAATCAATTCCCCTTTCTGGGTGGGGAGGGGTCATTGGGTGAGAGAATAATTGTCTAAATGACCATAAATTGTTATGGGTTTTCTCAAACCGTAACAGTATCCACAAGCAAACAAGGGCTCTGCCATCCCAGGGGAGGCCGGTGGGACCCTCCAAAAGGAGACTGGAGAGTGATTCGTGTGTCCTTCAGTCAAAGCCCATGGATGGGTCAATGTGCACATGGGAAAACATCCTGAGTCATGAAAAAAGCTCTGAGCCCATTCCACAGCTGTAGACCCCTGGGAAGGAGCTCAGTGGCAGTGCGGCCCCTCCAGCTGATTCTGCTTCCCTCCCTGACCAGCACAGCCAGTGTGGAGTCACTCCAAGGGCCCACAGCCCACTTGCTCTGTGGAGCATCACTGCCAGCGTGGGGCCCTGTGAGGAGCACAGTGCCACCAGGCAGGACCAGAGGAGGGGTGGGGAGAGATCAGAGGAGCCGACCACGGCTAGAAATAGCCTTGGAGAGAAAAATGAATGTGTTCAGCTGCTCCAAGATAATACCTGGAGTTTGGGTACCCTAAAGGACGCTCACGGTGCAGGGTCCTTGCTGTGCTGGTGCTCCACCAGGCCTGGGAAGTGGCTGGAGAAGGACTGGTGTCCACCACTTGCCATCTCTTGGTGCCATCATCACTCCTGAAGGGTGTCATGGAAAGGAAGGCTGGGGCCCTGTATCAGGGCTTGCACTGAAGGAAGCCACATCACTTTGCTGCCATCCTTCAGTCCTTGTGCCCAGAACATGTTCTTCAGGCAACCTTCCCCACCCTGGGTGTCAGCACTTACCTCAAAAGTCACCCCTAGACAAGGTTCCTCAGCAGGGGCTGAGCTGGAGGACTGGGGTCCAGCTGTGACCACAGGAAGACTTCTCCTGGGTCCTCTGCTGGGGTTGCAGCTTCTGTGGTCCCCCAGCAGAAAAGGCAGCATACAGAGACTTGGGAAACTGTAGACCATCCCCATGCCCATGGGAGACCTCAGGAAGAGTCCCTCACTCCAAAGATCCAGCCTGGCTTGTTGCTGCATGGACAGACAGGGGAAACTGTGCCAGCAACCTCCTTCCAGACCCCATTGCCTCGTACCAGCCCCAGTGCCCAGACAGACAGGGCTCTCCCCCTGGTCACTGCAATGGTTCCAGGCACCCAAGGCAGTGTGGAGTCACCCCGTGTGTTACCCACCTGGTAACACATCCATGTTGTAGTTACTGCTGAGCGAAGCTTGCACAGCATCAAGGCCGTTTGGGCTTCTGATGCTGCCCCAGCAAAAAGTAGGCAGGGGGTACATGGGAAGTTCAGAGGGGACATCGCTGGGACAGCTGAGCTAAATGAGCATATTCCATACCATATGACGTCATAAGTGAGTGAGTGGCTGTGTGGGACTGAGCTGTCTACCAAGGTTATACCACAACACCCGTACATCAAGGCAAGCTCAGACAGGACTGGTTGAGGAGCAACCTCAAGGAGAAAGGTTTGGGCATCCCAAGGTCGGCCAGAGCAGCCCAACAAGAATATGGCCATGAGCACGTTGGAGGAATATGGCCACCCAGAAAAGGAGACTTATTGTCCATCCTGACTCAGCAGGAGTGCGGCCACATTGGGAGTGGTGTTCCCCAGGGAGTTGACTCCCTGTTCTGGAGGAATTGGAAGGAATGGTCACATCTGCCAGGATGGGTCTATGGGCCATGTGTGGAGGGGCTGAGAGACCTGGGCTACTTAGCCCAGTGAAGTGGAGGCTGAGGGAAGAATAGCAGTAGCTCAAGACAGTTTGAACATTTCAAGATGATGGCACCATTTTTGACAGTGGGAAACAGGATGGCAAAGGAAAATCATCAGACACTGCAGCTTTGGACGTCCAAAGTGCACCTGAGGATGAAGAAATGTCATTCTGAGGGTGGTGCTGTGGTGCAAAAAGTCCCTGAGAGGGAGTCTGGACCAGCCCATGGCTTTGTGTTTCAAAGAACATCTGGTGAGGAAGGAGAGACACCGGTACAGATAGGGACATGCTGGCGTGAGAACAAGATGGGGAAGTACATTGGGTGTCTGCAGCCTGTAGGGAAACAGGCACAGGCATGGGACAGTGTAGGACAGCCTGTGGTGCAGATGGCCAGGGGCGCTGTCAGGGCTGAAAGGCCCTGGCAGAACCCAGGTCTTTGCCCCCTTGGCTATGGCCGATGGCCCGGCCACAAAGGCCTAAGAAGACACACATCATCCTCATGGCAATGGGGCATCGTTGCCTCCTTGCAACCCTCCCAGGGAGGCTGGGAGGTGTCGTACCATTGTCCTGTCTTTGGCGTTGCACTCCCCACAGCCCCAGGAAGAACCTTAACCCACACAAAAGGGTCAGGATCTGCCTTCCCAGGGCCTGGGGGTCAGGGCTTGGCCTTTCTGCTTCATCAAACAAAGCCAGGGGTTTCTCAGCACCTGAGCTGCCTGCACAGCACCTTTGCCTTCCTGCCATCATGGCCTCCTGTGATCTGCTCTAACGAGTCCCTGGGGAGGCTTTGTCAGGAATGGCCCTCACAGGGGCCTGTTTATACTTCAAGGTACCTTGGGGTTTGCTTCTGACTTTGATTTCTTGAGAGGTTTCTTCAATCTCCTCTTGGCATCTGAGGTTCATGGACCCAGCACCAAATATGCCATGGGGCTCATTAAGATACAGAAAGCCCTAATGAGCTATATCTCTGTTCGTAATTTTCTTTAAGGCCTTAGGACTTGTACAACTAATTGGAGAAGTTTCAGTTGGGTACTTAATATGAAGCTTTACGTGAAGTGTGGGACGAGGCCTGAAGAGCAGAACCCCGAGTGCTGCTCAGCTGGCAAGCCGGGACATGTTGGAACTTGTAGGCCATAAACTGAGGGTGGTCCTGACCATAAAGGGTTAGACAAGAACCTGAAAACAGGTACTTGACAAATGTTGCCACACTGAGATGGACAGCATTGAGATGGGCAAGATTCCTGGCGCCTACCTAAAAAGGCCTTAAGGACTGAGTCGTTAAGTTAAGTCCTGAAGATAAGCTATGGTTGTTGGTATGATAATATATCACTGACCAAGCAGATGCAGCCGTGCGAGCAGTGTGTGTTCAAAAAGACCAATCAGTTTAAAACACGCAGCCAAAGTAAGCATATATAAAGAAATGATGTTATACAATAAATGAACATTTTGCTTGCATCAAGCTGTGTCCCGTCTCTCAATCGCCGCAAATTGGTGACCCCGACGTGATGGGTTTATGAATCGCCTAGCTGAGCGACTTGCTGCGAGTCCCACAGAACTTTGAATGAGCTGCTGAAAGGAAGCAGGAGCCGGCCGGCCTGAAATCCCTCCGGAGTAGAGAGGTGAGCTGTGGGAAACATGGGGAATCAAGCGTCTTCCCCGGAAAGAGACGTATGTGAACTTATGGAAGGTCTACTTAAAAAGCATGGGAAAAATATTTCTGGGCATGACCTCAAGGCAATGCTTAAATGGGTGCAGGTGAAAATACCCACTGTAACTGCATCGAGTTTTTTTACACGGGAACTCTGGGATGATGTGGGGGTGGAATTATGGGACGCGGCAACAACGGGAGACGTCGAGGCTCAGCATATGCTCCCGTGGTGGAGAAGCATTTTTGAGACTCTAAAAGCCCAGGAATGGGGAATAGAAGCCCAAGAAGGGGAAGAGGCCGAAACCCCTACGGTGCCACCTTCTGGTCCACCGCGTCCCGGACCTTTAGGCGCACACGCCGCCGGTCACCCCCTGGTAGAGGAGCCTTTCGATCCGGGTCCGGTCGATCGGGGTCCGGTCAATCCGGACAAGGAACCGGACTTGTACACCCCTGACCCACACGATGTGTGGGCAAACATAAGACAACAAGCCCTGAAAGAGGGGGAGCTGGAGGTTGCTAGAACAATAGTGGCTCCGGTGATTTATCAGGGCCGGGGGGTGCAATGGGAAGCCCTATCTTTTTCGGTTATTAAGGAACTGCGCCGTACCGTCACCGAGCACGGGATTTCTTCCCCCTATTTTGTGAGTCTGTTGTCTTCCGTGTTTGACACATATGTTATGACTCCTCCTGATCTGAAGTCTCTAGCACAGCTGCTATTGACTCCGACTCAATACTCGCTATGGGAGTCACACTGGAGAAGGGGACTTCAGGCACTTCTCCTTACATATGCGGGTCATAATAACGCTGCATTGGCTGCGCTGACCATGGAGCACCTTACCGGTAGAGGTCAGCACTCAGATCCGGCAGCTCAAGCTCGGGACTGCCCCTGAGAGGCTCTCGCGGCGGTCCGCGAGGAAGCAAAAAAGGCTTTCCTTAAGGTCCCCGACTCACAGAAACCGCAGAAAGCCTTTACCACTATCACTCAGGGACCCCAGGAGCCTTACATGCAGTTTATTGATAGACTGAAACAGGCTTTGGAATGTCAAATAGACAACACGAAAGCTCGGGAAATTCTGTTGCTAAAGCTGGCTGTTGAAAATGCTAATGCTGATTGTAAAAAGCTATTGAAATCTCTTCCTATTCCGAATCCCACATTGACTGAAATAGTGGAAGCTTGTAATAGAATTGGCACTGTAGATCATAAATTTGAGGCTATGGCTGCCGCCTTTGCGGCCATGAAAGGTCCATCAGGTGTGGGGAATTGTTATGGTTGTGATAAGCCAGGACATTTGAAAAAGAACTGCCTGGTCACGAAGGGAGGGGCATATAGCCTCTGTTAAACCCTTTGTGTTACCCGTTCCTATGATTCTGTGGGGGCGTGATGTGCTATCACAGTGGGGAATGTCCATTCGGACCCATTTTTAGACAGGGCCATTGAAGTGCGCGACACCCTAAAACTGACATGGAAAACCGATACCCCTATTTGGGTAGATCAATGGCCCCTACCACTAGAAAAGCTTCCGCCCTCCAAGAGTTAGTTATGGAACAGTTAATGAAGGGGCATATTGTGCCTTCCACTAGTCTCTGGAATTCACCTGTTTTTGTTATTAAGAAACAAACTGGCAAGTGGCGCTTGCTCCACGACCTCAGGAAAATTAATGACGCTATGGAAGACATGGGAGCCCTCCAACCAGGACTCCCGTCCCCCACTATGATTCCTCGACATTGGCATTTGACTGTTATTGATCTCAAGGACTGCTTTTTTAATATCCCATTGCACTCAAACGATGCTCCTAAGTTTGCTTTTTCAGTTCCAAGCGTCAACATGCAAGCCCCGTTGCAGAGATACCAGTGGGTTGTGCTGCCACAAGGAATGAAGAACAGCCCTACAATCTGTCAGTGGTATGTAGCTAAAGTACTTAGTCCTGTTAGGACCGCAATGTCCGGTGTCTTATTGTACCATTACATGGATGACATCCTAGTGGCTGCACAACATCACGAGGTCATGGAGGAAGCTGTAGCCCTTGTCACAACTGCTGTTAACTCAGCAGGCCTCTGTATTGCGCCAGAGAAGGTTCAAAAGATACCCCCATGGAAATATTTAGGTTGGTGCATCAGGGCCCAGACTATAGTTCCTCAACCTTTACAGATACAGGTGGACATAAAAAACTTGCATGATGTACAGAAAGTGTTGGGAACAATCAATTGGGTCCGACCGCTGTTGGGAATTTCTAATGCGGACTTAGGTCCTTTATTCAAACTGCTTAAAGGAGATACTGACTTGCGTTCCCACCGCAGTCTTGGCCCTGAGGCCATTGACTCTTTGCAAAAGGTTGCTACAGCAATCGCTCTCAGACAAGTACACCGGTGGGCTCCCGAATTACCTTTTTATCTAATTATTTTAAACCCCGCTCGACAGCCTCATGCACTAATATTTCAATGGGACTCTCAAAAATCAGACCCACTGCTGATTATCGAATGGGTTTTCTTGCCGAATCAATCTACAAAAACCATTTCAACGCAGCATGAGATGTTTGCTTCTTTGATAATTAAGGCCCGGCAACGCTTATTAACATTATCAGGAGTAGACTTTGCTTGTATTTGCTTACCTGTGACGAACATGTATTTACAATGGCTTTATCAGCAGTCAGACACCTTTATTATGGCGTTGGCAGACTATACGGGCCAACTCACATCCCACCCACCTTCGCATAAGCTGCTTAATGTTGATTTTCGCTTGATACCCAGGCTGAAAAGGAGCGATCAGCCATTACAAGCCCTTACTGTATTTACAGACGGGTCTGGAAAATCGCACAAATCAGTCATCTTATGGTGGGACGACCAGCATGGACGATGGGACTCGGACATAGATGTAATAAATAACTAAGGGTAATTTGCTGATCAAACAGGTTAAGCAAGAGGAACGAACCCATTGTAGCAGTCTTGAGAACTTCCTATTTAACCAGAAGATACACGTCCACAATGTTATCTGGCAACACCAAACATGGGAACACCCTGTTTGACAAGAAAGGCTTAACCACAATGTCATCAGAATGTGTTACCTTGAGCGAATGTTAAACCGTTAATGTCGTGCTAATGTGTGCCATTGTACCAATCAACCCTGAAAAGAATAGATTGTATAAGCTGATTCTGTGATGATATCTTATCGAAATTGCCCCAAGCAAGAAGCCCCTCGGAAGAAGCCGAAGAGGGGCGTACCGAAGATGTTGCAATCGACCTCTGTGAAGATAAAAGGAGTCGTTTAGCTTGCCTGAATTTGCGAGTCTTTGGTGGAGCTGCGACTCCCCGGCCGCCCAGCGCTGCTTTTGCTTTCCTACCTTAATAAATATTTAATAAATCTATTTCGGACTCGATTTGTCTTAAAATTCAACTATAACAAATTTGGTGCCGTGACTCGGATCCAGACAGCCAACTCAGAATTCAACTCTGGGAGGGCGCCCCCATCTTCGGATGGTCCTGGAGCAGATTCCGACTTAGCTCACCTGGATTTTCCGAACTGAGATAGGAAAGCAAAAAGAAAGAGAAAGGAAAACTGCAGTTCCCCGTAATTTTTGTGCACAAAGAGCCGGACGAAGACTCGGGAGTGAGTAAGTATATTGCGGTTCCGTTCGGTCGGGGATTGGGTACCTGGGGTGCGAGTGACTGAGACGTCCACTGGGCTTAGTAGCCCACCGGGCGAAGTGAGTGTGGACCTCCTAATAGTGCGGTTCCCATTGTCCGCGAGGGCGTGGGCCACGAACGGAGGGAAGCGAGTGAAACTTGAGTGAAAGAAGGCACTCCCGGAAGATGGGACAGAAGAAAAGTAAGGCTTCTGGTTCCATACAGAAGATACGGGGTGGGGGTGGGCTCCCTGATATACCCCAAGATAGCCCATTAGGCCTAATGATTCGATATTGGGATAGTTCCCCTTCCCTAAAAGGGAAATCCAAGGAGAAATTGGTCTATTATTGTATGGAAATATGGGGAGGAAAACAGATAAGAAAAGATTTATATTGGCCAATTCATGGATCCTTAGAGGATTGGATATGCCAACAATTAAACATATACGTTAACAACAAACGACTGTTTAGTAAGGAGGAGAGTGAATATGCCTTTTTATGGATCCTGAGCACGGCTCAGGCCGCTAATTTGTTTCCATTAAAGGAAAAGAAAAATGATAAAAAGAAAAGGCGGGACATAGACGAACCTCCAGTGTCCCCCCCACCCTATGTCCCCCCTCCTCCGCCACCACAAGGTCCTGAGCAAGATCTCCCTCCAACAGCACCTACAGAACCTGAGGAAGAGACTCCTCCTTCTAATCGAAGAATAACTAGAAGTCAAATCAGAGAAAGAAGGGAGGAAAATTTATTGTATCCCTTAAGGGAGACTGCTATGGGGGGACCACAACCCGGAGTTGGATTTGTATCTGTACCCCTCAGCTCCGGGGATGTGAGGGAATTTAAGAAAGAAATGGGACACTTGTTAGAGGACCCATTAGGGGTAGCAGAACGTTTTGATCAATTCCTCGGGCCTAACATTTATACTTGGGACGAGATGGAGTCTATTTTAAAGATCTTGTTCACAAACGAAGAACGAGGAATGATCAGAATGGCAGGCATGAGACACTGGGATCAGAGGCATCAGCATGGTCCCGCCGGGGATGTAAAATGGCCCTTACAGAGGCCCAATTGGGACAATCAAGACCCCGCACATAGAAATAACATGGTTGATCTCCGTGATATGATAATTCAGGGGATTAGGGATTCTGTACCTAGAGGGCAAAATATCAATAAGGCCTTTAATGAACAACAGAAGAAAGATGAAACCCCCACCGAATGGCTGGAAAGATTGAGAAAGAGTTTACAGCTATATTCTGGGTTAGACCCCGATAGCCAAGTGGGTCAAGCCCTGCTGAAAACTCAATTTGTAGCTAAATCTTGGACAGATATAAGAAGAAAGTTAGAGAAAGTAGAAGACTGGCAGGAGAGGGGGTTAGATGAGTTACTACGAGAAGCTCAGAAGGTGTATGTGAGAAGGGAAGAAGAAAGTCAGAAGAAACAAGCCAGAATCCTGATGGCTGCTGTAAGGGAAGGGCAAAATCAGGGAAAGAGAAGAGAAAGTCCCTGGAAGGGCCCAGTAGAACCGAGAAGAAGGAGATTTGGTTCGCAGGACATAGAATGTTTTTATTGTCGCAGGAAGGGACATCTGCAGAGAAATTGTCGGAAAAGAATGCAGGATGAGGAGATTTTTAAGGAAGATTAGGGGGGTCAGGGGCTCTATTTGCTGGGGACCCCTAAGGTTACCGAGCCCTTGATAAAATTGAAATTGGGTCCTCAGCATGAAGTGTTCGAGTTCCTCGTGGACTCGGGTGCCGAAAGATCAACCGTCCAAAAGTTACCATCTGGATGTGTTGAATCAAAGGATAAACTCCAAGTAATTGGTGCAAAAGGGGAACCTTTCAAGGTGCCCCTGATAAGGAATGTAGCAATAGAAGCCCCAAATAAAGATGGGGTGGGAACATTTTTATTGGTCCCAGAAGCTGAATATAACCTTTTGGGACGAGACCTGATGGTGGAATTAGGAATTAATTTGGAAGTAGACCAAGAGATGTTAAAAGTAAAGCTATGCTTATTAACCGCTGAAGATGAAGCCAAGATTAATCCAGAAACTTGGTATAGCCCTGGATCGGTGGGAAAATTAAATATCAAACCGATCACAGTCTCTATAAAAGACCCAGACCAGCCAATTAGGATAAAACAGTATCCCATCTCCAGAGAAGGGAGAGAAGGGTTGCAGCCAGTAATTGAGAGACTTTTGGTCCAAGGACTTTTAGAACCCTGTATGTCTCCTCACAACACTCCCATATTGCCCGTAAAGAAGCCGGATGGGTCTTATCGCTTAGTACAAGATCTGAGAGCCATAAACGAACGAACCATTACCCGGTTCCCTGTGGTGGCTAACCCACACACTATACTTAATCGGTTAAGTCCAGAATATAAATGGTATAGTGTTATAGATTTAAAAGATGCTTTTTGGGCCTGTCCCTTAGAAGAAGAATGTAGAGACTATTTTGCTTTCGAGTGGGAGGACCCCAGAACCCACAGAAAACAACAATTACGGTGGACTGTTTTGCCCCAGGGATTCACAGAATCCTCAAATTTGTTTGGACAAGCTCTGGAACAATTATTGGAATCCTACGAATTAAGTCAGGGATTAATCCTGATTCAATACGTAGACGATTTACTGATTGCAGGAAAAACTCAAGAAGAAGTCAGAAATGAGAGCATCAAATTATTAAACTTTTTGGGCCTCAAGGGGTTAAAGGTTTCTACGTCCAAATTGCAGTTCACTGAAGAAGAGGTAAAATATTTGGGACATTGGCTCACAAAGGGACACAAGAAATTAGATCCCGAAAGAGTGAAAGGAATTTTATCCCTAACAGCGCCCACTAATAAAAGACAGATAAGACAGCTGTTGGGATTGTTAGGGTATTGTCGACAGTGGATAGAAAATTACAGCAGTAAAGTAAAATTCTTGTACGAAAAACTAACTAAAAATGGGTTAGTAAAATGGACCCCTGAAGATGAGAAGCGCTGGGAGAACGTGAAAAGAAACCTGGTGGAAGCACCTGTCCTCAGTTTACCCGATATCCGTAAACCCTTTCAACTTTTTATCAATGTGGATAACGAGACAGCTTATGGGGTTCTGACCCAAGGGTGGGCAGGGCAGAGAAAGCCTGTAGGATATTATTCTAAAATACTAGATCCTGTAAGCCGCGGGTGGCCCACTTGTTTACAAGCAATAGTGGCCACTGCATTATTGGTAGAAGAAGTTGGAAAGGTCACCTTAGGAGGTGAACTAAAGGTATACACCCCCCATAACATTCGAGGAGTATTGCAACAACGAGCTGATAAGTGGCTTACAGACAGTCGATTACTAAAATATGAGGGAATTTTGATTAACTCCCCTAAGTTAGAAATGGAAACCACCTCTGTTCAGAATCCTGCTCAATTTTTATATGGGGAACCTAGGGAAGATTTGACACATGACTGTCTCCAACTAATAAATTTGCAAACTAAGATAAGGGAGGATTTAGAGGAAGATGAATTAGGCGAAGGGGAGAAATTATTTGTGGATGGTTCCTCGCGAGTGGTTGAAGGACAACGGAAATCGGGATATGCTATTGTGGACGGGTATACCTTTCAGATAAAAGAGTCAGGACCATTAAATAAAGCTTGGTCCGCACAAGCATGTGAGTTATATGCTATGATGAGAGCATTAAAACTTTTAGAAAATAAAATTGGAACCATTTATACAGATTCAAAGTATGCCTTTGGGGTGGTGCATACCTTTGGAAAAATTTGGGAAGAGAGGGGCTTAATTAACACCCAGGGAAAGGGATTAGTCCATGAAAAACTAATCCAAGAAATTTTAAAGGCCTTAAGAGGTCCACTAAAGGTAGCCATAGTCCATGTAAAAGGACATCAGAAGGGACTAACCCATACAGTAAGAGGAAACAATCTAGCCGACGCAGAGGCAAAACGGGCTGCCCTGTTAATGGTTCAGACCTTGGGAGAGGAACCTGAAAGGCTAAAAATAGAGAAGACTTTCACTCTCCAAGAATTGGATAAGCTAAAACAAATTGGAGCAAAAAGAGATGGTGATAAATGGCTGCTACCAGATGGTAGGGAAATTCTTCCAAAGGGATTAGCCAGAGGAATACTAAATAAATTACACCATAAAACCCATTGGGGAATTCAGGCTTTAGTGGATCAGTTTGAAACAAAATATGCCTGCATCGGAATATACGGATTAGCCAAAAGGATCTTAGAGGGATGTTTAACCTGTCACAAAGTGAATAAACGACAACTTAGGGAGAAGGTTCAAGGGGGTCGTGAACTGGCTAAAAGGCCCTTTGAGAAAATACAAGTGGATTTTACTGAATTACCGAAGGTTGGGAGATATCAGTATTTATTAGTCTTGGTTGATCACCTTACGCACTTTGTAGAAGCCTTCCCGGTGATAAGGGCTACTGCAAAGACAGTTATTAAAATCCTCTTGGAAGAAATTATTCCGAGGTATGGAACTATTGCGGTAATTGACTCAGACCGAGGCCCACATTTTACATCCAAAATAATTAAAGAAACAACTGAATTGTTCGGTACAAAATGGGAATACCATACTCCCTGGCACCCACAAAGTTCCGGGAAAGTAGAAAGAATGAATGGGGAAATAAAGAAACACCTAACCAAACTTATGGTGGAGACAAAAATGAATTGGACTAAATGTCTACCACTGGCCTTGCTTTACATTAGAACTCAACCTAGGACAGATACTGGTATATCCCCCTTTGAAATGTTGTATGGGATGCCTTATGACTTTGGATTATTAGTAGAGCACCCAAAGGTCGAGGATAAAATTTTAACAGAATATATTTTAGAACTTACAAGAAGGAGACAGGAACTAAGAAAGAAGGGTTTGGTAGTACAAAGACCTCCCTTGGACATTTCCATACACCAAATCCAGCCTGGAGACCAGGTATTAATCAAAACCTGGAAAGAAACCTCCCTAACACCCCGTTGGGAAGGACCCTTTGTTGTTTTACTTACCACAGATACAGCTGTACGGACAGCAGAAAAAGGATGGACTCATGCCAGCAGAATTAAGGGACCTATCTTCCCAGAAAGGTGGACCGTAACGTCAGAACCAGGAGACCTCCGAATGAAGATAAGGAAAAACGAGACCGGTAAATGAACCACTCCAGAAGGGAAGCAAGAAATAGTTTACATCAATGGTTCCAAATACCACCTGGAAATACCCTACGAAAAGTATATTTTGCACCTTGGAGTGAGGAGAGAATACCTGACCAAACGGGGGGGGCTGGATTATACAAACTGACAGGATCTCCTCAGGTTTTTCCTTTTTGCTGTGAAACAGAGACAGAAATACCTGAATCGCCCAGTATAGGAGATCTCCGTAGAATACCCTGCGTGAAGCACCCCACTTCCGGACATTTATGTTGGGTTGTTTGCCGATGTTTAAAATGCGATAAAGAATGGTCCTGTGTTTCATTTAAGAGACAACCTTATTGTATGAAATGTCGCAATAATTTGACACATACCAGGGAACAACGGGCTCAAGCAGAGATTCGTAAATTATTTTGTGGGTGGGAATTGTCAATACCCGAGCGTTGGGAAATATATGAAACAGACTGGTATAGAGTTTTAAGACAGTGTGTTATAAGATTTGCCTGGAAACGGGCACAACAACCAAACAGGTGGAAATATATTTGAGAGGTAACTAACTCTTTAGACCTCGGAAATTATTGACAGGATAACAGCAAAATCCCCCTGAAGACTACCTGCTGCTGCCGAGAAGATATTAATATCCCGTTGCTCTCCGCAAAAGAGTAGACGAGGAAGGCAGAGAGGTACTGAACAGTGGGGGAAATGAAAGCTGGTATCCTATTAATGGTATTAATTACCACGACTTTAGAAAATGAACATCAACCCTTCAATTGGACCTTAGGTCGATGGGAAGATTCAATAGAAGTTCGGTATAATGTGACAGCCGGACCCCCAGAATTCCAAGTTAAATTGGAAGAATTAGTCTTTTATGAACTAGACCCACCCGGTCGACAAGAAAGAGCAATAAAACCTTTTTATCTCTGCCCCAGTTCGAATCCAGGGAAAAGCTATTGCAATTTCCCTAATCACTATTACTGTGCATATTGGGGATGTGAAACCATAGCTTCAACCTGGATGTAGCCAGTAAAGATAGATTTTTAAATATAATATGGGGGCCCAGAGGATGCAACCCGCCAGCTTCTAGCTGGGATGGACACATAGAGGGCTCCCATCTTGGCAACTGTAAGCATGTTATATTAGAAATCCTGCAGCCTAATGACCATGGATGGTTATTTGGACGAACCTGGGGAATGCGATATTGGGAATCTGGAACTGATAGAGGAGGACTAATATTCATTCAAAAACGGGAAGTTAAAATACCACAAGCAGTAGGGCCCAATCGAGTCATCACAAAGCCAAAGGGAGGAAACTCCACAGCCTCAGTCACCCCAGGGACATACCTAACCTCTACAAATAAAGTGGAGAAAATACCCAAAGATGATGAACCCCTATGGGCTGTAATGAAGGCAGCCTATCAAGCTCTAAATGCAACAAATCCAAATTTTACCACTTCCTGTTGGTTATGTTATGATGTAAAACCCCCTTTTTATGAAGGGATAGCTGTGCCATCTCCCTTTAATACCTCTGCCGAGGAGAATCCCCCCAGATGTAATTGGAAAGAACGGAAAGCAGGGATTACTCTCCAACAGGTCAGAGGGAGCGGTTGGTGTATAGGAAAGGTGACGAATGGGGAAAGAGCTCTATGTACTAACCAAACTCAAAACTTTACATCTGATATTAAATGGATTCTGCCTAGTCCTGGGGCATGGTGGGTTTGTTCCATAACCGGATTAACACCTTGTTTGTCCACTGCTGTTCTCAAGAAAAATGCCTCAGAATTTTGTGTACAAGTTACTGTGGTACCTAGAATCCTCTTACATGGGGAAGAAACTATGTATTTACATTGGAGCAATTCAGGACATAAAATCAACAAAAGAGAGCCAATATCTGCAATTACTATAGCTACTATACTTGGTTTAGGGGTCGCCGGGACCGCCACTGGCATAACCTCCTTGGTACAACAACAACAGAGTCTAACATCTCTAAGAGCTGCAGTAGACGAAGATTTGGCCCGAATAGAAAAATCTGTTTCCTATTTAGAGAAATCATTGACCTCATTGTCAGAAGTAGTTTTACAAAATCGAAGAGGATTGGACCTTTTGTTCATGCAAAACGGAGGATTATGCGCTGCCCTAGGTGAAGAATGTTGCTTTTATGCTGACCATACAGGGGTAGTAAGAGATTCATTAGCTAAGCTGAGAGAAGGATTAGAGAAAAGAAAACGGGAACAAGAGGCTCAGTCCTCCTGGTATGAATCTTGGTTTAATCCGTCACCATGGCTGACTACCTTAATTTCTACTTTGGCGGGACCCCTCATAATGTTACTATTGGCTCTGACTTTTGGACCCTGTGTCATTAATAAACTTGTAACCTTTTTTAAAGGCAGGTTAGAAAAAGTGCAGCTAATGCTGATGAAGCAATCGGAACTGGAAATGAAAATTATACCAAACGAAAATCCTGAATTAGATGCCGCTTGTGAGGTATTGTCTAGGTTTGATCAGCAAATCACTTATAAATAAAAAAAAAGGGGGGATTGTAATAAATAACTAAGGGTAATTTGCTGATCAAACAGGTTAAGCAAGAGGAACGAACCCATTGTAGCAGTCTTGAGAACTTCCTATTTAACCAGAAGATACACGTCCACAATGTTATCTGGCAACACCAAACATGGGAACACCCTGTTTGACAAGAAAGGCTTAACCACAATGTCATCAGAATGTGTTACCTTGAGCGAATGTTAAACCGTTAATGTCGTGCTAACGTGTGCCATTGTACCAATCAACCCTGAAAAGAATAGATTGTATAAGCTGATTCTGTGACGATATCTTATCGAAATTGCCCCAAGCAAGAAGCCCCTCGGAAGAAGCCGAAGAGGGGCGTACCGAAGATGTTGCAATCGACCTCTGTGAAGATAAAAGGAGTCGTTTAGCTTGCCTGAATTTGCGAGTCTTTGGTGGAGCTGCGACTCCCCGGCCGCCCAGCGCTGCTTTTGCTTTCCTACCTTAATAAATATTTAATAAATCTATTTCGGACTCGATTTGTCTTAAAATTCAACTATAACATAGAGACCGTTCCTGGTTCTCCCCAGATAGTGGAGCTGACTGCGGTTGTTCGAGTTTTTCGGAGGTGGTCCACACTGCTTAACCTCATCACTGATTCAGCCTATGTTGCAGGGATTGTTGAGCGAGCTGAAGCATCTGTACTACGTAACGTCTCACATTCTGACCTATTTGCTTTATTACGGGAACTTATCTTTCTCTTGGACTCTCGCCCTCACCCCTATTTTGTTAGGCATGTCAGGTCACACACTTCTCTACCTGGTTTTATTGCAGAAGGGAACCGACAAGCTGATTTGTTGACATTACCGGTACAGGTATTGCCGGATCGCGTGGCACAGGCTAAACTCAGCCATTCTTTTTTTCACCAGAATGCTGGAGGTCTCAAAAGGCAGTTTGGGCTTACCTCCCAACAAGCATCTAACATTATCGCTGTATGTCCTGACTGCCAAAGGCATTCTTTCCCGTCAACAGCAGGAGGGGTTAATCCCAGAGGGCTACAGAGTCTACAGCTATGGCAAACGGACGTTACGCATTATCCGGAATTTGGTAAATTGAAATATGTCCATTCCTCTATTGACACCTTTTCAGGTGCTTTGTTTGCTTCTTGCCACACAGGGGAGAAGGCGCGTGACGTCCGCAAACATTCGATGCGTGCTTTTGCCACCTTGGGCATACCCTCTCAAATAAAAATGGACAACGGCCCTGCATATGTCTCCACTGCAACGAAAGCATTTTTTGACTCCTGGGGTGTGACCCACATTACCGGTATTCCTCATTCCCCTACAGGTCAATCCCTGATTGAATGCTCTCACCAATCTTTGAAGCGTTTGTTACAACAACAAAAAGGGGGAGTAGGAACTGCTACTCCTGAGGAACGTCTGCAGAAAGCTTTGTATGTTTTTAATTTTTTGAATTGCTCTTTGTTAGATAGCAACCCTCCGATAGTCCGACATTTTAACACGAATGCTTCACTTGAGGTGCGAGTCAAAGCCCCCGTGTTGGTTCGTGATCCGGAAACAGGTAAAGTCATGGGACCGTATCCCCTTATCCCATGGGGCAGAGGCTATGCTTGTGTCTCCACAAAGGCCCCCGATGGATCCCGGCAAAGAGTGTACGACCTTTCCGTGAATCCCTACCACAATCATCCGGTGAAAACTCTAATCACCCTCGGGACCAGTCTTTCGAGCAACAAACTGGTGAATCTCCCGAGGAGGACCAGGATAACAGGGACTGAAAGCCGTAAGCGAGGAAGAACTGTGTGAACCGGTGTAAAGAAACACCAGTCGCAAGAATCGCTTGTGCCTTATGTAAAACCTGTGAACCTTGTGCCCGCTCTATGGACTGTTCTTAAGCAGGAATGGAATCAAACGAAAGAGAAATGCAGAAAACGGTTCCCTTGGAAACTGGAGAAGGGTGGAAAGTTGCTTTTAAAATAATCTCTCTTATCACGATTACGTTAGAGGGCGTGCGAAGTCACCCACTTTTACCTGTGCTACCCAAGGTCAATGTATGGGTAACACTAGCAAATCTCACTGGGCAAGACACGTTGTGTCTTGCCACCGCCTCTCCTAGTAGCCCCTTTACTACGTGCCTTGTGGGCTTGCCGCTGGACGAGTGGCCGATACCTACAGATCTCCGAGGTAACCCCCTATTCAAAAACGTGTCCCGGAATGTAACAGACTATTGGGACGCGTGGACTGGAAGGGACCCCACCTTCCACTGGCTAGCCTATAACCACAAGAGATTGAACTCCTTGGATCAGTAAAAATGGATTTCTGCGTCAGGTTTAACTATACAGGAAAAAATCAGTCTAAGGCATGGGATGTCTCTCCTGTTCATCCCGTTTTTAGGAATGCTACTGCTTGGTGCAATTACACAGCAACAAACTCGTCTAAATCTAGCAACGCTCCCCTTTTATTACCGTCGGGGATATTTCTTATTTGCGGGGACAGAGCATGGCCCATTATCCCTTCTCATATAAAAGGAGGCCCATGTAGCCTTGGACGCCTTTCTGTCCTGACTCCTAATACATCCATGATTTTACAACACCGTCTCTCTCACAGAGCGAGGCGCGGCGTCCATACATATACCCCCGATTGTGATGATAATGTGGAGTTTTGGTCTTTTAGCCAACGCTTTGCTGCCTCTCTCTTATTACCCGGGGTTGCTGCTGGAAGAGCATTAGCAACTTTGGATAAACTTGGCTGTCGGCTTGCTAAACAAACGAATGCTACTAGTGATGCGCTGTCTGGTCTTTTATTAGAGGTAGAGAGTGTGCGCCGTGCTACCTTGCAAAATAGAGCTGCTATAGATTTTTTGCTTTTGGCACAAGGACATGGCTGTGAGGATTTTGAAGGTATGTGTTGCATGAATCTCTCAGACCATTCAGAATCTATTCATGCTAGCATCCAGCAGCTCAAAGCTGGGGTCTCTAAGCTTCGACAAAGCGACAGTTGGGATTGGTTAGATAAACTTTTTGAAGGATGGGGATTGTCAGGGTGGTTAAGGAGTCTTGTGAAAATGATTATGTATGCTTTGGCTGTCTTTGTTTTCTTGTTACTTTTTTTGCCGTGTTTGTTGCAATGCTTACAAGGATTGATAGCACGCTCCATAAAAAGAGTTCTTATCGTGCAACAAGAAGGGGGAGATGTGGGACAGGATTCGGCTGGTCTTAGCAAAACCCCCAGCACTGCTCAGTGATAAAAGAAAATGTGCTGGAACTTGTTGGCCACAGGCCCTGGGAAGGATAAGATAAAAACTTTCAGAATAGGGAGTACTGACTTCATACAAGGACAGCTGGTGAGACTGTAAAACAATCACCTTGTAAAAGAGCAACTATTGTCCTTGCTCAAGATAGATTGATGTATTTAGAAGAAATAAGTGTTTAGAAAAATGCTTTTCGCATTAGCATCAGCATTAGCCAATCTGTGAGTGCCTAATGTGGAATGTGAACCAATCAGCTTAGAACACGCTACCTTAGGACTAGTATAAATGTATGTAAAGAATTATAATAAAATCGACATCTTGCTTGCATCAAGCTGTGTCCCGTCTCTCAATCGCGGCAGGAATTCACACCAAGAAGCACCTTCAGGGGAGCAGCTTTCCACCCGACCTGGCATCCAAGCAAGATCCCAAGCCCCAGACACAGCTCAACCCACCCACAGGACCTTCAAACCACACTCCCCTTCCTCACCACTCAACAGGGAGTCCTCCGAGCTGACAAAAAAGGGGATCAGGAGACAAAGGAACCATCTTCCATCCTACCTGGGGCTTCTTCCCCTCCTGTCTTAGGGCAACACAGCACAAGTTTGGATGCACAATTGCTTTGCTCAACCATTTATTGAGGGCAGCAGGTTCTGCCTGGTGTTTACAGCAACATGGACAAGGTACCTCCTCCACCCCTTGGTGGTGCTGCCACCTCCGGATTCCGAGGAGGAACTGCCTTGATTCTCCATGAGGACTTGGATGACCGACTTGGCAGCCCTGGACACGATGGCCGTGACCCTCACGTGGCCAGCAGAGACCACGGCACCTCCTGGCACACACTGAGCTTGACTTGGTGGAACACGGTGCCCTCGTCAGGGCTGGCGGGTTGACTATTCCTCATTAAGAGAGGGAAAAGCCTTTCTTTTTGGCAGGTGTGCGAGGAGGGTGCAGGAGCTCATCTCCATCTCCCAGTCGCTCTCCTTTGTCTCTCTTCTTGCCCTCCCTCCAGGAGAAGCATCTGTGTCCCCGGCCCAAAGCAGGCCATGTCCCTCCGCAGCCTTGTCCCTGGCCATGGCTCAGGGGTGGCAGGGGGGGCCAGGAGTCCAGGGGCTCCCAAAGGGACAGGAGAGACAGGCTGTCATCACGGGACAGTTGGTGGCTCTGGGGCTGGGGGGGCTGGCTTTCTGGGGGGTGCAGGGACGACAGGGAGCTGCCAGTGCTGAGGGGTGGCAACGATGGGAGGGAGGGCCGGGGGCCTTGGAGGTCTGGGGGGGACAAGGGGCACATGGAGCTCTCCCTGCTGGGATGGGCTGTTGTTGGCAGGGAGGGCAGGGAGCGCTCCCAGTCACCAGCACAGGCCCGCCATGCAGGGAAAAATGGCCCCGCCGGTGGGTCGGTGTCGGTGCCCGGGGCCTTTCAAACATCCCGGGGGGGATGGAGCCTCATCGGGGTGTTTCTCGTCGGGATCTTCTCAAATACTCTGGAAATGAGAGAAAAAAAGGGGTTTTTACATCCTTTCTCTAGAAATTCATTAGACCGAGCTTCGTCATTTCCTACTTGTGTGAATTCCTGGTCTGTTTGGCCGCAAAACGACACCGTTCTGGACGTCAGTGGTTAAAGAAGATGAATTGTTGCCGGTTAAAATGTGACAATAATTGGTTGATCACTGCAAATGAGGTGAAATTAATACTGGAGGCATTTTGCTGGCTGTGAGGGACTGGAGTGGGCAAGCCTCGGGCCACAAAACTCAATGGAACTTGAGTTTGTCCTGGGCAAAAAGGGGAAACCTGAGGCTTTTGCACAAGGAGGGGCCGCTCTGAACCTCACGGCTCCGGGGAAGGTCTCCCCGACTCCAAAAAGACAGAATGTTGGGGGTTGAAAGTCAAATAAAACCACCAAGAGGCACCTGGGCAAGGGCAATCCTCCAGCTGCCCTCCCCTCTGCCCCCCCCTCCCCGGGTGTTTTTTTGAGCCCAAAGTAGGCTTTTGGGGAAGAAAAAGGGAGGGCTGACCTTCCACACTCACCTCAGGGCAAGTCCCAGCGCAGGGAGGTCCCGGGATCCCCGGAGGAGCTGCAGGCACTGTGGGGCTGAAGGTGGTGACGCCCCGGTGTGGGATTTTCTTTGGGAACAACACGGGGTTTCTTCTTTGGATTACCAACGGCCTGAAAACCGGGCAAAAAATAGCTTGAAATGTCTCAAAACGTCAAAAATCCACTGGGAAAACAGGGTGCAAAGCCGAAACTTGGACGAAAAAACATATTATTTCTACCATCCCAAGCAGAAAAGCATTTTCACTGAATTTCACTGAATTTTTAGAGTTGGAAGGGACCATAAAGATCATCTAGTCCCACTCCCCTGCTGAAGCAGGATTGACCAGAGCATGTCAGAGCATGTTACTCAGGGCTGCATCCAGGCGGGTCTTGAAAATCTCCAAAGAAGGGGACTCCACACCCTCCCTGGGCAGCCTGTTCCAGGGCTCTGGCACCCTCACCGTGAAGAAGTTTCTTCTCATATTTGAGTGGAACCTCCTGTGTTCCAGCTTGTGCCCGTTGCCCCTCGTCCTCTCACTGGCAACCACTGAAAAGAGTCTGGCTCCCTCCTCCTTCAACCCACCCTTCAGATACTATTAAGCATTGATAAGGTCTCCCCTCAGCCTTCTCTTCTCCAGGCTAAAGAGTCCCAGCTCTCTCAGCCTTTCCTCATAAGGGAGATGCTCCAATCCTTGAATCATCCTCGTTGCCCTTCGCTGGACTCTTTCCAGTAGTTCCCTGCCCCTCTTGAACTGGGGAGCCCAGAACTGGATGCAGTATTCCAGTTGTGGCCTCACCAGTGCAGAGTAGAGGGGGAGAATGACTTCCCTCGACCTACTGGCCACACTCTTCCCTATGCAGCCCAGGATCCCGTTGGCCTTCCTGGCCACAAGAGCACACTGCTTGCTCATTGTCATTCTGCTGTCTACCAGGACCCCCAGATCTTTCTCTTAAGAAATTGACCTCCATGAAAATCTACAAATGGGGTTGAAAATGTGGAATTCCAACACGCTGAAGCCACACAGCAAACCTGTTTCCCCCCCAGATAATTAAAAATATATATATTTCATGAACCAAATCCCTGTTTCCTGGCAAGGAACGTTTGAGCAGATGGATTTGTCAAGGGAACAAACCCCCCCAGCAGTTTTTTTACCTCGCCTTCGCCTTTTCCCGCCTCGTCCCGGCCTCTCTTGGCCCTTTTCTCCATCAGCCGAGGCCGAGTGCTGCCAAAACGGATCTTCTTCTTCCATGTATAGTAATACTCAACACACTGGGCCACGGTCTTAGTCTGGATCTATGGGGAGAAATCCAGGGATATTAAATACTCCCTTGTCATTACAAAGGAGGGCAAACGATGCCTTGTCCCGGTAGGTTTTTAGCAGGAAGAAGGGTCCTAAGAACAGGATTCCAACGTGGGATTGAAAATAGGGCTTTCTGGGTTAAAAGCGTCCCCGCTAACGAGCTCCGCCCCGGTCCAACGGCTTTACCTCCTTCTGGATGAGGCGAAAATTCTTCTTATGTATGTAAAAAGCCTCTTTAAAGAGCTGCTGTTCCACTGGGGTCCAAGTGTCCGAGCCTTGGGATAAACAGCCACAGGCAAATTATTACAAGAGGCATTTCCCTGCCTCAAAAAGCCCCACAAATGGATTAAAACTACTATTTTCCCCACCCAAAACTCACATTTTAAAGGATAAATCCCAAAGCCAAGGGATCTGTTCTCCTCCCATTTACCTGCATAATGGTAATCAGCCAAGGGGTGGCATTCAGGTCTCCGGGGGGGGCCAGAGCGCAGCATTTCCAGAGCTTCCTGCCAGATTTAATGGGAAAAAAGGACTTCAATTCCTCTGGCAGAGGAGGAAAAAGGGCAAAAAAAAGAAAAAAGAGAAAATCCATTCTCCCGACTGTCCCAGAATCCAAACAAGCTCCAATGGATGCACCCGGATGGGCTCTGTCACCCCACCAGACCTTAACGCTGCCACAGGCAGCACCCGGCGCCTTGAGCAAAGAGATTCTGGCCCCCGGAAGAGCCAACTCAGAGCAACTCCCAGCTCAAACCAGTCACAAAGCGGGTTCTTCAGGGGGAAGCGCTGCTCCCTACCGCAACGTTGCCCCGAGCCTCGTGCAGGCAATGCAGAGCCAGCTCCGCGTTCAGCCCTGCCCCGGCTCTGCCGTTGGAAGAGGCCATCTTCAGCAGGTTTGAAACTACAAGGGCAAGAAAAAACACCAACGGGTCAGGTTTTCCTCAAAGAAGGAGAAAAGATGCCACAGGAGATGGATGGGAAATGGAGGAAGGGCAGAAAACAGAACGGAAACCAGAAAAGGCCCAGAAAAAAGTCCCATATTCCAACTATTGCCACATGAAGAGCAGCTTTTGGAGCGGGATCTCCAGAGAGAAACTCCTCCGTGGCTGCAGATGAGGTGGGACCGCAAAACCCCCCCACTTTCTCATGGAAGATGCTCCCGAGAGCACCATCAGTTCTTATTTAGCCACTTAACTCCCAAAAATTAGCCATCTCCTTCCCTCGAACGCTACGGGGCCAAGACAAGACGGGAGAGAACCCAAACGCCCTATCAAGTAACTGTGAAAAGGTGGAATTTTCCCGATTCCCCAAAGAAAAGGTTTAAGACAAACCTTTCTCCTGCGTCTCGGGGTTGGATTCAATGTCACCCCACAGCTTCCAGAGAAGGGAGGCTCGCTCTTCTTCCTCCTGTCCCAAGCAGGATCTGTCCCGCAGGGCAGGCAGCTCCGCCTGCAACTGCTCCCCGACATTGATGCGGCTGAAAGGGGGAGGAAGAGGAGGGGGAGGAAGGCATGTGGGGAACGGATACGGTGCAACAAACGCTTCAAAAGAGGGAAAACGTGATGAGTTGGGGCAAAACTGGTCCCTGTTTCCCAGCAAAACATCACTCAGTCTTCCGCCACCAACTTCCAACGCCCCTTCCCACCCCCAGCGTTACCCTTCGGCCACTGGAGGCTTTTTCGGCCCCATCGGGAAGGAAAATTTGGGGGGTTCCCCAAAAAAACAGTGCAACTGGTGAGTATCACTCTCCACAGCGGTAGGAAGCTGCCACAGCCACGGCCAGCGAGCGACCGCCGCCTCGGAATGTTGTGTGGAACGCGGGAGGCCGGCAACGGCCTGTGACATCAGCAAAACCAGTGCTTTACTGGGACAGCACTGGGCGTTTGGGGGGGGTTCTGGCCAAAATGGGGGACCCTCCACCCAAAAACACGCTGTGGAGAAGGGGCCAAGTGACACTCATCCCCAACCCCGGTTCCCTCCTCCCGTTTTCCCAACATTAGTCCTCATTCCAACGGCTGAACGTGGATTTTGGCCTCATCCTCCATCAAAAAAAACCAAAAATCCTGGACGTTCTGCCCAAAAAATATAACAAAACCACACTGGGGATAAAACTCATTCTACAGACCCTCCTCTAACCTTCCTTACCCTCCTCCTCGTCACACACCACTCCATCCCCCACAAAATTTCCCCCTTCTCAGGGAAATCAGGGCTCTGGAGATGGACCCTCCGGCTACCACTTCACCCCTGCAGCTGCCCCAGGGCAGAAGGCGAGGATTGAGCCATTTGGGGCTTTTCTAGAAGCAAAAGGAGCAAAGCGAAACCCTGGGGGCCATTTCCATCCCTCCTCCCCCAATCCCCAGGGAAAAATCCCCTCCTTCATCTGTTTTCAGCTTTTTTAGGAGGCAAAAGGAGAGCCGGGGCCTGGGGGCTCAAATCCTCGGCTCCCAGGAATTCCAGGTGGTAAAACCAGTCAGCAGAAGCCAAGCCCAGTAGGGAAACTGGGATGAGTGGGCAGCTGCGTCCCGGACATGCCCATGGTTTGGGTCCAACCACCACCTCTTTTTAATGATTGGATTCAATTTTGAACCCCAAACTCGTACCATAAAAAACAGGTGGTGGCTTTAGGAGGAGCTTCAACTGCTCCCTGTCAACGCCCGGGTTTCCACCGCGGTCATTGATCCCCCAGGAAGGGGGACAATGTTTGAATTTAGGAATTCTCTGGCAGAAAATGGCTCCAAACGGGTGGAGTTGCTCCATTTAATGGCAGCCGGCTGGATTCCTTTCCAGTTCTCCTGAGAACAGGAGCTGGGGAGAAGAAAGCCCCCGCCAGCTTTTGTGTGGCCAGAGAGAGTGCTCAAAGGAATAAAAGTCATTTCCCAAATCGTCTTGAAATCCTTCAAATCTCCTCCTCAAAGCCCAAGGATTTCCCCAGCTTTCCCATCCCCCTTGACACTTCCCACCTCCCCTTTTCTTTTCCTGCAGCTCCAGGTGATTAACGGGGGACGTATTTCCAATCAATTCCTCCCACGGCCCCTGCAACCTTTGCCAAAGTCTCACCAAAACAAAGGTGCCTGCCCTTGGGCATGGCATGGGACAGTGACAGCCTGATGGCACTGCTCACACCGCTGCACAGACCCACTCGCACACGCAAACCCGTGACCAACCGCCTGTACCTGCTGGCGGATCACCAACCCTTGGAGACACGTCCAGCTGTGTACGGAAAGGACGGGTCTGTGTCAGCCGGTCGGTCAGACCGCACAGAGATGGCACAATCCCATCCAAAGGCGCCCCAAAGCCACCTCGGGGAGCTCTCCTTGGCTGGTCCACGGGGGCTGCCCAGCCAAGGAGATGTCCCTTAATTATATCCATTGGAAACTTCTATTATCATCAGAACGTTGATTAGACTTGGTCCATAGACCCCAGCTCCAGCATCACCACCCCAACGGGCTCCAGTCTGTGAGACTCGCACAGGCTCAGCTGAGAAAATGATGGCTCCAAAGGAAATGTAGCTCCAGGAGACAGAGCTCCACGGCCTGAGCGCAGCACTAACCAGAAGCTTTACTGACTCAACCGCTGCTTTTCTACCCAAACGCTGCTCATCTCCAGGGAGAGAAAGCTGCTTTAGCCACTTCTCCTCCAAAGCCCTCACAGGGCTAAAGCCACACAGTCAGGAGCACCCCTCTGCACAGAGACACAGCCAGCAGAAAGGCAATCCTTTGGGAAATCCATCGGGACACCCATTCCAGCAGAAAAGAGAATCCTTACCAGGCTGGTGGCAAAACTCCCCGCGTCTCTGGGCCAGGGGGACGTCACCAACACGTCCGCACCTCTGAGGGTTGGGGTCCACCACAAGGATGGTTTCCATTCTGTCACATCCTCGGAGCTAAAACTGTCGGCAGGAGCTGCCTCATCCGGGGACTCGGAACCACCCGGGCACCTGACCTGCAGAACACAAGTACCTCTCAAGAGACCTTGATGTCCTGCATTAACACACCAGCCCGCTCTTGAGATCACACAACCACACAATGGTCACAGTTGGAAGGCACCTTAAAGCCCCTCCAGTCCCACCCCCTGCCCTGGGCAGGGACACCTCCCACCACACCAGGCTGCTCCAAGACCCCTCCAACCCGGCCTGGAACCCCTCCAGGGATGGGGCAGCCACAGCTTCTCGGGGCAACCTGGGCCAGGCTCTCACCACCCCCCCAGCAAACCATTTCCTCCCCACATCTCATCTCAATCTCCCCTCTTCCAGTGGAAAATCCTTCCCCCTCCTCCCACGGCTCCCCTCCCTCATCCAGAGTCCCTCCCCAGTTTTCCTGGGGCCCCCCTGTTTAGGGACTGGAAGGGGCTCCAAGGTCTCCCCGGAGCCTTCCCTTCTCCAGGCTGAACCCCCCCAACTCTCTCAGCCTGTCCTCACAGCAGAGGGGCTCCAGCAGCCCTGGCCCCCTCCCCTCCAGCACCTTTTGGGGGGTGCCTGCGCTCCCTGGCCCCGTGACAGACCCCTCCAGTCACTGGGGTGGGGGGAGGGGGTGCCAGTGGTTTTTAGGTATTTTTTCTCTACAGTGCAGTATAAACGGCTCGGTCGGGGCTGGCGCTTCTCTGTGCACACCGTGGGTTGGAAAGGGGGGGGACCCCAAAAAACACACCCTCTCCCACCCTAAATTCATCCCTTCTCCCACTCCCTCCAAAACCAACCATTCTCGCACCCCCGCCCCCAAAAAACCCTCTCCCAAATCTCCCACCCCCAAAGAATATCCCTCCTCCCAACCCTGCACCCCCAAATCCCCTCCCATCACAAACTCCCCTTATCAGGTCTAAAAAACCCAACCCCAAAGCCCCCCTCTCCCAAACCCCCCTCGCTAACCTCCCCAAAACCACCCTCAACACCCCCCATCCCAAAAGACCCTCTCCCTCGCCAAACCCCAACTCACTTCTGCTGCAGAAGCTCTTCCCTCTTTCATCACCAGCTTCTTGATATCCCCAAAAACCTCCTGTCACTCCCTGGGAACAACAGGATTAACGAGGAGCAGCACTAACGAGCCCCATCCCCCATTACGTTCTATCCTGTCTGCAGCCAGAGCCGGCAAAGAAATTTCCAGACGGCACCTGGAAAAAGGGGGTGTCAATAGGGGGGAGGGGCACCAATGGGAAATGGGATATGGCTGGGGGGATTTGGGGGGAGGCCTCACCATCTTCGGGCGAGTTGCCCTTCATGAAGATGAAGCTGAGGATGACCATGAGGAGCCCCAGCTTGGCCGTCTGGGTGTCCCTGGGGCTTGAGGGGGGACAGCAGAGGGTTATCATCCCCCTGAACAGGGAGGGGGAAGCTCTAACGGGGTCTGCCTGCCTCCCAAAATTCCCCCCTCTCCCAGGGAAAAAAGACCCCCCACTAGCACAGGATCACACCTTTGGTGGGGGACAGGTCACTGGTGAGGATGTCAATGTGGTGTTTGGTGTCCATCTCCACCAGCTGCAGCCAAAAGACCTGCAGGGCACAAAGGGTTAATCTAACAGAGTGCCTTAAACCCCAGAAAATACCCCCCACACGCCCCTCTTTGCCTCCCCCCTCACCTGCTGCAGGGTCCTACCCACCCGGCTGACCATCTCCCAGTAGGCATCTCTGTATTCCCAAATGACTTCCTTCAAGGTATCTATGGGGAAAAAAGGGGAGGGAATTGCCTGGATATCGGGGCAATAAGCTTGGGGAGGGGGGGAAGCGGTGGCTCCTATGGGAAAAAAGTGGAATGAAAAGGGGGAGAAAGGGGAGAGAGGATACGGAGGGGGGGCAGCCCCTCACCTAAGAGACACCCGACACTCTGCAGTGCTTCCTCGGGGACATTTCTCACAGCCCTTCTGAGGGGAAAAAGAAGCACCCGGCGAGCTCAAACCACGACGAGATCATCCCCATCGCCCTCTCCCGCATCCCTTCCTCCCTTTTCCCCCCTTCAAAAGGGCCACAAACCCCCCCGGGACCCCTTAAAACCCCCCGGCAGCACCGCCCACACCAGCTGCCCTTCGGGAGCCGCCTGCGCGCCCTCCCCTTCTGCCCATGCGCTCACGGCGGCACCACCCACCCTGGCAAACACCGCTGCCCATTGGCCCGCCCAACGCTCTCATCCCGCCCACCGCCCCCTCTTCAAGGCGCCATTGGGCCGGCGGCTGCACTCGCCCCTCCCCCTCTCTCCTGCGAGGGCTCCCCTCAGGTGGTGAAAAAGGCGGGAAAGGCGCCCCTGCCCCCTTTCCCCTCAGGGCCACAAAATGGCCGCGCCGCTTGGCTTGAACCATTAAAAACAAGATAAAAACTCCCCCAAACCACTCCAAATAGCCAGTTCTACCAAAAGAAGGGATTTAAAGCACCTGTGCTGACCCCGCCCCTCGCAAGGCATCACCAGAGTCCTTCCCTTCCAGGGAGTGACAGGAGATTTTTGGGGATATGGAGAAGCTGATGACGGAAGAGGGAAGAGCTTGTGCAGCAGAAGTGAGTTGGGGTTTGGGGTGGGAGAGGGTCTTTTGGGATGGGGGGTGTTGAGGGTGGGTTTGGGAGAAGGGTTTGGGAGAGTGGGGGTTTGGGGTTGGGTTTTTTGAGCTGGTAAGGGGAGTTTGTGATGGGAGGGGTTTTGGGGGTGCAGGGTTGGGAGGAGGGGTGTTCTTTGGGGGTGGGGGGGTTTGGGAGAGAATTTTTTGGTGGGGTTGTTTGAATGTGGGGGGTTTTGGGCTGTCTGGGTTGGGAGAGAGGGGAGTTTGGGGTGGGAGAGGGTTTTTTGGGGGATGGAGGAGTTGGGAGAGGGGTCTTTTTGGGTGAGGAAGTGTGTTTTGGGGTGGGGGGTGAGAGAATTGGTGGTTTTTGGGGTGAGGGGGTTGGGAAAACGGGTGTTTTTGTAGTGCCCCCCCCCCCCCCCTTCCCAGTCCCTGGTGCGCACAGAGCAGCACCCGCCCCGTCCGGGCCGTTTATACTGCTCTGCAGAGAAAAAACATCTGAAAACCACTGACAAACACCCCCCCACACACACACACACACTCACACCCCAACCCCCACACACCCAAACCAAGTGAATTGAGGGGTCTGTCATGGGCCCAGGGTGTGCAGGCACCCCCCAAAAGGCGCTGGAGGGTAGCGGGTCACCACCTCACACACACCCCCTCCTCATCCCCCTCGTAGGTACCTGGAGATCACCCCCATCACCCTGATGGACCCCCCGGAAGCCCCCAAAATTAATGCCCCCCACCCCCAATAATGCTTGGGGACGGTGACCAGGGCTTTGGCAAGGGGGGCGGCTGATGTCAATGTTCTACGGGGCAAAAATGGGGTTCTGGGGGAGGTTCCCCAAAATCTACCACCCCCCCAATTTCAGGGTGGTTTAATGAGATCTGTCCCCTCTTTTGGGGGTTTTTTTTGGGGCTCCTCCCTTACCTGTGAGCGCTCGCGGTGGGTGTTCACTGCCTCCCCCTGGTACCCTGGTTCCCCGGGTGGCAACAGCGCTTGGGGTGGGGCAGCCCCCTTTTTGGGGGTGGTGTCCCTGTTTTGGGAGGCACACCCGGGGAGGGGACAGTCCCCTTTTTGGGGAGGTTGTCTCCTTTTTTGAGGGCAGACAGGGTGGGCACTGCCATGGGGTGGGGCAACCCCTGGCCAGGCCCTCCCTTGAAATGATGGGGGCTGCTGGGGCTGTGTCTTGGCCCTGTTAGCCCCACCCCTTTGTGGGTGTGGCCTTCCAGCTCTTGTGGGCGGGGCTCACTGCCTTAGCCCTGCCTCTTGCAGGAGGCCCTGTGGGCGTGGCTTGTTTCCCCTGGCTCCACCCCTTTGTGTCCCTGTCTCACCTGGGGGTGTGGCTTCCTGCCTTAGCCACACCCCTTCCCTTCAGCTCCACCCTTTCCCCCTTAGCCACGCCCCTCTGGCCCTGCCTTTAGTAGCCCTTGGGGGTGTGGCTTGTTCCCTTAGCACTGCCCCCCAGGGTGTTCCCTGTGGGTGTGACCTCCCTTGGCCCCACCCCTTCCCTGTGGCTCCACCCCTGCCCATAGCCCAGCCCCTCCCTTGTATGAGTGGTGAGTGTGGCCTCCCTTGGCCCCACCCCCTTTTCCTACCCCCACCCTTGTAGGGGTGACTCCCGCTGGTGGGCGTGGCCTTGTCCTTTAGCTCCACCTCCTCCCTGAGTCTGTGGGCGTGGCCTCACAGAGCCCCACCCCTTTCCCCCTAGCCCTGCCCTTCCTTGGGGTGCCTCTGGTGGGTGTGGCCTCCTTTCTTAGCCCCACCCCTTTTCCCTTAGCCCCACCCCTTTCTAACCTGCTGGGTGGGTGTGGCCTCAGCCCTGCCCCTGTCCCCACTCCTCTCACCCACTTCCCTGTGCCCCCCCCCCCCCAGCCTGTCCCTGCTTGGTCCCAGCTGACAGACATGTCCTGCCCCCCCCGCTGTCCCCGAGGGGAGACCCCCGTGTCCCCCTCGATGCGGGTTGAGCTTCATTTGCTGGGGGAGGGTGTCTGCACGGGTTTTTTGGGGGGGTGGGCACGATTTTTGGGGGGGCCCTTGCGTCAAGGTTCTCACCTCGGTGTCGATTCTGCCCCCCCAGGGTCTCACCTTGATGTTCCCCTCGATGGTGGCGGGGTCCACGCAGATGGATTCCACGCAGAGAACCTGGATGGGGGGAAAAAGGGGGTCACCGATGCCCCCCCGCCCCCTGTGCTGTGATCACCCCCAAAGCAGTGCCACCACCCCCTGTGCTGTGAAAACCTGTCCCCTTGGGTGTGGGAGCAATCTCCGGCCCTTGGGTGCTGCAGCCCTTGGGTGCTCCTTTTGAGCCTGGCCCTGGGGAGAGGGAGAAAAGGTGGTTTTGAGGAAGAAAAGGTGGTTTTGAGGATGAAGTTGCCAAGAGGAAACCAAGCCAGGAGGATGAAACCACCAACGCCGTTTGCAGCTTAACGTCGCCAGGAGACGTTTCCTTCACTCGACGTCTTTCGTTCTATTTCTTGTGGCTTCATTTTTAAAAACTATTTTCAAACTTTCCCTCACAGCAGGGCCAACAACCTTCAAAAAGCGAGTTTTGGGGTTTTGCACAGAGCTCAGGGCCCCAAAGCGCTCCCTGCGCTGGACTGTCCCTGTCACCTCGACCTCCTGTCACCGAGAGAGTCCCGCCGGGAGTTGGTGGTGGTGGAAGAGGGTAAAAACCTTCCGTGAAACACCCAGTTCCTCCAGAAACCATGTTTCTGAGCAAGAGTGCCGAGGAAGGCGCTCTGTTCCGAGGAATGACTGTGTTTGTCCTGTCGTTGTCCCCCCGTCCCCTGCCCCGTGGGGTCTCCTTTCCCCCGCGCTGGTCAGGCCCTGTTTCTTCCTGGGCTTTGAGGAACGTTATCCCTGAAGATGCAGGAGAGACTCAGCCCCTTTTGCCTCTGGGACGGTCCCAGCAGCTCGTCAGTGAGGTGGGATCAGCTCTCCCGCAGTCCTGTGTGATGAGTGTGCCAGTTGTCCTGCTTCTCCACCCTCTGCCCAGAGCCAGAGGGACATGGGCAGGATGGAGGTGGTTCCTCTGACCCCCCTGAAGTTCCACCAGGCCAAGTGCAAGGTGCTGCTTCTTGGTCAGAGCAATGCCGGGTACAAATCCAGGCTGGGTGGAGAATGGCTGGAGAGCAGCCCTGAGGAGAAGGGCTTGGGGGTGTTGGTGGGTGAGAAGCTCCAGAGGAGCCAACAATGTGCGCTGGCAGCCCAGAAAGCCCCCCGCATCCTGGCCCGCATCCCCAGCAGCGTGTCCAGTGGAGTGAGGGGGGGGATTGTGCTCTGGGGATTCCCATCAAGAGGGTGGGTGAGATGAGGGGAGCACCCACCTCCCCCCCTCCCCAAGCCTATTGTCCCGATATCCAGGCAATTCCTTCCCCTTTTTCCGCATAGATATCTTGAAGGAAATCATTTGGGAATACAGAGATGCCTACTGGGAGATGGTCAGCCGGATGGGCAGGACCCTGCAGCAGGTGAGGGGGGAGGCAAAGAGGGGCGTGTGGGGGGTATTTTCTGGGGTTTAAGGCCCTCTGTTAGACTAACCCTTTGTGCCCTGCAGGTCTTTTGGCTGCAGCTGGTGGAGATGGACACCAAACACCACATTGACATCCTCACCAGTGACCTGTCCCCCACCAAAGGGGTGATCCTGTTCTAGTGGGGGTCTTTTTTCCCCGTGGGGGGGGCATTTTGGGAGGCAGGTAGACCCCGTTAGAGCTTCCCCCTCCCTATTCAGGGGGATGATACCCCTCTGCCATCCCCCTCCCGAACCCAGGGACACCCAGACGGCCAAGCTGGGGCTCCTCGTGGTCATCCTCAGCTTCATCTTGACGCGCGGAAACAAACCTTACAACTCGCAGAGAGTTATAAAGCAGGTATGTTTATTGCAGCGCCGGGTGCAAGGGGGATTTCTCCTCCAAACTTGCACACCGGTTTGTGAAACAAGCGTCTATTTATGGTGAAAAGCGTACATATTCATTAAGGTGGGCTGGGTTATTCTAATTAATTCTAAGAAAAGGCGTTACTATTGTAATTATTTCTAAGAACTCATTATCATAAGTCTCCTCCCCTGGCCGCATGCGCACTGCCGCCTGGTGGTCATGGGCCGGGGTCTTCTGGAGGAAGGCTCGCAGTCTTCTTCACCGGGTACCTTCACCTTTGTCCCAGAAAGCTTGGGTTGGCCGGATCCCAAACCGCAAAACTAGTCCCGACCAGATGGACGCCTTTCCCAGACAGTTGGGTCCCTCCTTAGCATGCAGGCTGCTCCCGCTATCTTATACACAAGGCCATTTCTTTATCTTGGAATGCTGGGCTCCGAGCTTTGTATTTTTCCCAGGCTGTACTAAATTCACACTAACCTTTAACCATTCATTTTCTGAATCAATCTTCATGAAGGGCAACTCGCCCAAAGATGGTGAGGCGTCCCCCCCAAATCCCCCCTGCCATATCCCACTTCCCATTGGTGCCCCTCCCCCGAATTGACACCCCCTTTTCCAGGGGCTGTCTGGAAATTTCTTTGCCGGCTCTGGCTGCAGCCAGGGTAGAACATAATGGGGGATGGGGCTTGTTAGTGCTGCCCCTCGTTAACCCTGTGTCCCCCAGGGAGTGACAGGAGGTTTTTGGGGATATCAAGAAGCTGGTGACAGAAGAGGGAAGAGCTTCTGCGTCAGAAGTGAGTTGGGGTTTGGGGTGGGAGAGGGGCTTTTGGGATGGGGGGTGCTGAGAGGGGGTTTGGGGGGTTACAGAAAGGCGGAGTTTGGGGTTGGGTTTTTTGAGCTGGTAAGAGGAGTTTGGAATGGGAGGAGATTTTGGGGTGCAGGGTTAGGAAGAGGGATGTTCTTTGGGGGTGGGGGATTTGGGAGAGGGTTTTTTGGGGGTTGGGAGAATGGTTGGTTTTGGGGTGGGGGGGTGGGAGAAGGGGTGATTTAAGGGTGGGAGAGGGTGTGATTTTTGGGGTCCCCCTCCTTTCCAGCCCATGGTCTGCACAGGGCAGTGCCAGCCCCGACCGGGCTGTTTATACTGCACTGTAGAGAAAAAATACCTAAAAACCACTGCCACCCCCTCCCCCCACCCCAGTGACTGGAGGGGTCTGTCACGGGGCCAGGGAGCGCAGGCACCCCCCAAAAAGTGCTAGAGGGAAGGGGGCCAGGGCTGCTGGAGCCCCTCTGCTGTGAGGACAGGCTGAGAGAGTTGGGGGGGTTCAGCCTGGAGAAGGGAAGGCTCCGGGGAGACCTTTGTGGCCCTTCCAGTCCCTAAAGGGGCTCCAGGAAAGCTGGGGAGGGACTCTGGATGAGGGAGGGGAGCCGTGGGAGGAGGGGGAAGGGTTTTCCACTGGAAGAGGGGAGATTGAGATGAGATGTGGGGAGGAAATGGTTTGCTGGGGGGGTGGTGAGAGCCTGGCCCAGGTTGCCCCGAGAAGCTGTGGCTGCCCCATCCCTGGAGGGGTTCCAGGCCAGGTTGGAGGGGTCTTGGAGCAGCCTGGTGTGGTGGGAGATGTCCCTGCCCAGGGCAGGGGGTGGGACTGGAGGGGCTTTAAGGTGCCTTCCAACTGTGACCATTGTGTGGTTGTGTGATCTCAAGAGCGGGCTGGTGTGTTAATGCAGGACATCAAGGTCTCTTGAGAGGTACTTGTGTTCTGCAGGCCAGGTGCCCGGGTGGTTCCGAGTCCCCGGATGAGGCAGCTCCTGCCGACAGTTTTAGCTCCGAGGATGTGACAGAATGGAAACCATCCTTGTGGTGGACCCCAACCCTCAGAGGTGCGGACGTGTTGGTGACGTCCCCCTGGCCCAGAGACGCGGGGAGTTTTGCCACCAGCCTGGTAAGGATTCTCTTTTCTGCTGGAATGGGTGTCCCGATGGATTTCCCAAAGGATTGCCTTTCTGCTGGCTGTGTCTCTGTGCAGAGGGGTGCTCCTGACTGTGTGGCTTTAGCCCTGTGAGGGCTTTGGAGGAGAAGTGGCTAAAGCAGCTTTCTCTCCCTGGAGATGAGCAGCGTTTGGGTAGAAAAGCAGCGGTTGAGTCAGTAAAGCTTCTGGTTAGTGCTGCGCTCAGGCCGTGGAGCTCTGTCTCCTGGAGCTACATTTCCTTTGGAGCCATCATTTTCTCAGCTGAGCCTGTGCGAGTCTCACAGACTGGAGCCCGTTGGGGTGGTGACGCTGGAGCTGGTGTCGATGGACCAAGTCTGATCAACGTTCTGATGATAATAGAAGTTTCCAATGGATATAATTAAGGGACATCTCCTTGGCTGGGCAGCCCCCGTGGACCAGCCAAGGAGAGCTTCTCGAGGTGGCTTTGGGGCGCCTTTGGATGGGATTGTGCCATCTCTGTGCGGTCTGACCGACCGGCTGACACAGACCCGTCCTTTCCGTACACAGCTGGACGTGTCTCCAAGGGTTGGTGATCCGCCAGCAGGTACAGGCGGTTGGTCACGGGTTTGCGTGTGCGAGTGGGTCCGTGCAGCGGTGTGAGCAGTGCCATCAGGCTGTCACTGTCCCATGCCATGCCCGAGGGCAGGAGCGTCTGGCACCCTGCCTTGTCATGGAAGATGGTGTGACCCAGGGGTGGGTGACATCCTGGGAGTGTGACCCAGAGGAAGGTGACAGAGCCCAGACTGCCCCCAACCCATCCCCAGGGTGACCCCAGAGCCTCCTGCGAGGCCAGAGCAGGCTTTCCCTCGGGGATGGAGGCTCCTTCAGCCCAAAACTTGGCCCTGGGGTGGTCCCGCTGCCTCCTGCGATGCCGGGAGCAGTGATTGCCCCACGGAGAACCCCCAAACTCCCCCAAAGCCCACTCCTGGGCAGCCTTTCCCTCCTTCTTCCTGCCCCTCGGCCTCTCTCAGGGTGGGGGAAATGCTTCTGCCCCTTCTCTTTCCGCATCTTTCCATGAAAAGACCCTCTTCCCTCCCCAGAGCCCGCCTGGGGGGCCCGGCAGCTCCTGGCCTGGGGTTTTAACCAGAAATGGGGATTTCTTCTCCCATGAGGTACCTTTTATCTGGGGCTGGTTGTGGTAGGGCTTGGGGTTTGCTCAGCAACGCCAAATCTTCCTTCCTTTCCCCTTTTTAACGTTTCCTTTTGGAGGCTCGTTGCCCTCCCGCCCTCCAGTTCTGCTCCAGGTCTAATTAAGCCCCGTTTCATTGGCTTTAATTGGTGGTTGAGGGGCACGGAGCAGCTCCCCTCCGGCGCCGAGAGTGAAGCAATGGAGAAAGGATTCAGCAGGGATTTCAGAGAAGAATTTGCCAAGTTGGGGTGTCTTTGACTTGGCTGATGGCAGAAAACCCCCTCCTGCTTCTGTTTGTGCCCAGAAACTGTGGCTGGAGGCAGCAGGAGATGGAAATTGTCCCTCAAAATCCCGAGATGCTTTTGGGGGGAGGTGAGGGTGGGTCCCGTCTCGGTCCCGGTGACGACAGCAGCCGGGAAGCAGGTGGGTTGCAATTTTTTGTGCTTTGAGTGTATTTAGTCAAAAGGCCTTTGTTTTGGTGAGACTTGGTAGACAAGGGCAGAGCGACTGACGTCATTTACCTGGACTTATGCAAAGCATTTGACACTGTCCCGCACGACATCCTGGTCTCAAAATTGGAAACTCATGGATTCGATGGATGGACCACTCGGTGGATAGGGAACTGGCTGGATGGCCGCATCCAAAGGGTTACAATCAATGGCTCAATGTCCAGGTGGCGGCCAGTAACGAGTGGTGTTCCGCAGGGGTCGGTACTGGGACCAGTACTGTTTAACATCTTTGTCGGTGACATGGACAGTGGGATAGAGTGCACCCTCAGCAAGTTTGCTGATGACACCAAGCTCGGTGGCGCAGTTGACATGCTGGAGGGAAGGGATGCCATCCAGAGGGACCTAGACAGGCTGGAGAGGTGGGCTCGTGCAAATTGCATGAAGTTCAACCAAGCCAAGTGCAGGGTCCTGCACCTGGGACGTGGCAACCCCAGGCACAAATACAAGTTGGGTGGAGAATGGCTGGAGAGCAGCCCCGAGGAGAAGGACTTGGGAGTGCTTATGGATGAGAAGCTCAACATGAGCAGGCAGTGTGCACTGGCAGCCCAGAGAGCCAACCGTGTCCTGGGCTGCATCAGGAGAAGTGTGGCCAGCAGGTCTCGCGAGGTGATTCTGCCCCTCTACTCTGCGCTCGTGAGACCCCTCCTGGAGTACTGTGTCCAGCTTTGGAGTCCTCAACACAGAAAGGACATGGACCTGTTGGAACGGGTCCAGCGGAGGGCCACGAGGATGATCAGAGGGATGGAGCACCTCTCCTATGAAGACAGACTGAGAGAGCTGGGGTTGTTCAGCCTGGAGAAGAGAAGGCTCCGGGGAGACCTTATAACAGCCTATCAATACCTGAAGGGAGCCTACAGAAGAGCTGAAGAGGGACTCTTTGTCAGGAAGAGTGGTGACAGGACAAGGGGCAATGGTTTTAAATTGGAAGAGAAGAGATTTAGATTAGATATAAGGAAGAAATTCTTTACAGTGAGGGTGGTGAGGCACTGGAACAGGTTGCCCAGGGAAGTTGTGGATGCCCCATCCCTGGAAGTGTTCAAGGCCAGGCTGGATGGGGCTTTAAGCAACCTGCTCTAGTGAGAGGTGTCCCTGCCCATGGCAGGGGGGTTGGAACTAGATGATCTTTAAGGTCCTTTCCAACTCTAGCCATTCTATGATTCTATGATTCTATGACTTTGGCAAAGGTTGCAGGGGCCGTGGGAGGAATTGATTGGAAATACGTCCCCCGTTAATCACCTGGAGCTGCAGGAAAAGAAAAGGGGAGGTGGGAAGTGTCAAGGGGGATGGGAAAGCTGGGGAAATCCTTGGGCTTTGAGGAGGAGATTTGAAGGATTTCAAGACGATTTGGGAAATGACTTTTATTCCTTTGAGCTCTCTCTCTGGCCACACAAAAGCTGGCGGGGGGGCTTTCTTCTCCCCAGCTCTTGTTCTCAGGAGAACTGGAAAGGAATCCAACCAGCTATCATTAAATCCAGCAACTCCACCCATTTGGAGGCATTTTCTGCCAGAGAATCCCTAAAATCAAACATTCTCCCCCTTCCTGGGGGATCAATGACCGCGGTGGAAACCCGGGCGTTGACAGGGAGCAGTTGAAGCTCCTCCTAAAGCCACCGCCTGGTTTTTATGGTACGAGTTTGGGGTTCAAAACTGAATCCAAGCATTAAAAAGAGGTGGTGGTTGGACCCAAACTGGCGTGTCTGGGGCATAGCTGCCCACTCATCCCAGTTTCCCTACTGGGCTCGGCTTCTGCTGACTGGTTTTGACACCTGGAGTTCCTGGGAGCCGAGGAGTTGAGCCCCCAGGCCCCGGCTTTGCTTTTGCCTCCCCAAAAAGCTGGAAAGAGTAAAAAGGAGGGGATGGGGGAGAAGGGGTGGAAACGGCCCCTGGGGTTTCGCTTTGCTCCTTTTGCTTCTAGAAAAGCCCCAAATGGCTCAATCCCCGCCTTCTGGCCCGGGGCAGCCGCAGGGGTGAAGTGGTAGCCGGAGGGTCCATATCCAGAGCCATGATTTCCCTGAGAAGGGGGAAATTTTGTGGGGGATGGAGTGGTGTGTGAGGAGGAAGAGGGCAAGGAAGGTTAAAGGGCGGTCTGTAGCATGAGATTTATCCCCAGTGTGGTTTTGTTAGATTTTTTGGGCAGAACATCCAGGATTTTGGAGGTTTTTTGATGGAGAATGAGGCAAAAATCCACGTTCAGCCATTGGAATGAGGGGTAACACTGGGAAAACGGGAGGAGGGAAGTGGGGGTGGGGGTGGGTGTCGCTCGGCCCCTTCTCCACAGCGTGTTTTTGGGTGGAGGGTCCCCCATATGGGCCAGAAACCCCCCCCAAAGGCCCAGTGCTGTCCCAGTAAAGCACTGGTTTTGCTGACGTCACAGGCCGTTGCCGGCCTCCCGCGTTCCACACAACATTCCGACGCGGTGGTCGCTCGCTGGCCGTGGCTGTGGCAGCTTCCTACTGCTCTGGAGAGTGATACTCACCAGTTGGACTGTTTTTTTGAGCTAAAACCCCAAATTGTCCTGCCCGATGGGGCCCAAAAAGCCTCCAGTGGCCGAAGGGTAACGCTGGGGGTGGGAAGGGGCAGTGGAAGTTGGTGGCGGAAGACTGAGTGATGTTTTGCTGGGAAATAGGGATTGGTTTTGCCCCAACTCATCACGTTTTCCCTCTTTTGAAGCGTTTGTTGCGCCGTATCCATTCCCGACGTGCCTTCCTCACCTTCCTTTTCCTCCCCCTTTCAGCCGCATCAATGTCGGGGAACAGTTCCAGGCAGAGCTCCCTGCCCTGCGGGACAGGTCATGCGTCGAAGAGGAAGAAGAGCGAGCCTCCCTGGTTTGGAAGCCCTGGGGTGACATTGAATCCAACCCCGAGATGCAGGAGAAAGGTTTGTCTTAAACCTTTTCCTTGGGGAATCGGGAAAATTCCACCTTTTCAGAGTTACTTGATAGGGCGTTTGGGTTCTTACCCGTCTTGTCTTGGCCCCGTAGCGTTCGAGGGAAGGAGATGGCTCGTTTTTGGGAGGATAAGAGGCGATGGTGCTCTCGGGAGCATCTTCCATAAGAAAGGGGGCGGAGGGGTTGCGATCCCAGCTCATCTGCAGCCAGGGAGGAGTTTCTCTCTGGAGATCCCACTCCAAAAGCTGCTCTTCCTGTGGCAATAGTTGGAATATGGGATTTTTTTTTCTGGGCGTTTTGTGGTTTCCGGTCTGTTTTCTGCCCTTCCTCCATTTCCCATCCATCTCCTGTGGCATCTTTTCTCCTTCTTTGAGGAAAACCTGACCCGTTGGTGTTTTTTCTTGCCTTTGTAGTTTCAAACCTGCTGAAGATGGCTTCTTCCAGCGGCAGAGCCGGGGCAGGGATGAACGCGGAGCTGGCTCTGCATTGCCTGCACGAGGCTCGGGGCAACGTTGCGGTAGGGAGCAGCGCTTCCCCCCGAAGAACCCGCTTTGTGACTGGTTTGAGCTGGGAGTTGCTCTGAGTTGGCTCTTCCAGGGGCCGGAATCTCTTTGCTCAAGGCGCCGGGTGCTGCCTGTGGCGGCGTTAAGGTCTGGTGGGGTGACAGAGCCCATCCCGGTGCATCCATTGGAGCTTGTTTGGATTCTGGGACAGTCGGGAGAATGGAATTTCTCTTTTTCCTTTTTTTGCCCTTTTTCCTCCTCTGCCAGAGGATTTGAAGTCCTTTTCTCCCATTAAATCTGGCAGGAAGCTCTGGAAATGCTGCGCTCTGGGCCCCCCCGGAGACCCGAATGCCACCCCTTGGCCGATTACCATTACGCAGGTAAATGGGAGGAGAACAGATCCCTTTGCTATTGGAATTATTCTTTAAAACGTGGGGTTTGGGTGGGGAAAATAGTAGTTTTAATCCATTTGTGGGGCTTTTTGAGGCAGGGAAATGCGTCTTCTAATAATTTGCCTGTGGCTGTTTATCCCAAGGCTCAGACACCTGGACCCGGCGGGAACAGCAGTTATTTAAAGAGGCGTTTTATGTTCACAAGAAGAATTTTCGCCTCATCCAGAAGGAGGTAAAGCCGTTGGACCGGGGTGGAGCCGGTTAGCGGGGACGCTTTTAACCCAGAAAGCCCTATTTTCAATCCCACGTTGGAATCCTGTCCTTAGGACCCTTCTTCCTGCTAAAAACCCATTGGGACAAGACATCGTTTGCCCTCCTTTGTAATGACAAGGGAGTATTTAATATCCCTGGATTTCTCCCCATAGATCCAGACGAAAACCGTGGCCCAGTGTGTCGAATATTACTACAGCCAGAAGAAGAAGATGCGTTTCGGCTGCACCCGACCTCGCCTCATGCAGAAAAGGGCCAAGAGAGGCCGGGATGAGGAGGAAAAAGCCGAAGGCGAGGTAAAAAAACTGCTGGGGGGGGTTGTTCCCTTGACGAATCCATCTGCTCAAACGTTCCTTGCCAGGAAACAGGGATTTCGTTTGTGTAAATACATCTTTTTTTAACTTATGGGTTGGAAATGGGGTCGCCATGTGGCTTCAGTGCGTCGGAATTGCACCTTTTCAGCCCCTTTGATAGATTTTGTGGAGGAAAGTGCTTTTCCGCTTGGGACAGTAGAAATAATACAGTTTTTCTTGCAAGTTGTGGCTTTGCACCCTGTTTTCCCATTGGTTTTTTGGCTGTTTAGTGCTCAGACTTTACCTGGGCTGATAAGCCGCGTTAAATCATCACAAAAAAAATCTTATTTTTTTGCCTTTTTGAGACATTTCAAGTTATTTTGTCCCTGGTTTGCAGGCCATTTGCCACCAGAAGAAGAGGCCACGTGTGACACCCAAAGAAAAGCCCACGCCGGGGCGTCACCACCTTCAGCCCCACAGCGCCTGTGGCTCCTCCGGGGATGCCGGGACCTCCCTGCTCTGGAACTTGCCCTGAGGTGAGTGCGGAAGGTCAGCCCTCCCTTTTTCTTCCCAAAAAGCCTACTTTGGGCTCAAAAAAACACCCGGAGGGGAGGAGGGGGGCAGAGGGGAGGGCAGCTGGAGGATTGCCCTTGCCCAGGTACCTCCTGGAGGTTTTCTTTTACTTGCAACCCAAAAAATCTGTCTTTTTGGAGTTGGGGAGACCTTCCCTGGAGCCGTGAGGTTCAGAGCGGCCCCTCCTTGTGCAAAACCCTCAGGTTTCCCCTTTTTGCCCAGGACAAACTCAAGTTCCATTGAGTTTTGTGGCCCGAGGCTTGCCCACTCCAGTCCCTCACAGCCAGCAAAATGCTTCCAGTTTTAATTTAAACTCATTTAAGTGATCAACCAATTAATTCTCACATTATATCCCCCAACGATCCATCTTCTTTAACCACCGACGTCCAGAACGGTATCATTTTGCGGCCAAACAGACCCGGAATTCACACAAGTGGGAAATAACGAATCTGAGTCTAATGGATTTCTAGAGAAAGGACTTAAAAATCCCTTTTTTTCTCTCATTTCCAGAGTATTTGAGAAGATCCTGATGAGAAACACCCCGATGAGGTTCCATCCCCCCCGGGCTGTTTGAAAGGCCCCGGGCACCGACACCGACCCACCGGCGGGGCCATTTTTCCCTGCATGGCGGGCCTGTGCTGGTGACTGGGAGCGCTCCCTGCCCTCCCTGCCAACAACAGCCCATCCCAGCAGGGAGAGCTCCATGTGCCCCTTGTCCCCCCCAGACCTCCAAGGCCCCCGGCCCTCCCTCCCATCGTTGCCACCCCTTAGCACTGGCAGCTCCCTGTCGTCCCTGCACCCCCCAGAAAGGCAGCCCCCCCAGCCCCAGAGCCACCAACTGTCCCGTGATGACAGCCTGTCTCTCCTGTCCCTTCGGGAGCCCCTGGACTCCTGGCCGCCCCTGCCACCCCTGAGCCATGGCCAGGGCCAGGCGTGCTCTCCCAAGGAAGACAGAGCAGAGGTGCCAGGCTGGATGGGAGGGAGAGGAGCCGGCAGGGACAGGGACAAGGCTGCGGAGGGACATGGCCTGCTTTGGGCCGGGGACACGGATGCTTCTCCTGGAGGGAGGGCAAGAAGAGAGACAAAGGAGAGCGACTGGGAGATGGAGACGAGCTCCTGCACCCTCCTCGGACACGCTCCAAAAAGAAAGGGTTTTCCCTCTCTTAATGAGGAATAGTCAACCCGCCAGCCCTGACGAGGGCACCGTGTTCCACCAAGTCAAGCTCAGTGTGTGCCAGGAGGTGCCGTGGTCTCTGCTGGCCACGTGAGGGTCACGGCCATCGTGTCCAGTGCTGCCAAGTCGGTCATCCAAGTCCTCATGGAGAATCAAGGCAGTTCCTCCTCGGAATCCGGAGGTGGCAGCACCACCAAGGGGTGGAGGAGGTACCTTGTCCATGTTGCTGTAAACACCAGGCAGAACCTGCTGCCCTCAATAAATGGTTGAGCAAAGCAATTGTGCATCCAAACTTGTGCTGTGTTGCCCTAAGACAGGAGGGGAAGAAACCCCAGGTAGGATGGAAGATGGTTCTTTTGTCTCCTGATCCCCTTTTTTGTCAGCTCTGAGAACTCCCTGTTGAGTGGTGAGGAAGGGGAGTGTGGTTTGAAGGTCCCGTGGGTGGGTTGAGCTGTGTCTGGGGCTTGGGATCTTGCTTGGATGCCAGGTCGGGTGGAAAGCTGCTCCCCTGAAGGTGCTTCTTGGTGTGAATTCCAGCTTGGGTTTAGTTTTGATGTTTGTCCAGCTGGGGGTCCTGGTGTAGGGGGCAGAGACCTTCCTGTTCTCCATCCTCTTCTCCAGCCCCTTGAACCCCATTTTCTAGGTGGAGGTTGGGTTCAGAACATGGAACCTGGCCCTACATCTGTCAGACCATCCCTGCGTTTCCCTTCCTGATGTTCCTGCAGAGATTGTGCCTGTCTGTGGGTCATCTCCCTCCTGGCCCAACCCACCTCTGCGCTCTCCATCCATCTGCCCGCCCATCCCTCCATCCAGAGGGGACGCATTTTGCTGATAAAACCTGGTGTAGCTGGAGCACCTCCAGCCGAGCACTGGGAGCACTGGGACAGATCTCTTCCTTTTGCTCTGCTTTCCTTCCCATGTGGCGAAGGAGAAAACAGCTCTGGTCGCCTTCAAGTGCCACGTTATCTGATGAGAGGTTGGTGGTCACCATGAGCTGTGTCACGCCGGTGTTTGGCCTTGATGTTTCCTGCCAGTGAACAGATTTTTTGGGGGAACTTTATTTTTTTTTAATATTTTTATTTTTGGTTTGCGTTTGGACGTGTCAGCAGCAGCCAAAGCAGGAGACAAGAAGGAATGTGGTGGGGCAGCAGAGGTGGATGGGGCCTCCCTGGGGCTGTGGTTTGGTGGTGAGGGCAGGATGAGGTCTGCTGGGCTTTGTGGGGAAGAAGGGTGTGAGGGAGCTCTGAAATGCAAATCAAAGCCTTTTTGGTGACTGGCTGAGGAGTTAGAGGCAGCTGAGAGGTGGGAAGGGGCAAAGCCATGCAGAGATGTCTCCATCAGCCCTCTCCAACACCTCCCATCCCCTCGGCCTCCCTCCCTGCAGACAGGGAGTGGGTGACACCAGCCCCAAACCCACCTTTCCCTTTTCCCTTCACCCCTTAGTCCTTCTCAAAGGTCTGGTGGATCAGATGGGGCCTTTGGTGGACCTTCCTGATGAGAAGGCCCTCCAGATGTATCCTCTCCCATGCTTGGGTGCTGCTGGCAGCAGGTCCCGGTGCTGGACGTGCCTTTGGGCAAGGTCTTGTTGGGCTCCAACCAAATGAGGCGAGGTCCCCAGCCAAGACTTGGGAGGGACTCCGGCTCCTACCTCCATGTGGTGGAGGATTAAGCACCTACGAGGCCCTCAGATACCCACGCAAAGGGCCGACAATCAGAGGCAAACCAGATTTTGATTAATGGACCTTTTTAATTAATTTATGATCAATAAACACCACGATGATGTTGACAGCTGGAGCCAACTCTTCTCCTGCAAGTGGCTCGGGCAGCGGGTTTTGGCCAAGGGCTGTGTCTCTGAGGCTGCAGATGAAGCAATTGGGTGCCCAGGGCTCTGGAGAGGTGCTTGTGGAGGTTGGAGATGCAGTGCAGGTGGCTTTGAGCCAAGGGATGCCATCTTGGGCCAAGTTCCCCCAGCCAGGGCCTGCGGGAACTGGCAGTTCAGCGTGGTCCTTGCCAGGGATTGCCCAGAGCATTTCTCTGGTCTCACCACAGGGAGGGAGCAACAAGCTTGTGGGGGAAGCCCAGGGGATCTCCAGAGTTCTAAGGAGCCTTTGCCTGCTCCAAACCAGCCTGGGAGCTCCACTGCGTTTGCTTGATTAAACCAAGCGTGGAGCTCCACTGGCAGGAGCTCAGAGAGGTGGCGAGCGTGGAGCTGAGGCTTGTAGAACCCCCGTCTGCCCCAGGAGCAGTGGGAGACGGCTCTTCAGTCCAGTCTCCTCTGAGCTTCCATGGGTGGAGAGGGGTCTCCGTGGTCCCGTGCGCATCCTCCCCTGCTCCAGACCCTCCCAGACCCGTGTATCCTCCCCGGTTGCTGCACAATCACTGGGCTCAGTCCCTGCGCTCCGTCCCCAGGGGGGCTGGATTCACCTGGTTGGGATCCCTCATTCCCTGGTGGGTCTTTAAACCCCCTCTGTGGGGCAGGCGTGGGGATGATGTCCTCCAGGGAGAAGCACCTTTGCCTCTGAAGCCAAAGGAGTGCGCCCGCCAGAAGATCCTCAGAGAGAGACCTCTGTCTGCCCTTTCTCTCCTCTCCTGCACGTTTCTATTGTGGGCCGCTCGCTTTTGGTTTCCTTTTCAAATCTCCAGTTGTATTTCCTGCTCTGGGACGTTTCTCTTCTCTGGTACCCAAGGGTAGAACGTGACTTGGGGGGGGCTGAGGCTTGATGTTGGGGAGAACGTGGAGGGACCAGAGCTTCTCCAGCGCTCTGCATCTTCTCTAGCCGTGAGGAAGCTTTGGAAAATCGGGGAGAACATGAAGCTGACAAGCTTTGAAGAGCAGAAAACAGCTCCAGTTAATCCCAGAGCCCAGACAGCCTGGGAAATTCCCAGTGTTGAAGGGAAAATGCAACCACCAATGAGGCAGAGGCCTTTTGCAGATGCTTTTCCCCAGCTGCACCCAAGCTGGTTCAAGAGAGGGTGTTTGAGGGGAGCAGAGCCGCCCCCTCAAACGCTGCATTATGAAGGGAGGGCTTGTTTCCTACCACAAGGCTTTTTTTTTCTAAGCCCGTCAAAGCCCTGAAGAAAGGCCAGGGCTTGTCTGTCTTCTCGAAATAGCCTCGGGGTGGGGTTTGCTGGTGAGTCCCGCACCTCCAGCATCTCAGGGCTTGGGGGGGTTTAGCAATGCGACTTGCAAGCCCCTGTGCTCTGGTGGTGCTTGGAGGGGGGTGTCCCTCCTTCAGGGTTTGGGGGATGGCTGCAGCCTGGGGCTGAGCTGGGAAGGTGGGACCTGGTGGGGTGCAGGCACCCGAACTGCGCTTTGTTCTCCTCTGGCTCCATCCCTCTCTCCAGAGGATGCTGTTGACCCCATCAACCCTTGCCCTGCCTGGCAGGGGGGTGCGTGGTTTGGCTGGAGTGCCCTCCCCGTCAGGGATGCGGCATTTGTGAATGGGGATGAAGCTCCTTTGGGACAATTTGGGAGGAGGTCGGATCTCCCATCCCGACCTAATGGGGGTGCTGGCACTGCAGAGCCTCCCAGGCTGTGCTGAAAAGGCCTTCCTAAGGAGGGGGGAAAGCTGCAGCCTGTCTCCTTCCTCAGGCAGTGGGGAACACAGCCAGCTGGGCTCATGGCCATGGGAAGAGCTGGTCCAGTTGCCAGCCCTCCAGCCCCCTGCCCTCCCCCCACCAATTTTTGGCCCCGCGCTTGGAGATTTGCAGCCGCTGCTGCTGCTGGTTTCAGTTCTGCTCCAAGGCCAGCTCAAGCCCAGCAAAGCCTGGGGGGGACACGGGTCTTTGTGAAGGAGGGGTTGGGTTGATGTTGGGGAGCGGGAGGGAAATGTCCTTTCTCAAGAGAAGAGCCCCTGCTGCGCGCACAGAGGAGTGCTCTGGCCAAGCGGTCGCGGGGTCGACTTGTGAGGCTGCAGAGCGAGCAGGAGGCGAATACCTCGCTGCTGAGAGAGCTGAGGGGGGAAAGGGAGGGCTTTTTTTAGAGCCAGGTCAGCCGAGGCCCAGCAGCTGCAGCGAGGAGCAGTGGCTGGGCTGAGCTGAGATGGTGCAGAGCTCGGCTGAGACCATGCTGCGTGGTGGGATCCACTGTTGTCTATGAGGAAATCCTGACAGTCTGGGATGCTGAAGATCCCTGGAGAAGTCATGAGCATCCTCCTGCCCTCATCTTTCTGCCTGGCATTTCCTTCCGGACCCATCACAATTGGAAGAGGGCTCCTAAATTTCCACCTCTTCTCCAGGGCAGACACACATGACCGTGTCCAAGGCACAGCTGAGACCCTGGTTCCTCACAATCCCTTGTGACTTCTCAGATGCTGCTGTTCCTCTCCCTGGGCCAAGAGAGTCACTCCTGGTGGCAAAATCCCCCCCTCCTCCATGCAGAGAGACGGGCTGCCACCAGAGTCCTGCTCCACCACCTTGACCTGGTCATTACAGCTGCTCTCCAATGGCTCCACCTGCAAAAACCCTCTTGGAGATGCTGTTGCTCTGCTGCCCTCCCAATTCCCAGGCTCTCAGCACTGAAACGTGGGTCTTCCCAGACCCAGGAGTCTGCTCTGTTTGCAGGGTCAGATGTATGGGGCTGGGAGGGAGAGGACCCATGAGGAAACTGTGACTTGGTAAGACCCACATCTGGGACCAAAGGGCAGGAGAGGCTTCTTGTTGAGAGCCCCTGACATCCCATGGCCAAAGACGAGCTCAGGAGACTCAGCCAGCCCACAGGCACGAGAAGGAGGCAGGAGAGGCAGGAAGAAAAGCCCCAGAGGATGCGCAGGGGTCAGCAGAGGACCGCCAAGAGACTTTGCGGCTCCTCTTTGTGGGGAAGCGCCTGCGGCCACACGTGGGTTGTTCCCAGGCGCAGCAACGCCCAGAGCGGACACCTCTTGTGCCGCTGCCTCAGCTGCTCAGAAAGCAGAGCCTGCCAGCTCCGGCCAGCCAGGGATGGGGAAGGGGCCGTCGGGTAGGGCCAGTTGGGCGCCCATGGCCCATCTCCCCACCGTCGCCTTGCTGCTGTTGGGTGAGTGGGAGCTGGGCACGTGTTGGGGACGGGGCTGGGGCTGCCAGGCTTTGGGAGCGGGGCCTGGGGACTTGGCTTTGTGGAGAGCTGCCTTAAATCAGGAGAGAGGTTTCAAGACCATGGGTTGCACAGCGTTGGGCAAAGATCTGTGCACAGGCCTGTCTGACCTGGGATTTTATACCCAGGAGCTGGGCATGAAAGCCCTCTCGGGTACTTCACCAGCTTGAACAGACCACTGGCTCCATGGTCCCTTTTCGCAGACCCCAATCCCGTATTCCCGTCCCCGATGTTGCACCAGGAGAAGGGGGATGGACGGCTCTCTTCTTTCTCTTTTCTTTTTACGAATTACTGCTCGTGTTCTGTATTGAGCACCCAGAGAAAGGGTCTTGTGGGACACGTACAGGGGCAGGAATGAGGGATAGAGCTTTTTCGGTTTTCTTGTGCTGAATGGAAATGGAAACTTATTTCCTCAGGGCAATGGGAACTGTCATGTTGGGCACAAAGAAGCTTTGTGCTTGCGGTGCTCTGTGCGCGGTGCAGAAAGTGACCTTTTGGGTGGTTCTTCGTTGTGGGACCTTCAGTTCTGGAGTGCAGAGCTCTGAAAAGGGTAAGGTGAGGCAGAGGTGGAGGCAAAGGGGCAAACACTCCTGGTGAATGTGGGGAGACTTCAGAAGATCTGCCCTTCCTGACACCGTGAGGCTGTGGGGCCGTGGGTGAGACAGGGTCACCCACCTGGAAACATGAAACCCACCCAAAATTGGTTTGGGGAGGCGACACGCAAGGAGGCAGAGGAGATGTGTCGCAGACACTCAAGGGTGGATTGGTTCTCACCCAGTAAGGGCTCAGCAGTGGGGACCAGGGTACGGTCACCTGGATGGGCCACACCTTACCAACGCTGTCTTTCCCCCATGGTGCAGGTGCCAGTGTGACCACCCAGGACATCTGCAGCTCCCCAGGGGATGGTGAGCACAGGGATGGGCCAGACAAGGGAGGTGTGCAGGGGTGGATGTAGGACGAGAGAGGGGGATGATTCCCCGTTTGTGATCCCGTAGAGAAGACACTGGTAACACTGGCACGTACCACCCCTGTGCCATCTCTCCAGGTGACCTCCCGGCTCCTGAGCTCTTCCTGAACACCTTCCGTGCTCAGGAGGGGGAACAGGTTTTGTTTCGCTGCTCCATTGAACACCAGGCTCCAGCCACGAGAATTGTCTTCTGCAAGGATGGGGTGGAGGAGCGCAGCCTGAAAGCCCAGCAGGGGCAGCTGAGCTACTTCGTGCTCCTAAAAATCACCCTGAGGAGCGCAGGGATGTACAGGTGTGGGTACCAGCACAGGAACGAGAACAACTGGGTGAGGAGCTCTGCCCTCAGTGCTTCCCAGCTCCTGGCTGTCACAGGTGAGACATGGCACTGGGAAACGGGGAGGTGCCACTCTGGGGCCCCACAAACCCCAGTTGAGGGTAGGAACCCTGCTGTGCCCCATGGCGTGTCCCTGGGCAGTTGGGATGCTGGGGGTCGAGGTTCATAGAATCATAGAATGGTTAGAGGTTGAAAGGATCTTCAAGATCAGTGAGTTCCAACCCCCCTGCCACGGGCAGGGACACCTCTTACCAGACCAGGTTGCTCAAAGCCCAATCCATCATGGCCTTGGACACTTCCAGGGATGGGGCATCAATCACATCTCTGGAATTTATTCCTAGTATTTAATAAAATCTCCCATTTTTCAGTTTAAAACCATTCTCACTCATCCTATCACTACACTCTCTGATGAATAGTTGCATTCAGCCCTGTGACTTACCACCGGGGCAACTCCTCCCAGTCCCGGGGGAGCATCCTGCTCCTCTCCTGCCCCAGCATCACGCAAAGGGCACAGTGGTGGTGCCAGATCGAACCCAGAGCCACAGCTGTGCAATGCAGGGATGGGTTGATCCCCAGGGTTGAGAGATGGTGGGTGAGGGGGTCCCCACAGGTGCTTGGTCTGTGCAGTATCTGGGAGAGCTGGAGACTCTCACCCTGTCCCTTTCTCCTCCCAGGCAGCGGGTCCAGCTCCCAGGCAGGGCCGTCCACCACAGGTGAGTGATTCCCTCCCCGCACACCCAGTGTCCCCCAGCATCGGGACCAGGGATGCTGGGCTTCTGGCACCAGGGTGTGGGGAAGATCATCAACTGGGATTTGGTCTGGCTCTAAGGGAAACTCATGCTGTGCTTCTCTAACAGCTGTCACCTCCCCAACGCCTAGTACCCTGAAAGTCTATCCCTTCCCCACAGCCATCGTTCTGGGAGTGGTGGCCGTCTCCCTCCTCCTCCTGGCTGCAGCCACCTACTGTGCCGTGAAGAGAGGTGAGTGATTTGGGGACACTGAGGGGAAACAATGAGGTGAAACCCGGAGGGGAGGTTAAATCACCCATCCTGGTTGAGCATTGCCGGTTCGTTACCCCATATCGCAGGAAGGGGAAGGAACCTTTCCTTTATCACCTGTGGGGAGGAAAGTTTGCTGTGATGGGGAAGACCAATTTTCTCCATACAGGTGGGAAATATTTTCTCCCAGCCCTCTGGGCACAAGAAGGGAGTCTCCGAGCTGGCCTGAGAGGGGCAAACACGGCTCCTTGACACTTGGGCTGTCCACAGCTGCTGAGAGCTTGGCAGAAGCCCGTCTGGAGTCATGGTTGCCCAGGCTGGGCTGGAAAATTCTCTCCCTGAGTGAGGTGTGGAGGTTCAGCCCATCATGTTCATGGGGCAGCCCAGAGCATGGAGAGCCAGGGCTGGGCAGTAACTCTGCCTCCCTGCCTCTCCCTTCCTTTTCCTTGCAGGGCCCTGCAGAGAGAGATGCCAAAGGTGAGCAGCAATCCCTCCTGGCTGTGGGACTGGAGGGGGGATGGACCCTGGGGTGGTCTTTGGCCAAGGTCAGCATGGTCTGTGTCCGTGGGTGGCTTCCCCTAGGTAGAGGCCGGGAGCAGTGGGTCTTCCCTGGGCTTGACTCCAGCCGTGGGCCCGATGTAAGAAAGCACCATCCACGGGAATGTCCCCAGTGACCCCATCGCAGCCAGGGCACAGACCACAAAACCCTTTCTCCACTTTTCTCCAGGCAGCAGCATCAGCTTCCCAGCCACGAGACTGAAGTGACCGTCGACAATGAAATACAATGTGAGTACCACCTCCTCCCCCCGGGTGAGCCATGGACCCCTCTCTCCTTGGGGACCCCCTTTGTGTGGTTGGACTGCCCTCCAGCACCGCCAGCAGCCCCGAGCCCATCAACCAGCCGTGTGCTGGTCTCAGAATCTGCACACAGTTCCAGGGATGTGACCCGCTTTCCACCATCTCTGTGTCCACCCCTCCTTGTGCAGCTACATAGGACCTTTCCCAATGCCACCTACAGTCCCTGCAATTAATTTCCCAGCGGGAAATGCAAAACAACTGCCCGGTGAGCAAGGGCAGATTTCTCCCAGCTGCGTTGCACCCCGCTTCTTCCCCGCAGGCACAGCCCAGCTTCTGCCTGCAGGAGAGAGGTGACAGCAGCCCTGCCATCAAGGTGACCAACACCTTTTGAGGGCAGGGACTTCCCCCCACACTCGGGCCCCAGGCTGCAACCCAGCCCCTCGGGGCTTGGTGTTTTCCCCCTCTGCATTTTGACTTCACCCTGATTTGTGCTTCAAAGCAGAGCGCAGCAGCTGAGGATGTGGGTCCATTGATGGGCGCCGGTGGGGAAAACATCTCCTTGCAAACTCTGACACCCCCGGCTGCAGCAAAGGGGGTGCCGTGGGTGGGGGAAGGAAGGGGGAGATCTCCCCACCCTCCCTCTGCCTCCGTCTGTTTTCAGGGTGACTTTGGTTTCAGAGGCGGGCGCAGAGCGGCAGAGAAAGGTCTGCTGGTTGGGCAAAGAGAGAAAATGCCGCGGGTTGGGGGAAACGGAGGCAAAGCCCCACATCCCTGCTCCACCTCCCCAGCTGGAAGGGCAGCTCGCTCTGCTGCCCAGAGCGGGGTGAAATGAGGGGGAAACAGGGCAGGGGATTCAGTCCTGACCCCAGGGGAGCTGCTGTTCCAAGGCAGCTGGGTCTCACCCAAACCCACAACGGGAAGCAAGAGCTGACAATGTGGTTTTTGTCCCCAACAGACGCCACCATCGCCCACGTTGGACATAACAGGGTGAGTGGTGACAGAGCTTTGGTGCCAAAGCAGGGAGCGGGGCCCCCGGGGACGGGATGTGCTGGTCGGGGTCTGCGGCGGTGGCTTGGGCTGGGGAGTCCCACTGGGTTGTTCCCACCATGAACCCAACCAATGCCTTTGGAGAAGATGATATATTTCTGCGTCCACCTGCCCATATCTTGTCTCACCTGATTCCTCTCCATGGGTGACACTTCTCCAACAACAAAATAATTTTCCACCAAGAAAATGTTTTTTTTTCTTCATATCTTCAAAAATCATTTTCCTGCTTATCTGAAGTTCACAGCTCCCTCCACCGCTCCAATAGCCCAGGGAAGATGCTTGTGCAGGGCTCGGAGCCAGCAGGGGAACTAACAGGGTTTCATGTTCCCTCCACAGCCTGGCGTGCAGGAGATGAAGCCCACCACAACGTATGCCACGGTGAGCCGCTCCCGCAGCCAGCCCAGATAGTGCTCCAGCACGGCGAGGGCACAGGGAGCCTTGCCCACCTTGGCCTTTTCTCTCGGGCAGAGAGCTCCCGCGCTGGGAAAATGGGGCTGCTGTATTCTGGAGGTCTTTCTCCAAATGTAGATCTATGATATGCACAGATATTTACCATGTGTGTAATGTGTGTGAACATAAACTGCGTGACACAGCTACAGGTGTGCTCTGATATCTCCCCGCACCCACGCACATCTGTAGATACGGGGACACAGGGACACGGGCACTGATGTGCTCACACCTCTCTCTCAAGAGCTCTGTGCAAGGATGAGGGGGTTTGGCTCAAATGAACAAGAAACCTCCAGGGATTTCTCTCAGTGCTGTCACCTCTCTCTGATCCTGTCCCTTAAGGAATGGGCTTGAGCTGCCCAGAGACAGCCGTAGAGATACAAAGGGGGGGCTGTCGAGATATGAAGGGACACACGGGGATGGAAAGGGCAGCTCTCTCTTGTCGGAGCTCACTTGAGACATCTACCACACCCTAAGCCCTTCATCTTCACACTCTGCTGCCGCCTCTCCTTTCCCATCCTGGCCATGCTTTCCTTCCCAAGCCCAAAGCCCAGCCACAAGGCATTTCCTGCCCTCACCGTACCCAAAACAGCCCATACAATTGGGGTGCTGAGAGGCCAGGAGAGGTCCTGGGGACACCTGGGCTCTCTCAGACCATGGTCTTGCATCAAAATTATCATCAGGTGGTGATTATGGGTTTGCATTCATGCTGAGGCTGCAGCTGGAAAGAGCTTTGCAGATTCCCAGGCTGGCTGGGTTTTGATGTCCCCATGTCAGCCCCGTGCACCAGGTTTTGGTCACAACCCCTGGAGACAGACAGACACAGCTCTTGGGGGTCATTTCCCCTGAGACCTCTCCTGGGATAAGGCAAACAAGAGAAGCTCTTTGTGTTTTGGGGTGAAACTTCATGATTTTATTTACAGCTTGCAGATCTTCCATGTTTTCCACGTTTGTCTCTGCCTTTCCCAGAGAACTTGTGGGGACACCTCCCTTCAGGCTCATCATCATCTTCACACAGCTGGGCGCGGGGTGTTTTAGCTGAGGGGCTACTGGGGTCTTCTGAGATCTCTCAAAGCAAACGTTTCCTCCAGAAGGTCTAAAGCCCTGACTTGTCAGGGAACAGGAGAATTACAGCTCATGAAGTTACATTGCTGATCCCCTCCAGAAATGTCCAGCAAATGTCCAGAGGTCCTCATGGAGGGGAGAGAGAGTCAGCAAGGATCCACGTGATCCATGTCTTGGGTGGGATAACTCAGAAACTGGCTGCATCACCTCTCACTTTCTCATAAGTTGGCGTACAGTGAAGCATCAGAGCAATTTGGTCTGGAGACCTTTAATATAGAAGAGACAGCAGCCTCACTCTCCTGGTGCCCATCATGGTTACAGACCCCCTGGCGAGCTTGGCACAGTGGATGGAGGACAAAGAGTGCCACAGTAGAGGTATAAGAAAATCCCTGCCTCAAGGGGGTTGTCCTCCCATGAAAAAAGGGGACATCTTGGAGCCAAGGAAGAGCTTGCCCAGCCTGAAAGCTTCTGCAGGAGCTGAACTCACCTCAACTGTGACAAGTTCATCAATGTAGACATCTGCAGGGAGAACGTGAGTTAGTGTCCCATCATCAGCAGGACATTGGAGACATAAAAAAGAAACAGGTTTGGAAAAAAAGGAGCCCCGGGTTTAAGGAGTCGGTATTGGGACGGAACGGGGACTTTTATTATAAAGATGATTTATTGAGATTGAATTTATTTGGTATACAAACATATTTATGAAGAACATTGAATACGGGATGAGCTCTTTATTGCAAGTGAGCGCCCTGAAGCAGAAGAACATTGTGCCCAGTGCCAGGAGGAGGAGGAGGGTGCAGGGGGAATTGTCACTTACAGTAATTCCTGTTGTCGGCATAAGAGTCTTCAGCACTGCCGTCATCATGAGCGGTGTGGAGAGAGCGAGGAGAAAAGCTGTTGAGGGTCTGTGGCCCCACTGCCATCCCACAGCAATGGGGCCATAGGGTCATTCCCAGGGATGGTGCTTTCTTGCATCAGGTCCACGGCTGGAGTCAAGCCCAGGGCAAGCCCCGCTCCTCCCTGCCTCCACCGTGGGAGAAGCCACCCACGGACACAGACCATGCTGCCCCTGGCCAAGGACCACCCCAGGGCATCCGGGAGGGACTCCCCCGTCCCCATCCCCCCCAACCCCGCAGCCAGGAGGGATTGCTGCTCACCTTTGGCATCTCTCTCTGCAGGGCCCTGCAAGGAAAAGGAAGGGAGAGGCAGGGAGGCAGAGTTACTGCCCAGCCCTGGCTCTCCATGCTCTGGGCTGCCCCATGAACACGATGGGCTGAACCTCCACACCTCACTCAGGGAGAGAATTTTCCAGCCCAGCCTGGGCAACCACACATCCCATTTCCCAGAGTGGTTTCTCCAAAGCACTCAGCAGCTGTGGACAGCCCAAATGTTGAGGAGCTGTGTTTGCTCTGCACAGGCCAGCTCGGAGACTCCCTTCTGTTTTTAGAGGGCTGGGAGCAAATGTCTGCCCAGCGTAGGGAAGTGTTAACTCTCGTGCTCTCCACATTGGTATTCAAGCTCAATCATCCTGGAGGAGAAGTCTTCCCATCTCAGAACCTTTGCTTTCCCCAGGTGATAAAGGAAAGGCCTGAGTGGCTGAGCTTTCTGAGAATCGGGGTTTGGAGATGGCCATCCTAAACCAGCACGGGTCAGACAGTAGCAGTTCAGAATCAGGGTGTAATTTCAGCATCATGGTTTATCCTCGGTTTCCCCCATTCACTCACCTCTCTTCACGCCACAGTAGGTGGCTGCAGCCAGGAGGAGGAGGAGGGAGATGGCCACTGCTCCCAGAACGATGGCTGTGGGGAAGGGGTGGACGAGCCGGTGATGGGGAACTGGGAGAGACAGAAGGTTTTGGGGAAGAGTGAGCATCATGGGGAGAATCAGAGAGCAGGAGGTGCCCTTAGAGCCAGACCAGATCCCACCTAAAGAATCTCTCTATGTCCTGGTAATGGCAGCCCAACATCCCTCAGCCCCACACTGCCACGGCCCTGCCTGGGAGCTGGACCTGCTGCCTGGGAGGAGAAAGGGCCAGGGTGAGAGTCTCCAGCTCTCCCAGGTACTGCACAGACCAAGCACCGGTGGGGACCCCCTCACCCACCATCTCTCAACCCTGGGGATCAACCCATCCCTGCATTGCACAGCTGTGGCTCTGGGTTCGATCTGGCACCACCACTGTGCCCTTTGCGTGATGCTGGGGCAGGAGAGGAGCAGGATGCTCCCCCGGGACTGGGAGGAGTTGCCCCGGTGGCAAAGGCTGGGCTGAACTGCATCCTGACCCCCAGCATCCCAACTGCCCAGGGACACGCCATGGGGCACAGTAGGGTCTTCATAGTCATGTTGATTCTGTGGAGCCCTGGGGTAGAGCCTGTCTGTACCCCAGCTCCACGTCCCACCTGTGACAGTCAGGTTCCAGGGAGTACTGAGGGCAGAGCTCCCCACCAAGTTGCTCTCCTTCCTGCTCAGGTACCCACACGTGTATCTTCCCACGGTCCCTACTGTCATGGTCAGGACCAGAGAGTAGATCAGCTCTCCCTGTTGGGCTTCCAGGCTGAACCTCTCATCCCCATCCTGGCAGAAGACAATTCGTGTAGCAAAAGAGTGCCCGTCAACGGAGCAGCGAAAGAAAACCCGTTCTCCCTCCTGAGCTTTGGAGGTGTTCAGGAAGAGTTCAGGAGCTGGGAGGTCACCTGGAGAGATGGCACAGGGATGCTCAGAACCAGAGTTACTGTTGAGGGGGCTGCAAAGTACTTTGGACGGGGAGAGGAAGTGTCTCCTCTCCAGCGGTTCACAGGAGGGGAACAAAACCCCTCTCCCCTCCCATCTCCACCCCCCACACACCTCCCTTGTCTGGCCCATCCCTGTGCTCACCATCCCCTGGGGAGCTGCAGATGTCCTGGGTGGTCACACTGGCACCTGCAGCGAGGGGCAGAGAGGGCTTTGGTTAGAGGCACAGCGACCCAGCTCACCCATGTGCCCCTGCCCAGGTTCCCACCGCTGAGTCCTTGCTGGGGGAGCCCCTTCCCACCCAGGTATCTCCATCCTGCACCTCCTCCATCTCCTCCCTTGACATGACACAACCCGGAGCCTGTCCTGTGTGGTTTTGCTGTTCCAGGTGGATGCCCCTGGCTCTCTAAAGCACTCCAGCATCCGCTCAGTCTCACCCTGCGATCCAAACGCTCCCTAGACGTGTTGGAGAAAGGTGCCCTTTGCCGAGAGCTGCCCCGTAGCTGGAGGAAGCAATGGTCTCCCTCCCCTCAGCCCAGCAGCTCTGCCCCTCAGTGCTGCACGGCTGCTCCCCACAGCCTGTCCCCATCCTCCCCTCTGCCCAGGACGGGCCCTCTCCTGCCCCGCTCAGCACCCCTCCCGCCCTCAGCCCCAAGGCAAAGGAATCCCCCAACTCACCCAGCAGCAGCAGGAGGAAGGCAGGGCCAGAAGGAGACAGCCCGGCACATCCCACCCGCCCCAGCATTTCTTGGGGCGCTGCGGCAACAGCCTCTCCTTGAAGCCTCTGCTTTCCTCTGGGCTGGGGACAGCGGGTCAAGAGCTGCCTGGCCCGTGGCTTGCAGCGCGCCTGGGGTGGCCACTGCTGCACGTCTGTGGCCAGCAGTGCCTTTCCCACAGCGAGAGGCTGTGAGGAGCGGGGGCCCTGCTGAGCTCAGCCCCCGTTGCGGACGCTGCGCCTGCAGAGCCCCCGCCTTCATTTCCCTCCCCTCAGAGACAGGAGCACGAGCCGTGTTTGCCTGTCCCTCGGGGGCAGCATCCTCCCGGCAAAGCCCTCCTGCCCCTTCTCCCCGACTCTCCTTCGCCCTCTGCTGACTGCTCCTCCCGGCTCTTCTTCAATGGGGATGGAAGTGATTCTGCCGGGGGAAACCGGGCAGGGTCAGAACTTGCTACAGGACTCTGGGGGTGGTCGTCAAGGGCATGGAGTCTTTCCAAATTCTTTCCTGTGAGGGTGGGAGAGCCCTGGAACAGGCTGCCCAGAGAGGGTGTGGAGTCTCCTTCTCTGGAGTTATTCCAAACCCACCTGGATGTGTTCCATTTAAGCTGCTCTGGGTGACCCTGCTTTGGCAGGGGTGGTTGGACTGGGCGATCTCCAGAGGCCCCTTCCAATCTCTGCCCTTCTGTGGTTCTGGGGAAACCTTCAGCCCCTCTGGAGACCCTTCAGGTGGGGGTTGGAGTGCAGGTCTGGAGACTGCCAATGCTGAGACCCCATCCCCATCTGCCCCTCAGATGGACAGCCCTGAGGGGTGGCTGTGGGGTGCAGAGGGCCAGGCACAGCCACCCCTTAGGCCTGACTATGGGCAGGTGGGCTCAGCCATCCTCAGGTCGGCACTTTTCCAGGACATATCTGCTGGTGCGATGGCAACGGAGAAGGAAAGCCTCGGATCAGCAGGCACTGGGGCTGAAAGCTCCCTCCCAGGACACGTGGCCCCACCAGTCAGGAGTAAAGCAGCTCTCCCAGCTCTGCTCAGAGGGTTCACTCAAAGACAGAGGAGCAACATCAGCCTCCCTCTTCTGAGGAAAGCCTTTATAACTCGCCTCCCAGGGACCCTCAGCTGACCCAGGTGCCTCTACAAGGGGACTGTGATCAGCCCTCTGGTGCCCAGGGACTTGGCTGCCAGCATATCAAGCTGACAATATTTTATGACTAACAACTTTCTCTTCCAAGTCCCCCAGCTGCCCACCTGGACCTCCAAGATGAAGGCAGGAGGCTGGTTATCGAAGAGAGGAGGCTCTGTTGTGTCACCCTGGTGAGTGGTTTAGTGCACGTAAGCGGAGACACGGCTTTGCTGCAGATCTCGCACAGCCTGGAGCTGCAGATCACGCACACACGTGTCACAGAGGGGCCACGGGAGTCCAGGTCTGCAGGGGCACCCTGTGGCTGTTGCACTGGGAGAAGAAAGCCAGACTTGGTGCAGTCTGTGTCCATCCTTGGAGCACGAAACGGAGAGGGGTCAGAGCCCAGTTGCAAATGAGTTATTGCCCGGCAGAGATGAACAGAGAGCAAAAGCGGTGGTGTAAACCAGAGCGCAGACAGTGTTCAAAGCAACTACCGTCAAAACCTGAAAGCAATTCTGGGAGCTTTCACCAGAAACAGCCTTGACTTTGTGTGTCTTCAGCAAGTGCAGAGATCTCCCATCTGATAACTAATGTTACGCGGCCGGTTTAGAGCACTTCCTCATGTGTTGTGATATCGTACGTCCTTTGTCTCAAGGTAAAATAGCTGCTTATTAATTGTCTGAGTTGGGAGGTCAAGATTATTCACGATTAGTAATTGTTACTGTGATGTTTAACAACTAAATTAACATTAGAGCAGGCTTCCCTAATCTGTCTACAAGGCATCTCAAGCTGGATGAGCAAACCCTTTTTACATCCTGGGTATATGAGCACACCATGACTTTATTTTCCTTTCTCTTCGGCATCTCTCATTGCATCCCACTCAGTTTCCCATTTTATTGAAAAGCTTAGATTTCACAATTGAGCTCTATCTGCACCCCTCTTCTAATTTGTTTAATTGTATACCTCTCTATTTTAGGGTCTCAGTCTGTACAAGTACAGCTGGAACTCGGCTTCAGCTCTCATCATCTTGAGAAACTTTATGACTTGACACTGATTTTGGCAATAATGCAATGGCAAGAGTCAATGGTTTCTCATTTTTATTTGCCTTCTTTTACCTTGTATCAGTAAGGAAAAAAAAAAAACCAACCCAAGGAAACACAAAATAATTTAGGTTGGAAGGGACCTCTGGAGGTCATCTACTCCAATGCTCTGATCAAAGCAGGTCTAGTAAGATGAGGATGCTTGAGCCTTGAACTCCTCCAAGGGTGGAATTCCCTCAGCTTGTTTTAATATTTGATCATCTTCATGGTAAAAAGCAACCAAAACAAATTTCCTTAAGTTTTATTGGAATTTCTCATGTTGCAGCTTGTGTCTCTTGCCTCTTACCCAACCAAGGTGCATCTCCATGAAGATGTCATATGCACAGAAAAATACAGGAAGGACATTGAGCTCCAAACTGAATTTGAGCTCCCCGAGTCTTACAGACTGTTACCCAGGGAGGTGGTGGAGTCTCCATCCCTGAAAATATTCAAAAGCCAAGGTCCTGGGGAATGGGCTCCAGGTGGCCCTGCTTGAGCAGGAGGGGTGGATCAGATGACATCTGGAGATCCTTTCCAGCCTCCGTTAGTCTCTGCTTTTATGACTCTGTACAGAGCACGTGACATCTGAAACCACAGGTTTCAAAATCTAGAAAGTCAGATTGTAGCTGTGTATGCAGCCAATTACCCCGTGTGTTTTAATTTCCAGTTCCTCTCTGCTGTTTAATCACTTGCAAACATAGCAATAGTGTTTAAGAAGACAAGCTGTGTGATATAGAGGCACAGAAGACTTCCTTAGTCCCCTGAGTTGGTGAAGTATTGACCACCGAACAAGATGTTTGTCAGAAATCAATTCTTGGGTTTTTGGAAAAGTCATTATAATGTCTTGTCTGTTTCACTTTATTCCATAATTCTGATTGTAGTTGAAGAAATAATGGAGATTGAATTTAAATGTCCTCAGAAGGTGTCATTAAAGCATTGGTACGTTGTTTCCTACTTTTTCTTTCCAGCGTTCATTGTATTTTTCCTGACCTTGACCTCCAATCCTTCATTCATGACCTGCATTTGCTGCGCTTGGAAATGCTCGTGCTGCCGGACGATTAAGATAATGTTTAGGATACTTCTGCCTCCTCTGATCTGGTGTGTGATCCTGCTGTGCGATGGCAGATACATAGACTGTGTGGCTTCAAGAAGCCAAGGAAACAGAGATCAAAATGCAAACCAAAGCAGTGCAGCAGAATTACCCAGTGAAGCCTCCACAATATGGCAGGTAAGAGCCCTGGGAATCTAGGACTTAAGGTATTTTAATATCGCTTATTTTGTGTGTGTGAATAACCTGGAATGTGCAGCAATATGGAAACCATTTCATCTGGAGAATGAAGTGTAAAGTTGCAATTCTGATTTTTATTTGATATGTTTACTACATTTGCATTACCTTTTTTTATCAGTACAAGTTTATAATACACATGTTCTTTCTGAGGCTAAAACCTGAGCTTTGAACATCTGACTCCATGGTTATTCTGGAAGTTTACACATGTGCTTTGCATCTGGTTCTTAAAGCAAGTTCTATGAAAATCTGAAATAAGATTATTTACTGTTTGAGAGAGAGACCCCAACATTCCTTGTTTCAGTGAGTTTCTCTCTTACCATCAGTCGTCATTTAGCAATGGCAGGAGCGAGGAATATCTTTTACAAGAAGAACTGTGTGGCTTAATAATAGTGCAAGGCTTTAATATGGTAAAGTTCTCCCCTCACTCAGGTGCAAAACATTTTTAGGAATATAAAGTCCAGTGACATAAGTAGGTTTAATATTTTCTCTTCCAGATTGCAGGGATGGGTATTCTTGCTCTTGTCAGCTTGCTTTATGGCCTGTACCGCATTTTCCACTTCTGCTCCTGCTGTAAAGATGAGGAAGAACATTGGAAAGACAAGATGGAGAGTTTATTAGAGGAAGAAGTAAGGAAACACATTGAAGAAAAGAAGAAAGAGCGTGCAGAGCGGATAATGCAAGAGAAAGTGAAACCTTCTCTCCAGCAAGATAATGCTAATTTCTGGGAAAACATAGATTTCAGAAACACAATGAAAAAAATAAAGGAAACTGTAGAGTGTGTTGTTAGAGAGACGTGGGGGAGACAAGAAGCAGATAAACAAAGTGTGCCTCTCACCTCCAGAACAGAACAGACTTCAGAAACCAGCACTTAGTTCTGAAGAGGTGGGCAGCTACTCCTGCCGAAGGGGCCAGAGCAGGTGCTGATGCACCAACACCAGGAGGCTCGATCTGTCTGTCCTGGGCTTGCTGGGGAAAGCACCCGCCTTGTTCCCATCTCAGTCCTCCTTCTACACCGGAGCAGGTCTTGTCGGCACTGGTCACCTTATTATCCCTCTTCCTATCTCTTTGCCCTCATTTTGTTGCTCTTTCACCTCTTTTTTTCACCCCAGTATCAGTTTCTGGTCCTAGTTTTGCTATATCTGTACCCAAACTGGTACTTCTAATCCTGTTGCCTGGACAATCTCGGCCACTCAGGCTTTGTCTTTGCATAAAGCAGGGAAGAAATAAGCAAAGAAGGAGGAAACATCTTCAGGTCTTAAAGGGCAGGCGAAATGTGAGCTGGTCCTTCCTGAACATTGTGCTGGTTTTCACTGTTCCTGCTTGCAAGGAATCAATTAGTCCTTAATTGCAATAAAAGTTTCTAAGCACAAGTCAAGTGTCGGTGTCTGTATCACCATCAAAGGGGGACCACATGCTCCGTTCATCCTCAAAGGGGGACCACATGCTCCGTTCATCCTCAAGTGAACCGGCCTCCTGGGAGGTAGGGCAGCCAGCTTTCTTGAAGGAACAAAGCAGGTCTGACCTGTTGCTCAAAAGAGGGGAAATAGGGGATGAGCGTTGACCAGCAGCGTGCACACCTGGCCTCTGGGTTCAGAATCTGAAACTCGGTGCCACCGTGCTTTTTCTGCCTCAGCGGAGCTCTGCTCCCTCCATTGCACACCAAGAATTTGGAGGCTGCTGCTGTTCTTTCAAAATGTATTCAAGTTTATGAAGTTCTACAGGACGGTGAGGGGACGATGAGCTTCCCCACCTGTTTTCATAAAGATGGTCCATGGGTGAGGATCAATGAAATCCATGGCCATGGCTGTAACGGAGCTTAAGACAAAACCACCTATAACGTCCCTCAGACAGGGACCCAAGGCCCAAGCCTGAGCTTAAATGGAACTCCTGGAACCTAAATGGAGCTCCTGAAGCTTAAAAGGAGTTCCAAGGTATGTGGATTGAAGCCCCACCCTGGGAAAGTTGCCCACTGCTCAGCTGTCAATCACCCCTCAGTCCTGTGGGATCAGAGACCCCAGACTGTCCAGTGAAAACATTTTCGACAGAGCCAGCAGAGCCCAAGCTCAAGCTTTACTTTCATTTGCCCAAGCACTTCTAGTCCCATCACATTTACCAGAATGACCAAAATCTGGAACCTGGCACAGAAACGAGGAACACTGATTGAACAGCAAAGATCAGGGCACGCTTTTTACCTAAATCCCAAATGGAGAGAGAGGCTCCTGTAGGACACACAGATATTTCCCTTGAGGGAAGAGCTGATGCTTGCACGTCTCTGGCTGGGGCCCATCCCCACTTCTGTAGTCTGGCTTTCTTGAACATGCAAAGCTACATAGGCCCTTTTTGGGGGCAGAAATTTGCCAACAAGACAAAAGCAGAGCAGACAGGGTTTGTTACCTGCTGTTGGAGAACAAGGTGGACCGGGGAGTGTTACTGCTTCTCTTGCACTTTGCGCTGCTGAGGATGCTGAGGCCAGAACCGCCCAACTGAGACCTGCTTCTCAGGGTGAGCCCCCAGAAGACCTGGGATCATTTGTTCTTACCCTTTTAGAGAATGTCCTAACTCTGCCATCAGACCTTCTCTGGGACAGAAAAGGGCCGAAGGGTGTATAACTCACAGAAACTATGAGAAGAAAACGGGGAGCCAAGAGAGGAAAAGAGAAGGTGTGAAGACTGAGATCTCAGGCATGGATCAAGAGTACACTGGAGAGAGAAGAAGATCAGAGGATGCCCAGCAGCACTCACAGATGTCCGGGAGACAAGAACTGCTCTCCTTGGAGTTGTCTGAGATGTAACTTTGTCCTCTTGGTGATGTGGGTGGACAACTTGACCAGGGCTGAAGACTTCCTGCAACTGGTTGTGTCATGGATGGGGACACACAGAAGGAAGCAGGAGCTGGAAGTGAGGAGAGGGTACTCAGAGAGTATTGAGGGGGCACAGGAAGGTTCAGAGGTAAGATCCACACCAGAGCTCGTGGAAGCTGAGGGAGTCACAGGGCACTTGCTTAGGTATGTTTTGCGTGGAGATATTTTGGCTTTACCTGATCTAGCTGATGCACCATTTCTAATAATAAAGAGACTTTCCAGGCTGTCTCTCGGACAGCCAGCTCGCCCACTGTGCCTGCTTGTCACAGGAAGAGAAGTCCCAAGGACCCCTGATCCTGGTGCCACGTCCTGGTTCTCACCCAGCACCACATCCCTGTTCTCATCAACTGTTCTCATTCCTCTCTTCCTCCACAGCCTGCGAGGTGCCTGCAGAGCTACCACTTGCTCTGTTAGTAAGACTAATGGTGGATGGCCAAGAGCACTGTCCACTGGGTGCAAAAGGTGACAGCAGAGGAGGAGGGACAATTGCCCCCGCTCATTTTTTCACCCCAGGGAAATATTTCAAAATAGCAGCCTTTGGGCAATACCTAAACACTGCTCCTTGTCATCTTCTTCACCAGAGCAGAGTCTCCTGGACATGGTGAGCAGCAAAGGTTTCTTTTCTCCCCTGCTCTGCTCCCGCCATCTGAACCCACAGACTCAGAAACCAGTCTCGCACCAGAACGAACCCAGTAAGGGCACTTTGGCTTTCTCTGAAAGCAGTCTGCCGGCTGTTGGCTACAGGCATTTGCTGCGGTTTCATTCTTTCTCTCACTGGCAGGAACTACTGGGCCATGACCCTCAGGACAGTGAGCTACGCCACAGAGAGACTGCCAGGGTCAGAGGAAGACCCTGCAGAAATATTCTGTCACTTCATGCAGCCTGTGATACCTTGCTCGGCCTCCAAAAGCCAACCTGGAGATGCCCAGGTCACCATTAGGATGCGTGTTGTATCTGCTTGACCTGCACTGGTGTCTAAATTCAGATGCCAGGAGTCCTGGTTTGAGGTCAAACCAATTTTCTTTTCAGTAATTTTACTTTTCAGCTAAGTCTCTTCTAACTCTCTGAAATTAACGGCACGGTTTTCAGTGCCTGCTTCTCGCAGAGGAGGTCTGACGTTTACAGCGAATGCCCAGGGATGGTGTGCAGAGAGGCTCCTGCTTACACTTACTGCTGTAACAGCCGAGGTCCACTCACTTTGATATGTACCAAGGTGGAGGGTTGGAAGCAGAAGAGCGTAGAAGGGTGGCACCTGCAGGGAGGAGGGGACGGGAGAGGTGACCCAAAGCTGCCCAAGGGGGTGTTCCATCCCACCTGCCTCGTGCTCAGTATAAAAGCCGAGGGATCAAAAGGCTCAGCTTCTTTCTGCAGCCGCCAGCGTCCAGGGAGGACTCTGTCTGTTCATCTGCCTTTGATCCAACCTGTGTGTTCCTGAACCCAGTTCTTGAATCCAGTTCCCGTCTGTCACTGAGCCCAGTCTGGGACTTTCCCAGTACCTGCCAGTGTCATGATTGTCATCCTGGGAGTGCAATATGGCTTTATATATATTGTACAAATTTCATTATTTTCTTATTAACAGTATTATATTTTCTTTTTATTATTTCATTATTAATATTTCATTAGTTTAGTTTCTTTTCAGCTCATAAGTCTCTCTCCCTCTCATTTTCTCTCTTCTCCTCTGAAGGGAGATGCTCTCCCTTCTCTGAAGGGGACACAGGTTAAAGGCAGCATCTGCTGTTCATGGTAGTGGCCAGCCCAGCCCAAACCATGACATCACCACGAGGCAACACGCAGGCAACTTTATCACGTACTGTACCCCTGACTAAACTGGAGCTGAAAAACCTGGCTTCAAGGTAGGCAGCCTCCCCTAAACCACCCAGTCCTGTGCAAGGTTTCTAGTGGCACTTGGGTTGTCCGTGGGCGTCCACGAGACCTGCCTGGATCTGACAGGCACGACACAAAGCTTACAGAAGACATGCGGTTTTCTGCAGCAGCTGAACATTGTCCTTGAAGCAGGAAAAGCTCTAAAGCAAGGACGGGGGGTGAAAAGATCTCGGCCAAGCCAAACACCAGGGGATTTTTCAGCTTCGTATTAACAAAGCAGAGGGAGTGGTTGTCCACTGCCGGCAGTAATGAGTGCCTCTGCTGTATCGACCTGGGGAGCCCTCTGCTCTGCAAAGCACCGGTGACGTTGGTCTTGGGGAACTGGAAGGAATCACTGTTCCAGTTGCCCCTCTTCTTCTGGCTTTTTAGGGGAGCTGTGAGATGTGAGGCTTTGAGAAAGGAGGGGCAGTTGTACGTGGGTCACCTGTAACACTAGAGGATCTGGTGCTTTCTTAGCCGAGGACATCGTATTGGGGGGCATCAAGGACCAAGGACATCTCTGGGGGCAGAGAAGAGGAGGAGAGCAGCCTTTGTTGCTCACCATGGCCAGGAAGCTCTGCTCCGAGACAGGAGATGGCAAGGAAGAGTGTTTACCACCTGAAGGCTGATGTCTTGGAGGATTTCCCTTTCACGTACTCATGCCCCTGGTTCAATAAATTCCGGCAAGCCCTTCCACTGTTTTCCTTTGATTCCCAGCAAACCAAGCATGAGGACTGACAAGGAGAGCAAGGCTGAGCAGAGTTCTTACCAAATGGAGCTGCGTTCCTTGAGGACCCTTGCCACAGGGACCTGAGACTGCCTGTCCCTCTGTCCTGACACCACTGAGAACAAAATGGGGCCACCAGCTGGAGTTTCAGGCACACACAGTTGAATAGGGAGATTTCTAGAGGAGAGAAAGGCAGAAGACAAGCTGATAACTGATGCAGGGTCGAGATGTGAGGGTGGTGCCCAAAGAAGGAACAACCCAGAGCGATGGTGCAAGTACTTGGGGTGGCCGTGGCAGAGCTCCAGGAGTGCCTGTGTGCACAATGCTCTGCACTTCTTTAGTCACGTCTTCATCTTCCATAATATTTTGGAAAAAATTTTGGAGTTGAGAAGCCAGTTCTCCCTGCAGCTTCTCCTGCACTATCTCATCCTTCTCCGTTTTAATAAAGTTCCCATGAGAATACGACTATAGGTCAATGATCTCACTCTATAAATAGTGGACAGTCCCAGAGTCCTTGGAGCTCTCCTGCAGGGCAGCGGCTGCACGCCAGGATCTCCCCTTTGGTGAGGACGCTCGCTTAAGGTTCTACTCCTCGAGGCTGAGGGATTCCTTGCCGCAACAGATTCTCGGTAAGTGACTAATAGCATGCTAAACTTTGAAATCTTAGCTAAGTAATAGGAAGGGTTGATTGCGCAGATATAATCCTTTGGACATAATCCATTGGCCAAGTCTGGGACTAGGACTGGATCCAGCCGCACTCAGAGTCCTCCCTGAGACGGAGTTTGGAAAGCAAGGGGGTCCTTTCTGAACCTCGTGACTCAACGGGAGGGTCTCCCTGACAGCTTGTCTGACCCTGTCCTCTATGCAATAAATAATAGAGTGTACCTTGACATCGAATCTCGTAAAACACTATCGCATTTACTACTGGTTTTATTGCATTTATTACTGATTTTGTTAAATCACCGTTTCCCCTTAATAAATATTTCACTACTTCTCTCTTACGAGTGAAGGTAATCACTCCGCCCGCGACAGACTGAGATCTATTTCCAAACTTAGATGTACTCAGTAATCTTTGTTATGATGGGATTTTGTAATGATAATGTAAGTCCATCTTTAACATATGAGCCACTCGGCCATTTTCTCTGATATTGACCTACAAATACTTTTTGGCAACTCTTTTTTCAGAGTAAATCTCAAGATTTCACAACTGAAGCAGGAGAGGTTCTGGCTGCATTGAAGGAAGAATTTAATGAGGACAATCAAGCCGGACCAGAACTCTGGGAACTGTTTCGCCAGTGAAACTGTGCAGTCGCTGCCAGGGACAGAGGCAGAAGAAAAGTCACATCTTGGCCTCTTGACCGTGTCTTTCCATTCTGTGGGTTTGTGTTTGTGACCACAAGACTGAAAAAACTTGCCATTGAAAAAAACATTGCCAAAACTTGCCCTTGACAGGGCTCTGTGAGGTGTGTTTTGCTCAAAGCGAAACCAGAGACAAGGTCGTTCCCTTTCAGGAAGCCCTGCTTGCGAGCTGCTGAGCAGAGCACACCGTGGCTTCTGTGGTTTTCCTCCCCCTCGCACACCGCCTGCACAAACACAGCAAAGAGGACAGGAAACATCTGCAAGGTGCTCCCCCACCAGCCTCCCTCTGCCCCAAGGCAGTTGCTGCCATGGGAGACTGTTTCACAGACTGGTTCAGGTTGGAGGTCATCTGCTCCAACCCCACGGCCCAGGTAGGGCCAATTGGAGGGATCATGGAAACCCAATAGAGCTACCTACACGAAAACTACAGTTTTGGGTACGCATCTGTCAATGCGAGATGCTGGAAGAGATCAGCAAATCCCCATCATCCCTAGGAGCTTGGTCTGCTCTCACCTCGGAAAGGGGAGGGTGAAAGTGATGAGCTGACTGGACGTGGGTCTGCTTGGACCTGAGGAGCTTTGGCTCATACATTTCACAAAGTCATCATAGCAAGAAATTCCTGTGACCATAAAGCCCCTATGCCTCAATTTGCTGCTGAACCTCTCACCTTCCTGGAAATCTACCCAGTAAGGCCTGGAGCGTGGTCTTAGAGGGGCCAGAGCACAGTTTGGAAGAGAAATGTAATTTCATTGGAACGTGCTTATCCCCAGGGAAGTTTCCAAAGGCTTGATGTGTCTGATTGCTCTAAATGGGCCTTGGGCCACTCACCTGGACCACAGTTTCTGCTCCAAAATGCCTGCAGGGCAATTAAGCACCTGAAAGACATGTCCTGGTTAATTAACATGAAAATGACCTCATGCGGAGGAGACCTGGACCCTTCTGAGGGTGCATGGAGTGACAGCCCAGGACATCTCTACCGTCACTAGAGGTCTGCATGTGAGCAGCTGAGTCGAGCGCCCCATGTCCAACAGAAAGAGTTATATAGGGTTGTATATATAAGAGTTATATAGGGTTGTATATATAAGAGTTATATAGGGCTATATAAAAAGAGTTATAACAGGGTTGTGATTAAAACATCTTAACTTTTTCACTTTTAGGGTAAACCACAGTTACTCAGATATCTTTTTTGGTCATTCTCCTCTCCCATGGTGTCCCCCATACCAGCTGTGACTGGGACAGAGGAAAGACTCTGGTTATTGCTAATTGCAGCAGAATGACTTTTCCCTTGAAACACAAAAATGATTCCAGCTGGGCTATGGTCAGAGCTGTTTGGCACCCTGTGATGTTCAGTCCTTTCCCTTGACAGAGAGATTGGTTCTCACAGTCTGGAGAAGTTACACCAATGACAAAATAAGCCACGCAAACCACAACTCTTCCAACGATACAAGCTCATAAAGCTGTGGTTAATTGTCACAGCCCTATAACCCCCCTCTGAGACACTGGCTGTAAAACCTGTGAGAACAGAGCAGGACGTTCATTGATGGCCAGAGCAGCCAGAAAGGTCCACCAGCCCTCTCAAACCTCCCACAGAGCGGGACCCTGGTTTGACCTAATGTCTGCACGTCCCCCAGGAGTGTACAGCCAGAAGGACCCAAGGGGTCTGTCCATCTTCCCACGTGTCCCCAGATGTGCCATGTTGCACAGCAGGGTGGGAAGGACAGTTCACAGACGTGGGACAGGGAAAAATCCAAATAATCTCCCTAGGAGACTGCTCTGCGGTGGCTTTATTGTCAGCATTTGCTCTTGTGTCTGCATCGTGCTGGGCAGAACTGGGGTTGGCTCCTGCTATGGGGACCTGCACTTGCATTTGTGCTGCAGAGAAATAGAAACTTCTCTTTTTTTTTTGCGCTCCTCCAGGCACCTCATGGGAGGAACTGCCATGGGAGGCTGCCCAGGGAGGGTGTGGAGTCCCCTTCTCTGGAGATTTTCAAGACCCGCCTGGATGCAGCCCTGAGTAACATGCTCTGACATGCTCTGGGCAATCCTGCTTCAGCAGGGGAGTGGGACTAGATGATCTCTATGGTCCCTTCCAACTCTAAAAGTTCAGTGAAATTCAGTGAACAGGAACCCTCAGAGGGAGAACCTCAGGGGGAAAAAGCAAGCACCCCATTTTTGGGGACCAGGGAGCTCTAGTAAGACTGGCTCATACATCAAACAGCAACAAATAAATGCAGCCAAAGGCCATGGGGAGCCCCAAACACCTGCATTTCCCTTTCAGGGAAACTTTGGAATATGGGGTCTAAGGCAGTCGGAGCAGGAAAGATTTGGGTCACCCTTCATCAGCATTTTAAATGTCCCCCACAGGTCCCAGAGGTCAAAGTCAGCACAACATCCCAGCACTCGGCACCACAAGAAAACCATTGTTTCCAATTTTATTGTCAATTTAGTGAAGGGAAACATGGAGTAGAAACTCGTGGGAATGGTGAAACCAAGGAAATGGTCGCTGCAGAAGCTGTGGGTGCATCCCCTTGTCCCAGGTTGATCGCTCCTGATGGGTCCCCTGGGGAGGGGACGGAGAACATGGCACTGCAAACTTCATGCCCAGGTGGGGTTCTCGGTCTTGGTGGATTTCCCAGTCCAGACTCGTCTGACTCTCACGGTCAGGGTTTGCATGGAGCAAAGCAGGGCTTTCCCTGACCAGCCCTGCTGCTCTGCTACCCTCTCCCTTCTCCCTCTTCATGGAATCCATGAGGTTTACTGCAGCTCGGGTCAGTTTTTCCTGTATTATTTTGGAGCCAGACTGCTTGGGAAGTCCCAGTCTGTGTTGTGGTTGATGGTGAGGGGTTTCCCCTCCTCTCCTGCCTCACCAAGGCCTGGCCTGAGGAAGGGGCACAGCTTTGTTGAGCCTTCGATGCCTTTGATGGGGATTTCCCGGATGCAGTCTGAAGTCCAAACAACGTAGAAGGAGAGTGTGCTCAGCTCCGAGTCCAAGTTGTTGCCTTAAGAGGCAAAATAGTTCTGGCAGAAAACAAACCCCCTTGCGTTCTAACGCTCCTCACCGAGGCGGGAGGCTGGGTGCAGCTGGGTTTAAATTCTGAGCGATGCCCCATTCACCACTATCAGCCCAGTCGCGTTTAATATATTAAACTGTCACGATTCCGGATACACTGACAGTGGACTGCACCTTCAGTCTAGTCGTGCTCACGAACCAGCACGGCTGCGCTCCAGCGTCTGGTCGCGTTCAGCGAGAAACCCAAACGGCTAGCTACTTAAGCGTGCGGTTTATTTAAGCAACTGAGAGAAAGGTTCTTATGGTTTGCCGGTGATAAATACACTGTCTGCAAAGCGCGTGCGAGTAAAAATATTGTTAATGGTACAAAGCGCGCGACAAAGTTCCAAACAATACAGCCTGGCTCTAAATGTCACAGGTAACCCTCTGGAGAGATTTCTAAGTTCCCCGAGGAAGCACTCGGCACAGTCTAAGCCTTACCCACAGGCGTCCCTATGGGGGGAAGAAAGGCTCAGCCCCTCGACTGGTCCCGGGAGTCAGAGGCAGTCCCTGATGGGGTCCTCCCTGACTTGTTCACGATGGTGGCTTCCCTAGCAACCCCCCTTTCTCGGGCTATTTTTATCCTCTTTTTTACCTTCCAGGTGGAGTTTGAGCGACTCTAGTCATACATACCTTTATTATGATTGGTGTAAAGTTCTCTCGCCTCGCATTTAAAGGTATAGTTTACGAAAAATTCAGGGCGCAGGCTCGAGGAGGAGTGGTCGCACCTTGGAGGCGGGCAGCCTTCGGGCTGGAGGTGTGTTTTGGTGTTAGAATGACATTGTAATGAGCAAAGTTTGCACAAAGGGCAGCATTTCACAGAATCACCTAGGTTGGAAGGGACCCTTTAAGATCATCTAGTCCAACCAAAGAAAAAAACAAACAAAAAAAAAAACCAAAAAAAACCCCAAACAAACAAAAAAAACCCAAACCACACACACACAACACACCACCCACAACCCACACACACACTCCACCACCCAACACTAATCCATATCCCTGAGCACCATGTCAATTCCTCTCTTGAATACCTCCAGGGATGGTGCCTCAACCACCTCCCTGGGCAGCCCATTCCAATGCCTGATAACCAGGCAGTAAAGAAATATTTCAGTAAAGAAATATTTCCTAATATCTAACCTGAACCTCCCCTGGCGTAACTTGAGGCCATTGCCTCTTGTCCTAATCTGTAACTTGGGAGAAGAGACCGACCCCCGCCTCTCTACAGCCTCCTTTCAGGGAGTTGTAGAGAGCGATAAGGTCTCCCCTCAGTCTCCTCTTCCCCAGACTGAACAACCCCAGCTCCCTCAGCCTCTCCTCGTAAGACTTGTGCTCCAGACCCCTCACCAGCTTCGTTGCCCTTCTCTGGACCCGCTCCAGCACCTCAATGTCCCTCTTGTGGTAGGGGGCCCAAAACTGGACACAGTACTCGAGGTGGGGTCTCACCAGTGCCGAGTACAGGGGGGACGATCACCTCTCGGTCCCTACTTGCCACACTGTTCTTGATACAGGCCAGGATGCTGTTGGCCTTTTTGGCCACCTGGGCACACTGCTGGCTCATGTTCAGCCGACAGTCGACCAACACCCCCAGGTCCTTTTCTGCCAGGCAGCTCCAGCCACTCTTCCCCCAGCCTATAGCGCTGCCTGGGGTTGTTGTGACCCAAGTGCAGGACCTGGCACTTGGCCTTATTGAACCTCATCCCGTTGGTCTCAGCCCATCCAGCCAGCCTGTCTAGGTCCCTCTGCAAAGCCTCTCTACCCTCCAGCAGATCAATACTCCCACCCAACTTAGTGTCATCTGCAAATTTGCTGAGGGTGCATTCGATCCCCTCGTCCAGATCATTGATAAAGATGTTGAAGAGAACCGGCCCCAGTACCGAGCCCTGTGGGACACCACTCGTGACCAGTCGCCAACTGGACTTCACTCCATTCACCACCACTCTCTGGGCCAGGCCCTCCAGCCAGTTTTTAACCAAAAATTTCACCAAAATTTGACAGACGGCTGGCTCAGGGTAGCAAAGATGCCGCTTGTCAGTTCCACAGGACCATCTCGTTCCCACATCTGCTGTGTGATCACAGAGCTTGGCCGTGGGATCTTCACTCCACTCCATCCTCCGTGGTGCTTGGGCAGCAATAGTGTTCAGGGAATCGTAGCTGTAGCGGATTCCTCGCACACCAGCTGCTGCCGTGTTCCACCCTGGAAATGTTTCGATCTTATACCTTTCCTTAATGTGTGAACAATGCCATATATTTCTAATAAAAATGATATTTTAGGAATTATTCGACACCCCTGCCCGGATGCAGAGGAAAAGGTGGTTTCTTTTCACCAACAGTGAAAAACGGCCCCGCGGTTGGGACGCCAGGGACATGTTTGGGGGAGGGGGACAAAACTGGTTTGGGGGCTTCTGGGGTGGGAGGTCCGGGTTGGGGGACTCGGGGGGAGAGTGGGGAAAGGCCCGTTTAGGGGGAATCGGGGGGGTCTGGGCCAGGGGGAGGTGGCCGGTTCCTTCCCAGGAACCAGGCACCGGTTGACCTTCAGGAGGTTCCTGCTGGCCCCTTTCTCCAGCCCAGCCAGCTCCCCAGGCCCCAGCACACCCACTGGGCTACCAGCCACCACCACCCCCCAGTTTGCTGGGGGCCGGCGGTGCCAGCCCGTCCCGCTGGGATCGGGCACTGAGGGGGTGGCAGCCCCGGCCGGGGGACAGGAGGATGAACCACAGCAGCAGGGACGGGTTCCAAAACCCTTTATTTTTGGCAGGTGTCCAAGGAGGGTGCAGGAGCTCGTCTCCATCTCCCAGTCGCTCTCCTTTGTCTCTCTTCTTGCCCTCCCTCCAGGAGAAGCATCCGTGTCCCCGGCCCAAAGCAGGCCATGTCCCTCCGCAGCCTTGTCCCTGTCCCTGCCGGCTCCTCTCCCTCCCATCCAGCCTGGCACCTCTGCTCTGTCTTCCTTGGGAGAGCACGCCTGGCCCTGGCCATGGCTCAGGGGTGGCAGGGGCGGCCAGGAGTCCAGGGGCTCCCGAAGGGACAGGAGAGACAGGCTGTCATCACGGGACAGTTGGTGGCTCTGGGGCTGGGGGGGCTGCCTTTCTGGGGGGTGCAGGGACGACAGGGAGCTGCCAGTGCTGAGGGGTGGCAACGATGGGAGGGAGGGCCGGGGGCCTTGGAGGTCTGGGGGGGACAAGGGGCACATGGAGCTCTCCCTGCTGGGATGGGCTGTTGTTGGCAGGGAGGGCAGGGAGCGCTCCCAGTCACCAGCACAGGCCCGCCATGCAGGGAAAAATGGCCCCGCCGGTGGGTCGGTGTCGGTGCCCGGGGCCTTTCAAACAGCCCGGGGGGGATGGAGCCTCATTGGGGTGTTTCTCGTCGGGATCTTCTCAAATACTCTGGAAATGAGAGAAAAAAAGGGATTTTTAAGTCCTTTCTCTAGAAATCCATTAGACTCAGATTCGTTATTTCCCACTTGTGTGAATTCCGGGTCTGTTTGGCCGCAAAATGATACCGTTCTGGACGTCGGTGGTTAAACAAGATGGATCGTTGAGGGATATAATGTGAGAATTAATTGCTTGATCACTTAAATGAGTTTAAATTAAAACTGGAGGCATTTTGCTGGCTGTGAGGGACTGGAGTGTGCAAGCCTCGGGCCACAAAACTCAATGGAACTTGAGTTTGTCCTGGGCAAAAGGGGAAACCTGAGGGTTTTGCACAAGGAGGGGCCGCTCTGAACCTCACGGCTCCGCGGAAGGTCTCCCCGACTCCAAAAAGACAGATTTTTTGGGTTGCAAGTAAAAGAAAACCTCCAGGAGGTACCTGGGCAAGGGCAATCCTCCAGCTGCCCTCCCCTCTGCCCCCCTCCTCCCCTCCGGGTGTTTTTTTGAGCCCAAAGTAGGCTTTTTGGGAAGAAAAAGGGAGGGCTGACCTTCCGCACTCACCTCAGGGCAAGTCCCAGCACAGGGAGGTCCCGGGATCCCCGGAGGAGCCGCAGGCGCTGTGGGGCTGTGGGTGGTGACGCCCCGGCGGGGGCTTGTCTTTGGGTGTCACACGTGGCCTCTTCTTCTGGTGGCAAATGGCCTGCAAACCAGGGACAAAATAACTTGAAATGTCTCAAAAAGGCAAAAAAAAAAGATTTTTTTGCGATGATTTAACGCGGCTTATCAGCCCAGGTAAAGTCTGAGCACTAAACAGCCAAAAAACCAATGGGAAAACAGGGTGCAAAGCCACAACGGGGTGCAAGAAAAACTGTATTATTTCTACTGTCCCAAGCGGAAAAGCACTTTCCTCCACAAAATCTATCAAAGGGGCTGAAAAGGTGCAATTCCCACGCACTGAAGCCACATGGCGACCCCATTTCCAACCCATAAGTTAAAAAAAGATGTATTTACACAAACGAAATCCCTGTTTCCTGGCAAGGAACGTTTGAGCAGATGGATTCGTCAAGGGAACAACCCCCCCCAGCAGTTTTTTTACCTCGCCTTCGGCTTTTTCCTCCTCATCCCGGCCTCTCTTGGCCCTTTTCTGCATGAGGCGAGGTCGGGTGCAGCCGAAACGCATCTTCTTCTTCTGGCTGTAGTAATATTCGACACACTGGGCCACGGTTTTCGTCTGGATCTATGGGGAGAAATCCAGGGATATTAAATACTCCCTTGTCATTACAAATGAGGGCAAACGATGTCTTGTCCCGCTGGGTTTTTAGAAGGAAGAAGGGTCCTAAGGACAGGATTCCAACGGGGGATTGAAAATAGGGCTTTCTGGGTTAAAAGCGTCCCCGCTAACCGGCTCCACCCCGGTCCAACGGCTTTACCTCCTTCTGGATGAGGCGAAAATTCTTCTTGTGAACATAAAACGCCTCTTTAAATAACTGCTGTTCCCGCTGGGTCCAGGTGTCTGAGCCTTGGGATAAACAGCCACAGGCAAATTATTAGAAGACGCATTTCCCTGCCTCAAAAAGCCCCACAAATGGATTAAAACTACTATTTTCCCCACCCAAACCCCACGTTTTAAAGAATAATTCCAATAGCAAAGGGATCCGTTCTCCTCCCATTTACCTGCGTAATGGTAATCAGCCAAGGGGTGGGATTCGGGTCTCCGGGGGGGCCCAGAGCGCAGCATTTCCAGAGCTTCCTGCCAGATTTAATGGGAGAAAAGGACTTCAAATCCTCTGGCAGAGGAGGAAAAAGGGCAAAAAAAGGAAAAAGAGAAATTCCATTCTCCCGACTGTCCCAGAATCCAAACAAGCTCCAATGGATGCACCGGGACGGGCTCTGTCACCCCACCAGACCTTAACGCCGCCACGGGCAGCACCCAGCGCCTTGAGCAAAGAGATTCCGGCCCCTGGAAGAGCCAACTCAGAGCAACTCCCAGCTCAAACCAGTCACAAAGCGGGTTCTTCGGGGGGAAGCGCTGCTCCCTACCGCAACGTTGCCCCGAGCCTCGTGCAGGCAATGCAGAGCCAGCTCCGCGTTCAGCCCTGCCCCGGCTCTGCCGCTGGAAGAAGCCATCTTCAGCAGGTTTGAAACTACAAAGGCAAGAAAAAACACCAACGGGTCAGGTTTTCCTCAAAGAAGGAGAAAAGATGCCACAGGAGATGGATGGGAAATGGAGGAAGGGCAGAAAACAGACCGGAAACCACAAAAAGCCCAGAAAAAAAAATCCCATATTCCAACTATTGCCACAGGAAGAGCAGCTTTTGGAGCGGGATCTCCAGAGAGAAACTCCTCCCTGGCTGCAGATGAGGTGGGACCGCAACCCCCCCCCCCCCACTTTCTCATGGAAGATGCTCCCGAGAGCACCATCGGCTCTTATCTAGCCACTTTCCTCCCAAAAACGAGCCATCTCCTTCCCTCCAACGCTACGGGGCAAAGACAAGACGGGAGAGAACCCAAACGCCCTATCAAGTAACTCTGAAAAGGGGGAATTTGCCCCTTTCCCACAAGAAAAGCCTGAAGAGAAACCTTTCTCCTGCGGCTCGGGCTTGCTTTCCACGTCACCCCAGGGCTTCCAAACCAGGGAGGCTCCTTCCTCCTCCTCTTCCAAGAGGGATCTGTCCCGCAGGGCAGGCAGCTCCGCCTGCAACTGCTCCCCGACATTGATGCGGCTGAAAGGGGGAGGAAGAGGAGGGGGAGGAAGGCACGTCGGGAATGGATACGGCGCAACAAACGCTTCAAAAGAGGGAAAACGTGGTGAGGTGGGGCAAAACCAATCCCTATTTCCCAGCAAAACATCACTCAGTCTTCCGCCACCAACTTCCAACGCCCCTTCCCACCCCCAGCGTTACCCTTCGGCCACTGGAGGCTTTTTGGGCCCCATCGGGCAGGACAATTTGGGGGTTTCCCCAAAAAACCAATCCAACTGCTGAATGTCACTCTCCACAGCGGTAGGAAGCTGCCACAGCCACGGCCAGCGAGCGACCGCCGCCTCGGAATGTTGTGTGGAACGCGGGAGGCCGGCAACGGCCTGTGACGTCAGCAAAACCAGTGCTTTACTGGGACAGCACTGGGCGTTTGGGGGGGTTTCTGGCCCATATGGGGGACCCTCCACCCAAAAACACGCTGTGGAGAAGGGGCCGAGCGACACCCACCCCCACCCCCAGTTCCCTCCTCCCGTTTTCCCAGTGTTACCCCTCGTTCCAATGGCTGAACGTGGATTTTTGCCTCCTCCTCCATCAAAAAACCTCCAAAATCCTGGCTGTTCTGCCCAAAAAATCTGACAAAACCACCCTGGGGATAAATCTCATGCTACAGACCGTCCTTTAACCTTCCTTGCCCTCCTCCTCCTCCTCACACACCACTCCATCCCCCACAAAATTTCCCTCTTCTCAGGGAAATCATGGCTCTGGAGATGGACCCTCCGGCTACCACTTCACCCCTGCGGCTGCCCTGGGGCAGAAGGTGGGGATTGAGCCATTTGGGCCTTTTCTAGAAGCAAAAGGAGCAAAGCGAAACCCCGGGGGCCCTTTCCATCCCCCAATCCCCTAGTCCATGGGCTGCAGTCATCATGCTCTAGTGCAGTTCACTCTCTTCACAAGTTGGAAGCCCACGAGAAGCACAGTTAGGACGCCACATGTTAAGAAAGCAAACTTCCAGCTCTTCAAGGAGTTAGGAAATAGGACCCCGGGGGAAACTGCCCTTAGGGACAAGGGAGCAGAACAAAGGAAAAAGGGATTTGTAAGTCCTTCCTCTAGAAATCCATTAGACCCAGCTTCATAGAAACGACACCGGTCTGGATGCTGGTGGTTAAAGAGGATGGATTTTGGGGGGGTTAAATTAGGAGAATTAATTGGGCGATCACTTCAAATGAGGTCAAATTAAAACTGGAGGCATTTTGCTGGCTGTGAGGGACTGGAGTGGGCAAGCCTCGGGCCACAAAACTCAATGGAACTTGAGTTTGTCCTGGGCAAAAAGGGCAAACCTGAGGCTTTTGCACAAGGAGGGGCCGCTCTGAACCTCACGACTCCGGGGAAGGTCTCCCCGACTCCAAAAAGACAGAACGTTGGGGGTTGAAAGTCAAATAAAACCACCAAGAGGCACCTGGGCAAGGGCAATCCTCTAGCTGCCCTTCCCTTCTGCCCCCCACCCCCCACCCCCTCAGGGTGCTTTTCTGAACCCAAAGGAGGCATTTGGGGAAGAAAAAGGGAGGGCTGACCTTCCGCACTCACCTCAGGGCAAGTCCCAGCACAGGGAGGTCCCGGCATCCCCGGAGGAGCCGCAGGCGCTGTGGGGCTGCGGGTGGTGACGCCCCGGCGGGGGCTTGTCTTTGGGGGTCGCACGTGGCCTCTTCTTCTGCTGGCAGACGGCCTGCAAACCAGGGACAAAATAACTTGAAATCTCTCAAAAAGGCAGAAAAATAAGATTTTTTGGCCAGGGATTTCACGCGGTTTATCAGCCCAGGTAAAGTCTAAACAGCCAAAAAACCTCTAGATTTCCTCTAGAAAATTTCCTCTAGAAATCCATTAGACCCAGCTTCATAGAAACATATGACATAACAACCCCAGTCTATGACATCACAATCCCCGATGACGTCACAACCGCCTCTTTGACGTCACATCCCCACTCTATACATCATAACCCCCTCTATGACATCACAACCCCACTCTATGACATCACAACCCGACTCTGTGACATCAGAACCCGATTCTGTGACATCAGAACCCCGTCTATGATCCCACAACCCCACTCTATGACGTCATAACCCCCTCTATGACATAACAACCCCACTCTATAATATCACAACCCCCTCTATGACGTCACAACCCCGTCTATGATCTCACAACCCCATTCCATGTCGTCACAACCACACTCTATGACGTCACAACCCCACTCTATGACGTCACAAACTCCTCTGTGACGTCACAACCCCCTCTATGACATCAATACCCTCCCTCTATGACGTCACAACCCCACTCTATGACGTCACAAACCACTCTGTGACGTCACAAACCACTCTGTGACGTCTCAACCCCACTCTATGACATCATAACCACCTCTATGACATCACGCCACTCTATGACATCAAAACCCCACTATATGACATCACAACGCTCCTCTATGACGTCACAAACCCCCTCTATGACATCACAATCCCAGATGACGTCACAACCCCCTCTAAGACGTCACAACCCCACTCTATGACATTATAATCCCAGTCTACGATATCACAATCCCACTCTATGACATCACAACCCAACTCTGTGAAATCACAACACCCCTCTATGACGTCACAACACTACCTGTATGACATCACAATGCTCCTCTACGACGTCACAACCCTACATCTATGACATCACAATGTCCGTCTATGACATCACAACCCCACTCTATGACATCAATAACCCCCTCTATGACATCACAATGCTACCTCTATGACATCACAACCCCACTCTATGACATCATAATCCCTCTATGATATCACAATCCCACTCTATGACATCACAACTATACCTCTATGACATCACAACCCCACTCTATGACATCATAACCCCTCTATGACATCACAATCCCACTCTATGACATCACAACCCGACTCTGTGACATCACAATCACACTCTATGACGTCACCAACCACTCTGTGAAATCAGAACGCCCTTTTATGACATCACAACCCTACCTCTGTGACATCACAATCCCCAATGACGTCACAACCCCCTCTATGACGTCACAACCCCACTCTATGAAATCATAACCCCCTCTATGACATCACAACCACACTCTTTGACGTCACAATCCCACTGTATGATATCACCACTCTGTGAAACCACTCTGTGAAATCACAACGCCCTTCTATGACGTCACAACCCTATCTCTTTGACATCACAATCCCCGATGATGTCACAACCTCCTGTGATGTCACCACCCCACTCTATGACATCATAATCCCCTCTATGACATCACAACGCCCTTCTACGACGTCACAGCCCTACCTCTATGACATCACTATCCCCGATGACGTCACAACCCCTCTATGACATCACAACCCCATTCTATGACGTCACAACCACACTCTATGACGTCACAACCCCAAACTATGGCGTCACAACATCCATGACCTCACAACGCCCAATGACATCACAACCCCACTCTATGACACCACAACCCCCCTCTATGACATCACACCCCAAACCTCTAACCTCACAACCCAAACCTATGACATCACAACCCTTCCTCTATGACATCACATCCCCCTCTGTGACATTGGGCGACGAAACCCCTCGTCTCCTCGTTTTGGGCAAACCCCCCCCAAAAGCATCTCGGGCTTTTGAGGGACAATTTCCATCTCCTGCTGCCTCCAGCAACAGTTTCTGGGCACAAACAAGGGCAGGGGGGGTTTTCTGCCATCAGCCAAGTCAAAGACATCCAAACTTTGCTGGTCCATGGGGGGCTGCCCAGCCAAGGAGATGTCCCTTAATTATATCCAGTGGCAACTTCTATTATCATCAGAAGGTTGATCAGACTCAGTCCATAGACCCCAGCTCCAGCGTCACCACCCCAACGGGCTCCAGTCTGGCCAGCATGAAGGTGTCCATCTCGTACACCAGGACCCCCCACAGCCCCAAAAATGGGTCATGGAGTTAACAAATTGGTAAGTCTCCGTGACACCCGGTGGGATCCTGGGGCTGGGATGGTGACATCACCAACAAAATGTAATAAATGAAGAGAGACAAAACCCTTTATTTTTGGCAGGTGTGCGAGGATCTTGACAGGCCTGTGCACAGATCTTTGCCCAACGCTGTGCAACCCATGGTCTTGAAACCTCTCTCCTGATTTAAGGCAGCTCTCCACAAAGCCGAGTCCCCAGGCCCCGCTCCCAAAGCCTGGCAGCCCCAGCCCCGTCCCCAACACGTGCCCAGCTCCCACTCACCCAACAGCAGCAAGGCGACGGTGGGGAGATGGGCCATGGGTGCCCAACTGGCCCTGCCCGACGGCCCCTTCCCCATCCCTGGCTGGCCGGAGCTGGCAGGCTCTGCTTTCTGAGCAGCTGAGGCAGCGGCACAAGAGGTGTCCGCTCTGGGCGTTGCTGCGCCTGGGAACAACCCACGTGTGGCCGCAGGCGCTTCCCCACAAAGAGGAGCCGCAAAGTCTCTTGGCGGTCCTCTGCTGACCCCTGCGCATCCTCTGGGGCTTTTCTTCCTGCCTCCCCTGCCTCCTTCTCGTGCCTGTGGGCTGGCTGAGTCTCCTGAGCTCGTCTTTGGCCATGGGATGTCAGGGGCTCTCAACAAGCAACCTCTCCTGCTCTTTGGTCCCAGATGTGGGTCTTACCAAGTCAAATTTCCTCATGGGTCCTCTCCCTCCGAGCCCCGTACATCTGACCCTGCAAACAGAGCAGACTCCTGGGTCTGGGAAGACCCACGTTTCAGTGCTGAGAGCCTGGGAATTGGGAGGGCAGCAGAGCAACAGCATCTCCAAGAGGGTTTTTGCAGGTGGAGCCATTGGAGAGCAGCTGTAATGACCAGGTCAAGGTGGTGGAGCAGGACTCTGGTGGCAGCCCGTGTCTCTGCATGGAGGAGGGGGGGATTTTTCCACCAGGAGTGACTCTCTTGGCCCAGGGAGAAGAACAGCAGCATCTGAGAAGTCACAAGGGATTGTGAGGAACCAGGCTCTCAGCTGTGCCTTGGACACGGTCATGTGTGTCTGCCCTGGAGAAGAGGTGGAAATTTAGGAGCCCTCTTCCAATTGTGATGGGTCCGGAAGGAAATGCCAGGCAGAAACATGAGGGCAGGAGGATGCTCATGACTTTTCCAGGGATCTTCAGCATCCCAGACTCTCAGGACTTCCTTGTAGACAACAGTGACCTCCACCATGCAGCATGGTCTCAGCCGAGCTCTGCACCATCTCAGCTCAGCCCAGCCACTGCTCCTCGCTGCAGCTGCTGGGCCTCGGCTGACCTGGCTCTAAAAAAAGCCCTCCCTTTCCCCCCTCAGCTCTCTCAGCAGCGAGGTATTCGCCTCCTGCTCGCTCTGCAGCCTCACAAGTCGACCCCGCGACCGCTTGGCCAGAGCACTCCTCTGTGCGCGCAGCAGGGGCTCTTCTCTTGAGAAAGGACATTTCCCTCCCGCTCCCCAACATCAACCCAACCCCTCCTTCACAAAGACCCGTGTCCCCCCCAGGCTTTGCTGGGCTTGAGCTGGCCTTGGAGCAGAACTGAAACCAGCAGCAGCAGCGGCTGCAAATCTCCAAGCGCGGGGCCAAAAATTGGTGGGGGAGGGCAGGGGGCTGGAGGGCTGGCAACTGGACCAGCTCTTCCCATGGCCATGAGCCCAGCTGGCTGTGTTCCCCACTGCCTGAGGAAGGAGACAGGCTGCAGCTTTCCCCCCTCCTTAGGAAGGCCTTTTCAGCACAGCCTGGGAGGCTCTGCAGTGCCAGCACCCCCATTAGGTCGGGATGGGAGATCCGACCTCCTCCCAAATTGTCCCAAAGGAGCTTCATCCCCATTCACAAATGCCGCATCCCTGACGGGGAGGGCACTCCAGCCAAACCACGCACCCCCCTGCCAGGCAGGGCAAGGGTTGATGGGGTCAACAGCATCCTCTGGAGAGAGGGATGGAGCCAGAGGAGAACAAAGCGCAGTTCGGGTGCCTGCACCCCACCAGGTCCCACCTTCCCAGCTCAGCCCCAGGCTGCAGCCATCCCCCAAACCCTGAAGGAGGGACACCCCCCTCCAAGCACCACCAGAGCACAGGGGCTTGCAAGTCGCATTGCTAAACCCCCCCAAGCCCTGAGATGCTGGAGGTGCGGGACTCACCAGCAAACCCCACCCCGAGGCTATTTCGAGAAGACACACAAGCCCTGGCCTTTCTTCAGGGCTTTGACGGGCTTAGAAAAAAAAAGCCTTGTGGTAGGAAACAAGCCCTCCCTTCATAATGCAGCGTTTGAGGGGGCGGCTCTGCTCCCCTCAAACACCCTCTCTTGAACCAGCTTGGGTGCAGCTGGGGAAAAGCATCTGCAAAAGGCCTCTGCCTCGTTGGTGGTTGCATTTTCCCTTCAACACTGGGAATTTCCCAGGCTGTCTGGGCTCTGGGATTAACTGGAGCTGTTTTCTGCTCTTCAAAGCTTGTCAGCTTCATGTTCTCCCCGATTTTCCAAAGCTTCCTCACGGCTAGAGAAGATGCAGAGCGCTGGAGAAGCTCTGGTCCCTCCACGTTCTCCCCAACATCAAGCCTCAGCCCCCCCCAAGTCACGTTCTACCCTTGGGGTACCAGAGAAGAGAAACATCCCAGAGCAGGAAATACAACTGGAGATTTGAAAAGGAAACCAAAAGCGAGCGGCCCACAATAGAAACGTGCAGGAGAGGAGAGAAAGGGCAGACAGAGGTCTCTCTCTGAGGATCTTCTGGCGGGCGCACTCCTTTGGCTTCAGAGGCAAAGGTGCTTCTCCCTGGAGGACATCATCTCCACGCCTGCCCCACAGAGGGGGTTTAAAGACCCACCAGGGAATGAGGGATCCCAACCAGGTGAATCCAGCCCCCCTGGGGACGGAGCGCAGGGACTGAGCCCAGTGATTGTGCAGCAACCGGGGAGGATACACGGGTCTGGGAGGGTCTGGAGCAGGGGAGGATGCGCACGGGACCACGGAGACCCCTCTCCACCCATGGAAGCTCAGAGGAGACTGGACTGAAGAGCCGTCTCCCACTGCTCCTGGGGCAGACGGGGGTTCTACAAGCCTCAGCTCCACGCTCGCCACCTCTCTGAGCTCCTGCCAGTGGAGCTCCACGCTTGGTTTAATCAAGCAAACGCAGTGGAGCTCCCAGGCTGGTTTGGAGCAGGCAAAGGCTCCTTAGAACTCTGGAGATCCCCTGGGCTTCCCCCACAAGCTTGTTGCTCCCTCCCTGTGGTGAGACCAGAGAAATGCTCTGGGCAATCCCTGGCAAGGACCACGCTGAACTGCCAGTTCCCGCGGGCCCTGGCTGGGGGAACTTGGCCCAAGATGGCATCCCTTGGCTCAAAGCCACCTGCACTGCATCTCCAACCTCCACAAGCACCTCTCCAGAGCCCTGGGCACCCAATTGCTTCATCTGCAGCCTCAGAGACACAGCCCTTGGCCAAAACCCGCTGCCCGAGCCACTTGCAGGGAAGAGTTGGCTCCAGCTGTCAACATCATCGTGGTGTTTATTGATCATAAATTAAAAAGGTCCATTAATCAAAATCTGTTTTGCCTCTGATTGTCGGCCCTTTGCGTGGGTCTCTGAGGGCCTCGTAGGTGCTTAATCCTCCACCACATGGAGGTAGGAGCCGGAGTCCCTCCCAAGTCTTGGCTGGGGACCTCGCCTCATACGGTTGGAGCCCAACAAGACCTTTCCCAAAGGCACGTCCAGCACCGGGACCTGCTGCCAGCAGCACCCAAGCATGGGAGAGGATACATCTGGAGGGCCTTCTCATCAGGAAGGTCCACCAAAGGCCCCATCTGATCCACCAGACCTTTGAGAAGGACTAAGGGGTGAAGGGAAAAGGGAAAGGTGGGTTTGGGGCTGGTGTCACCCACTCCCTGTCTGCAGGGAGGGAGGCCGAGGGGATGGGAGGTGTTGGAGAGGGCTGATGGAGACATCTCTGCATGGCTTTGCCCCTTCCCACCTCTCAGCTGCCTCTAACTCCTCAGCCAGTCACCAAAAAGGCTTTGATTTGCATTTCAGAGCTCCCTCACACCCTTCCTCCCCACAAAGCCCAGCAGACCTCTTCCTGCCCTCACCACCAAACCACAGCCCCAGGGAGGCCCCATCCACCTCTGCTGCCCCACCACATTCCTTCTTGTCTCCTGCTTTGGCTGCTGCTGACACGTCCAAACGCAAACCAAAAATAAAAATATTAAAAAAAAATAAAGTTCCCCCAAAAAATCTGTTCACTGGCAGGAAACATCAGGCCCAGACACCGGCGTGACACAGCTCATGGTGACCACCAACCTCTCATCAGATAACGTGGCACTTGAAGGCCACCAGAGCTGTTTTCTCTTTCGCCACATGGGAAGGAAAGCAGAGCAAAAGGAAGAGATCTGTCCCAGTGCTCCCAGTGCTCGGCTGGAGGTGCTCCAGCTACACCAGGTTTTATCAGCAAAATGCGTCCCCTCTGGATGGAGGGATGGGCGGGCAGATGGATGGAGAGCGCAGATCAGGGGATCAGGAGACAAAAGAACCATCTTCCATCCTACTTGGGGCTTCTTCCCCTCCTGTCTTAGGGCAACACAGCACAAGTTTGGATGCACAATTGCTTTGCTCAACCATTTATTGAGGGCAGCAGGTTCTGCCTGGTGTTTACAGCAACATGGACAAGGTACATCCACCCTTGGTGGAGCTGCCACCTCTGGATTGCGAGGAGGAACTACCTTGATTCTCCATGAGGACTTGGATGACCGACTTGGCAGCACTGGACACGGTGGCCGTGACCCTCACGTGGCCAGCAGAGACCACGGCACCTCCTGGCACACACTGAGCTTGACTTGGTGGAACATGGTGCCCTCGTCAGGGCTGGCGGGTTGACTATTCCTCATTAAGAGAGGGAAAACCCTTTATTTTTGGCAGGTGTCCGAGGAGGGTGCAGGAGCTCGTCTCCCTCTCCCAGTCGCTCTCCTTTGTCTCTCTTCTTGCCCTCCCTCCAGGAGAAGCATCCGTGTCCCCGGCCCAAAGCAGGCCATGTCCCTCCGCAGCCTTGTCCCTGTCCCTGCCGGCTCCTCTCCCTCCCATCCAGCCTGGCACCTCTGCTCTGTCTTCCTTGGGAGAGCACGCCTGGCCCTGGCCATGGCTCAGGGGTGGCAGGGGCGGCCAGGAGTCCAGGGGCTCCCGAAGGGACAGGAGAGACAGGCTGTCATCACGGGACAGTTGGTGGCTCTGGGGCTGGGGGGGCTGGCTTTCTGGGGGGTGCAGGGACGACAGGGAGCTGCCAGTGCTGAGGGGTGGCAACGATGGGAGGGAGGGCCGGGGGCCTTGGAGGTCTGGGGGGGACAAGGGGCACATGGAGCTCTCCCTGCTGGGATGGGCTGTTGTTGGCAGGGAGGGCAGGGAGCGCTCCCAGTCACCAGCACAGGCCCGCCATGCAGGGAAAAATGGCCCCGCCGGTGGGTCGGTGTCGGTGCCTGGGGCCTTTCAAACATCCCGGGGGGGATGGAGCCTCATCGGGGTGTTTCTTGCTGGGATCTTCTCAAACGCCCTGGAAATGAGGAAAAAAAAAGGCATTTTGAAGTTCCCTTTTTAGAAATTCATTAGACCCAGCTTTGTTATTTCCTACTCGTGTGAATTCCTGGTCTGTTTGGCCACAAAACGACACCGTTCTGGACGTTGGTGGTTAAAGAAGATGGATCAGTGGAGGTTAAATTAGGAGAATTAATTGGGCGATCACTTCAAATGAGGTCAAATTAAAACTGGAGGCATTTTGCTGGCTGTGAGGCACTGGAGTGGGCAAGCCTCGGGCCACAAAACTCAATGGAACTTGAGTTTATCCTGGGCAAAAAGGGGAAACCTGAGGCTTTTGCACAAGGAGGGGCCGCTCTGAACCTCACGGCTCCGCGGAAGGTCTCCCCGACTCCAAAAAGACAGAACGTTGGGGGTTGAAAATCAAATGAAACCACCAAGCAGCCCTGGGGCAAGGGCAATCCAGCAAGGGCAATCCTCCAGCTGCCCTCCCCCTCTGCCCCCGTCCCCGGGTGGTTTTTTGAGCTCAAAGAAGGCATTTGGGGAAGAAAAAGGGAGGGCTGACCTTCCGCACTCACCTCAGGGCAAGTCCCAGCACAGGGAGGTCCCGGCATCCCCGGAGGAGCCGCAGGCGCTGTGGGGCTGTGGGTGGTGACGCCCCGGCGTGGGCTTGTCTTTGGGCACGACACGTGGCCTCTTCTTCTGTTGGCAAATGGCCTGAAAAATGGGCAAAAACTAACTTGAAATGTCTCAAAAAGGCAAAAAAACTTTTTTGCCATGGATTTCACGTGTTTTATCAGCTCAGGTAAAGTCTGAGCAGTAAACAGCCAAAAAACCAATGGGAAAACGGGGTGCAAAGCCACAACGGGGTGCAAGAAAAACTCTATTATTTCCACTGTCCCAAGCGGAAAAGCACTTTCCTCCACAAAATCTATCAAAGGGGCTGAAAAGGTGCAATTCCCACGCACTGAAGCCACACAGCCACCCCCTTCCCCCGCCCACCAAAAATTCAAATAATATCTCTTTCCGTGAAGCAAATCCCTCTTTCCTGGCAAGGAACGTTTGAGCAGATGGATTCGTCCAGGAAACAAACCCCCCCAGCAGCTTTTTTACCTCGCCTTTGGCTTTTTCCACCTCATCCCGGACTCTCTTGACCCTTTTCTGCACGAGGCGAGGTCAGGTGCAGCCAAAACGGATCTTCTTCTTCCATGTATAATATGTTCGTCTGGATCTATGGGGAGAAATCCAGGGATATTAAAGACTCCCTAGTCATTACAAAGGAGGGCAAACGATGTCTTGTCCCGGTGGGTTTTTAGAAGGAAGAAGGGTCCTAAGGACAGGATTCCAACGGGGGATTGAAAATAGGGCTTTCTGGGTTAAAAGCGTCCCCGCTAACCAGCTCCACCCCGCTCCAATGGCTTTACCTCCTTCTGGATGAGGCAAAAATTCTTCTTATGTATGTAAAAAGCCTCTTTAAAGAGCTGCTGTTCCTGCCGGGTCCAAGAGTCCGAGCCTTGGGATAAACAGCCACAGGCAAATTGTTAGAAGAGGCATCTCCCTGCCTCAAAAAGCCCCACAAATGGATTAAAACTACTATTTTCCCTACCCAAACCCCACATTTTAAAGAATAATTCCAATATCAAAGGGATCTGTTCTCCCATTTACCTGCGTAATGGTAATCAGCCAAGGGGTGGCATTCAGGTCTCCGGGGGGGCCCAGAGCGCAGCATTTCCAGAGCTTCCTGCCAGATTTAATGGGAGAAAAGGACTTCAAATCCTCTGGCAGAGGAGGAAAAAAGGGCAAAAAAAGGAAAAAGGGAAATTCCATTCTCCCGACTGTCCCAGAATCCAAACAAGCTCCAATGGATGCACCGGGACGGGCTCTGTCACCCCACCAGACCTTAACGCCGCCACAGGCAGCACCCGGCGCCTTGAGCAAAGAGATTCCGGCCCCTGGAAGAGCCAACTCAGAGCAACTCCCAGCTCAAACCAGTCACAAAGCGGGTTCTTCAGGGGGAAGCGCTGCTCCCTACCGCAACGTTGCCCCGAGCCTCGTGCAGGCAATGCAGAGCCAGCTCCGCGTTCATCCCTGCCCCGGCTCTGCCGCTGGAAGAGGCCATCTTCAGCAGCTTTGAAACTACAAAGGCAAGAAAAAACACCAACGAGTCAGGTTTTCTTCCAAAAAGGAGAAAAGATGCCACAGGAGATGGATGGGAAATGGAGGAAGGGCAGAAAACAGACGGGAAACCAGAAAAGGCCCAGAAAAAAGGCCCATATTCCAACTATTGCCACAGGAAGAGCAGCTTTTGGAGCGGGATCTCCAGAGAGAAACTCCTCCCTGGCTGCAGATGAGCTGGGACCGCCAAAACCCCCCCTTTCTCATGGAAGATGCTCCCGAGAGCACCATCGGCTCTTATCTAGCCACTTTCCTCCCAAAAACGAGCCATCTCCTTCCCTCCAACGCTACGCAGCCAAGACAAGACGGGAGAGAACCCAAACGCCCTATCAAGTAACTCTGAAAAGGGGGAATTTGCCCCTTTCCCACAAGAAAAGCCTGAAGAGAAACCTTTCTCCTGCGGCTCGGGCTTGCTTTCCATGTCACCCCAGGGCTTCCAAACCAGGGAGGCTCCTTCCTCCTCCTCTTCCAAGAGGCATCTGTCCCGCAGGGCAGGCAGCTCCGCCTGCAACTGCTCCCCGACATTGATGCGGCTGAAAGGGGGAGGAAGAGGAGGGGGAGGAAGAGGAGGGGGAGGAAGGCACGTCGGGAATGGATACGGCGCAACAAACGCTTCAGAAGAGGGAAAACGTGGTGAGGTGGGGCAAAACCGGTCCCTCTTTCCCAGCAAAACATCACTCAGCCTTCCGCCACCAACTTCCACCGCCCCTTCCCACCCCCAGCGTTACCCTTCGGCCACTGGAGGCTTTTTGGGCCCCATCGGGCAGGACAATTTGGGGGTTTCCCCAAAAAAACAATCCAACTGCTGAATGTCACTCTCCACAGCGGTAGGAAGCTGCCACAGCCACGGCCAGCGAGCGACCGCCGCCTCGGAATGTTGTGTGGAACGCGGGAGGCCAGCAACGGCCTGTGACGTCAGCAAAACCAGTGCTTTACTGGGACAGCACTGGGCGTTTGGGGGGGTTTCTGGCCCATATGGGGGACCCTCCACCCAAAAACACGCTGTGGAGAAGGGGCCGAGCGACACCCACCCCCATCCCCAGTTCCCTCCTCCCGTTTTCCCAGCGTTTGCCCTCATTCCGATGGCTGAATGTGGATTTTTGCCTCATCCTCCATCGAAAAACCCCAAAATCCTGGGTGTTCTGCCCAAAAAATATAACAAAACCATGCTGGGGATAAAAATCTTTCCGCCAAGACCCTCCTTTAGCCTTCCTTGCCCTCCTCCTCCTCACACACCACTCCATCCCCCACAAAATTTCCCCCTTCTCAGGGAAATCAGGGCTCTGGAGATGGACCCTCCGGCTACCACTTCACCCCTGCGGCTGCCCCGGGCCAGAAGGCGGGGATTGAGCCATTTGGGGCTTTTCTAGAAGCAAAAGGAGCAAAGAGAAACCCCGGGGTCCGTTTCCATCCCTCCTCCCCCAATCCCCAGGGAAAAATCCCCTCCTTCATCTGTTTTCAGCTTTTTCAGGAAGCAAAAGCAGAGCCGGGGCCTGGGGGCTCAACTCCTCAGCTCCCAGTAACTCCAGGTGGCAAAATCAGTGAGCAGAAGCCAAGCCCAGTAGAGAAACTGGGATGGAGTGGGCGGCTGTGCCCCGGACACACCGGTTTGGGTCCAACCACCGCCTCTTTTTAATGCTTGGATTCAGTTTTGAACCCCAAACTCGTACCATAAAAACCAGGCGGTGGCTTTATGAGGAGCTCCAACTGCTCCCTGTCAACACCCGGGTTTCCACTGTGGTCATTGATCCCCCAGGAAGGGGGACAATGTTTGAATTTAGGAATTCTCTGGCAGAAAATGCCTCCAAATGGGTGGAGTTGCTCCATTTAAGGACAGCCGGCTGGATTCCTTTCCAGTTCTCCTGAGAACAAGAGCTGGGGAGAAGAAACCCCCCTGCCAGCTTTTGTGTGGCCAGAGAGAGAGCTCAAAGGAATAAAAGTCATTTCCCAAATTGTCTTGAAATCCTTCAAATCCCCTCCTCAAAGCCCAAGGATTTCCCCAGCTGCTGGGGGGGTTTGTTTCGTCGCCCAATGTCATGGAGGGGGATGTGATGTCATAGAGGGAGGGTTGTGATGTCATAGAGGGGGTTGTGAAGTTAGAGGTTTTGGGGTGTGACGTCATAGAAGGGCGTTGTGATTTCACAGAGTGTGGTTGTGATGTCATAGAGGGCTTTGTGATGTCACAGAGTCAGGTTGTGATGTCATAGAGTGGGATTGTGATGTCATAGAGGGGTTATGATGTCATAGAGTGGGGTTGTGATGTCATAGAGGTAGGGTCGTGACGTCATAGAGGGCAGTTGTGATTTCACAGAGTTGGGTTGTGACGTCATAGTGGGGTTTGTGATGTCACAGAGTGGTTTGTGACGTCATAGAGTGGGGTTGTGACGTCATAGAGGTAGCATTGTGACGTTATACAAGGGCGTTGTGATTTCACAGAGTGCGGCTGTGACGTCATAGTGGTGTTTGTGATGTCACAGAGTCCGGTTGTGATGTCATAGAGTGGGGTTGTGATGTCATAGAGAGGTTATGATGTCATAGAGTGGGGTTGTGATGTCATAGAGGTAGGGTTGTGACGTCATAGAGGGGTGTTGTGATGTCACAGAGTTGGGTTGTGACGCCATAGTGGGTTTTGTGATGTCACAGTGTGGTTTCTGATGTCATAGATTGGGGTTGTGACGTCATAGAGTGGGGTTGTGATGTCAGAGAGAGGGTTGTGATGTCATAGAGTGGGGTTGTGACGTCATAGTGGTGTTTGTGATGTCACAGAGTCCGGTTGTGATGTCATAGAGTGGGATTGTGATGTCATAGAGTGGGGTTGTGATGTTATAGAGTGGGGTTGTGGTGTCATAGAGGTAGAGTTGTGACGTCATAGAGGGGCGTTGTCATGTCACAGAGTTCGGTTGTGACGCCATAGTGGGGTTTGTGATGTCACAGAGTGGTTTCTGATGTCAAAGATGTAGGGTTGTGACATCATAGAGGGGATTGTGACGTCATAGAGGGGATTGTGACGTCATAGAGTGGGGTTGTGATGTCATAGAGTGGGGTTTGATGTCATGGGGGCTATGATGTCATAGAGTGGGGTTGTGACGTAATAGTGGAGTTTGTGTTGTCACAGAGTGGTTTGTGATGTCATAGAGGGGGTTATGATGTCATAGAGGTAGGGTTGTGACGTCATAGTGGGGTTTGAGATGTCACAGAGTGGTTTGTGATGTCATAGAGCTGGGTTGTGAGGTCATAGAGTGTGGTTGTGATTTCACAGAGTTGGGTTGTGATGTCATAGAGGGAGGGTTTTGATGTCATAGAGGTAGGGTTGTGACTTCATAGAAGGGCGTTGTGATTTCACAGAGTGTTGTTGTGACATCATAGCGGGGTTGGTGATGTCACAGAGTCGGGTTCTGACATCATAGAGTCGGGTTGTGATGTCATACAGTGGGGTTGTGATTTCATAGAGGGGGATTATGATGTCAAAGAGTGGGGTTGTGATTTCATAGTGGGGTTTGTGATGTCACAGAGGGGTTTGTGACATCATAGAGTGGGGTTGTGATGTCATAGGGGGTTATGATGTCATATAGTGGGGTTGTGAAGTCATAGTGGGGTTTGTGATGTTACAGAGTCTTTTGTGATGTCATAGAGTGGGGTTGTGGCGTCATAGAGGGGTTTCTGATGTCACAGAGTTGGGTTGTGACATCATAGAGTGGGATTGTGATGTCATAGAGGGTTTATGACAGCATAGAGTGGGGTTGTGATGTCGTAGAAGTATGGTTATGACATCATAGAAGGGCGTTGTGATGTCAGAGAGTTGGGTTGTGATGTCATAGTGGGGATTGTGATGTCACAGAGTGGTTTGTAATTTCACAGAGTGGGGTTGTGACGTCATACAGTGGGGTTGTGACATCATAGAGGGAGGGTTGTGATGTCATAGAGGTAGGGTTGTGATGTCACAGAGGGGTTTGTGACGTCGTAGAGATAGCGTTGTGACATCATAGAGTGTGGTTGTGACATCATAGAGGGGATTGTGACATCATCGGGGATTGTGATGTCATAGATGGGGTTATGATTTCATAGAGGGGGATTATGATGTCAAAGAGTGGGGTTGTGATTTCATAGTGGGTTTTGTGATGTCACAGAGTGGTTTGTGATGTCATAGAGTGGGGTTGTGGCGTCATAGAGGTAGGGTTGTGACGTCATCGGGGATTGTGATGTCATAGAGTGGGGTTGCGACGTCATAGAGATAGTGTTGTGACGTCATAGACTGCGGTTGTGGCGTCATAGAGGGGTTTCTGATGTCACAGAGTCGGGTTGTGATGTCGTAGAGTCGGGTTGTGGTGTCATAGAGGGGTTATGATGTCATAGAATGGGGTTGTGATGTCATAGAGGTAGGGTTGTGACGTCATAGAAGGGCGGTGTGATTTCACAGAGTGTGGTTGTGACGTCATAATGGGGTTTGTGATGTCACAGAGTGGTTTCTGATGTCATAGAGTGGGGTTGTGACGTCATAGAGGGGGTTGTGATTCAGAAAACGAACGGTTACAGGTTGTTAGTGCGGTACAGGTTGTTAGTGAGGATGTAATACAGCCTGGGAAAGAACAAAAGCTCGGAGCCCAGCATTCCAAGATAAAGAAATGGCCTTGTGTATAAGATAGCGGGAGCAGCCTGCATGCTAAGGAGGGACCCAACTGTCTGGGAAAGGTGTCCATCTGGTCGGGACTAGTTTTGCGGTTTGGGATCCGGCCAACCCAAGCTTTCTGGGACAAAGGTGAAGGTACCCGGTGAAGAAGACTGCGAGCCTTCCTCCAGAAGACCCCGGCCCACGACCACCAGGCGGCAGTGCGCATGCGGCAAGGGGAGGAGACTTATGATAATGAGTTCTTAGAAATAATTACAATAGTAACGCCTTTTCTTAGAATTAATTAGAATAACCCAGCCCACCTTAATGAATATGTACGCTTTTCACCATAAATAGACGCTTGTTTCACAAACCGGTGTGCAAGTTTGGAGAAGAAATCCCCCTTGCACCCGGCGCCGCAATAAACATACCTGCTTTATAACTCTCTGCGAGTTGTAAGGTTTGTTTCCGCGCGTCAATTTGTCACCCCAGATGGGACCCTCTCTGTCCGGCTGCGGGACCTGCTGAGGACGGGACTCCTCTGGGCGCCCCCGAGATTTCTCGGGAGGACTCCCCAACTCATCCAGATCACCGCGGGGACAGACAAGGACCATCTCCTGCGGACCAGGTATGTTCAGGGTTTCTTAAGGGGGGGACCTGTAAGTCATGAGGAGACGTCCTACGCGTGGTAAAGAGTCGGTGTACTCGCCCCGGGGTATGCTCAAGCTTGGGCTAATGGTTGGTGTGGGATCCCTCGGTTTCGGGTTTTTGTGTTAGTATGTAGAATTGCAATACTGCTGGCTACTTGTTGTATTTGTCATTACCGCTATTACCGCTATTACCGCTATCGTGTTATTGCATGACATAAGGTAGAAATTGTCGTATGAGTGAAATGAGTGATTGAGACGCGGCACTGCTGCGGAGCGAGTGCGGAGTTCCGATCTGCGGTTCCGTGTTCTCCGCGAGGAGAGCAGCTGGAGACGAACGAAGCGTATGACAGACTGTGAACCTAATACTGAGAATATTGCGTGGCATTGTCCTGGACAACGTTTGTGATCCTATTTTTATCTTAAAGTGCTTTGCTTGTAATACAGAGGTTTGGGTAGATCAGGAGGACGATTTTTGGTGTTCACAGTGTGGTAGCTGGACTGAGTGGGAGAAGATCGAGCGGGCGGGAGAGTTGGAACAAGTAATCTGTGGAGACATAGCCTACCCCTGGAGATAAAGGTAGTGGCAGGGATATAGCTGTACTATTTCCCAGGAGGGGAACAAGAATAACACCCAGGTGACACACGGAGATCAGGGTCACCTCTGAACTAAGGGGGTAAGGAGGACATAAAATGGGCAATAATCAAGGAAGTGAGATACTGAAAAGGAGTCCCCTAGGGTGTATTTTAGCACACTGGAAGGAGATCGGAGGCTCACCAGGTGGCAGCGTGAACAAGAAAACCTTAATTAAATACTGTAATCAGTGGTGGCCCCTTTACAAGTTAGATGATCAAGAGAAATGGCCCTTTAACGGGACTCTTAATTACAACACTATATTACAATTAATGCTGTTCCTTAGAAGGGAAGGAAAGTGGGATGAAGTCATATATGCGGACATGTTTTTCACCCTTTGGAACCACCCAGAGTACCAACGGGACTGCGGGCTGTTACCTCCACAAGACCCGATGGTATTAGCCTTAGAGAAAGAAAAAAGGGAAGAAATGAAAGCCAATATAAAAAGATGTTGTTCGGCCTGTAGCATAGGGCAGAGATGCACAAAGCCTGAAAAGATTCGGGATTCTAAAGAAGACGATTTTCTTGAAACTTACTTACCACCGGTTAAGGCAATAGGAGACCGTTGGGGGGGGGTAAAAGCTTCCCAAGGAGACGGAGAAACTGAAACTGATTCCAAACCCTCACCTGACAGCCCGGTATCGTCCCGTACTCGGAAGGGAACAGAGCGAATAGTGATTCAAGCACCCTTAAGGGAAGCTGTGGGTCCGGAAGGACTACCTGTATTGATAAAAGTCCCTTTTTCCTCATTTGATTTAGAAACCTGGAAAAGCGTGGCAAAGAATTATCGGAATGATCCCGTAGGGGTTACTAAACATTTTCAGTTTCTGGTAAAGCAGCACAATCCTGACTGGAGTGATATCCAGTTATTATTAGATCACCTGACAGAAACCGAGAAACAACTGGTTTTGAAAGCTGCTCAAGATATAGCCACGGACCACCTGAAAGATTCAGGAAGAGACATTAAAGAGTACTTCCCCTTGCAGGACCCTCATTGGGACCCAAATAGGAGCATTCACTCAGAAGCACTACAAAGTTATAGAGATTGGGTTATAAGGGGGATGGAGAGGGCTATCCCGAAAGCTATTAACTGGTCGATGCTGTATGCTGTAAGACAAGGGCCGAAGGAGAGTCCCTCGGAGTTTTTGGATAAATTACGAGATGCAATGAGACGCTACACCCCCTTGGACCCTGGATCAGAGATAGGAATCCAGCAGTTAGTGTCTCTCTTTTTAGGACAGTCTGCTAATGATATCCGGAGGAAGCTGCAAAAACTGAGAACAACTGACAGCAGAAATCTAGAGACTCTGTTAGATGAGGCATGGAGAGTGTTTAACAACCGAGAGGAGGAGGATAGGAGAAGGGACCGACAGGCACTGGTGGCAGCAATACATGGGAGGGGGGGAAATAAAAACTGGGAACTTTAGGAAACCATTAGAAAGAGATAAATGCGCATGGTGTAGGCAGAGGGGACACTGGAAGAATGAGTGTCCAAAAAGACGAAAAGAGAAAATTCAGGCCCATTTTAAAGAAGATTGACGGGGACCTGGGGAATCTACCCTAGCGGATCCGCTGGTTACCCTAAGGCTAGGGAAAAAGCAACAAGAAATAGAATTTTTGGTAGATACAAGAGCAACGTATTCGGTTTTAAATCAAGCCCTGACCCCTCTTGATACTGATTTTATAACAGTAAGGGGAGCCACTGGCCAGAGTGAGAAGGCATATTTTCTCAAACCTCTTAAGTTCAAATTGGGAAAACAATTGGGGATACACAAATTTTTATATCTGCCAAATTCCCCGAAACCCCTGCTAGGGCGAGACTTATTAGAACAATTGGGAGCAGAAATTAAATTCAAAAAAGGGAAAACGGAACTTCGGATAAGGGAAGATCAACTAATTGAAATACTAAGTTTGGCCCTGATAGGAACTCCCATTTCTACAGGAGTGCCTGAGGAGATTAAAGCCCGAATTTATCCGGGGGTATGGGCCTCGGGAGTGCCGGGGAGAGCAAAAAATGCCTCCCCAGTAGTGATAAAGCCTCAACAAGGAGCACGACCGGTGAGAGTCAAACAGTATCCCCTTAGGATAGAGGACAGGGAGGGGATCCGACCAACTATAGACCGGTTTATCGAGTATGGGCTGCTGAAAGAATGTGAATCAGAGTATAACACTCCAATATTACCTGTCAAGAAGCCGGATGGTAGCTATCGCATAGTGCAGGACCTCAGAGCTATCAACAGAATTGTTGAGGATTTACATCCGGTGGTAGCAAATCCATACACTCTTCTAACTAAACTGGTACCTGAATTGGCATGGTTTACCGTTTTGGACCTAAAGGATGCCTTTTTCTGCTTGCCTCTGAGCCCAGAGAGCCAACTTTTATTTGCATTCGAATGGGAAAACCCAGAATCTGGGAGGAAAACACAGCTTACATGGACTGTGCTACCGCGGGGCTTTAAAAATAGCCCAACCCTTTTTGGAAATCAGCTAGCTAAAGATTTGGAGCAGTGGAAACACCCGCTTGGGTCAGGAGTGGTTTTGCAGTATGTGGACAATATATTACTCGCCACTGACACCAGAGAAACATGCATAAAATGGACTGTGAGCCTGCTAAATTTTCTTGGACTTAATGGCTATAAAGTTTCTCCACAGAAAGCACAGATAGCCCAGCAGCAAGTGACCTATCTGGGATATGAAATAACCGCAGGCCAACGGACACTGGGGAAGGAGAGGAAAGAGGCCATCTGCCAGACACCTCGACCACAGACGCCTAAGGAACTTCGGACCTTCCTAGGAATGACAGGATGGTGTCGTCTCTGGATATATAACTACGGACTCTTGGTAAAGCCGCTATACGAGTTATTAAAATCTGACTCAAAGAATATTGTGTGGAATAGGGAAGCAGACAGAGCCTTCCATCAGTTAAAAAAGAGGTTAATGGAAGCACCTGCCCTGGGATTACCTGACACTACTAAACCTTTCTGGTTGTTTTCCTATGAGAAGCAAGGAATGGCCTTAGGAGTCCTAGCTCAGAATCTGGGACCCTATCGAAGGGCGGTGGCATACTTCTCCAAACAGCTCGACGGAGTAAGTAAAGGGTGGCCTAGCTGTCTCCGAGCGGTGGCAGCAGTGGTAATAAACATCCAAGAGGCCCGTAAGTTCACCCTAGGCCAGAAAATCACAGTTATGGTTTCACACACCGTCTCAGCAGTACTGGAAGTAAAAGGGGGGCATTGGCTTTCACCTCAGAGGTTTCTTAAGTACCAGGCTATCCTGATAGAGCAAGATGATGTAGAAATAACGGTAACTAATATTGTCAACCCAGCCTCTTTCCTCAGCGGAACAGCAGGAGAATCAGTGACCCACGACTGCTTGGAAACAATCGAGGCTGTGTACTCCAGTCGACCAGACCTGAAAGAAGAACCATTGGAGGATGCAGAGGATTCCTGGTTCACCGACGGGAGCAGCTTCATTCAACAGGGGATACGCAAAGCTGGCTATGCGGTAACCACCACAGAGAAGGTAATAGAGTCCAAAGCCCTGGCCCCAAATACATCAGCCCAAAAGGCTGAGATAATAGCACTAACCCGAGCGCTGGAATTGGCCAAAGGAAAACGGATAAATATCTGGACAGACTCTAAATATGCTTTTGGGGTGGTGCATGCTCACGGGGCGGTCTGGAGAGAAAGAGGACTCTTATCTACACAAGGGAAGCACATCAAACATGCTGAAGAAATTCTCAAACTCTTAGATGCAGTATTACTGCCTACCAAAGTGGCTATCATGCACTGCAAAGCCCACCAAAAAGGGAACACCGCTGTGGAACTGGGCAACGCACTGGCGGACCGAGAAGCCAAAAGGGCAGCAGAAATGGGTAATGCGGAGATACAATCCTTGGTCCCAGATGGTAAAATACAAATTGACGACGAACCTAAATATTCTAGGGACGATCACAAATTGATCAAAGACTTAAATGGGAAAATTGAAGGGAAATGGGCCAAAACCCCACAGGGAAAAATAATAGTGCCTTTCTCGTTACTATGGGCAGTAGTCATGGCAGAACATAGAAAATCCCACTGGGGAACAGAGGCACTTTACAGATACCTGAATAGGCTAATATGTGCTCGGAATCTATATGCCACTGTCAAACAAGTCACTCAGCAGCGTGAGGTATGTCTACAGAACAACCCTAGGACAGGCCCCAGAGTCCAATTTGGCCAGATAGGGAAGGGAAACTATCCGGGATAACATTGGCAAATTGATTTTTCAGAACTTCCAAGAAAAGGGGGGTTTCAATACCTATTGGTGCTAACTGATACCTTTTCAGGATGGCCAGAGGCATTTCCCTGTCGAACCAATAAAACAAGAGAAGTGGTCAAAGCATTATTGCAAGAAATTATACCGAGATTTGGGGTTCCCGCAGTAATTTCCTCGGACCGAGGATCTCATTTCACTGCAAGGGTTGTTTCAAAAGTAAGCAGATTATTGGGTATAGACTGGCAACTTCACACCCCATACAACCCACGATCCAGTGGTCAGGTAGAAAAGATGAATCACTTGATCAAAACGCAGATTGTGAAATTAGGCCAGGAAGCTAACTTGGCCTGGCCTCAGTCATTACCATTAGCCCTTCTCAGGATAAGAACAAAACCCAGAACCAAAGAAGGATTGAGCCCCTTTGAAATACTGTATGGGAGACCATATAGTGTACAGGATGGGATATCCACAGAGTTGGGGAATGAAATATTGACAGATTACCTGATAAATTTACAAAAACAGCTCCGAGAGGTAGAAAAACTGGTTCTGGGAACAAGAGCTCGTGGGCTGGATGGACCAGTACACGAGATCGAACCTGGAGATTATGTATATGTTAAGTCTTTTACAGATTCACCACTGAGGCCAAAGTGGGAAGGTCCCTTCCAGGTACTGCTGACCACTCACACAGCCATAAAGATTAAGGAACAAGCCGCTTGGATCCATTGGACTCGCGTCAAGAGAGCTCCGGAACCCCAATGGACATCAACGCAGACCGGACCCCTGAAGCTTCGCCTCCAACGAAAAGATGGACATTAGTAACCTTGATAGTCGTCAACATGCCGGGACTTTGTATTTCGGGGGAGGGACATGGGATACGAATACATATACACGAAGTCTGGAAACATTGGTAAAAGCTACTAATCTGTCAGATTGTTGGGTATGTACCACCTTACCTAAAGGAGAAATGAAATTACCTCTATATGGGGTGGCAGCAAGCAATTGGAACTATGCCAACGGAACCTGGCCTAAATTTTGGGCAAAAGGGGGAGATGAGTCGAATGGGTATTGTGAGTACGATGATAATATCTACCCCTTAGGAACCAGATTTGATTTACAACTATTGAAAGAAGAGTTTGTGGTATTAATTAGCAATAACAATTGTGCATGGGAACACGGGGAACATAGACACAGGGGGCCGGTGAATAAGACAATAGCCTGGGGATGGAGCAAGTTCTGGATTAATAAGACAACTGTTGATGTGGGAAGTTGGGATCTAACAGGGATAAGGGTAACGTATATTGACTTTTGCGACAAAACACAACTAGTTGCATATAAAAGCAGTGGTGTTTCTGAAGGAGAAGGATATTCCTGGGAGTATGGATGGTATCAGGCGGGGAAATTTTTAGGTGCGAATTTGACGGCAACTATTGGACCCTGTAAGTTACCTCAAGGGTATTGGTGGTTGTGTGGAGATGGATATAGTAGAAAACAGCTGCCCGGAGGATGGAAGGGAACTTGCACGATAGGCTATCTAACTAGCCAGGATACGGTGTTTAATCAGTCTGAAATCCCCTCAGGTATGTTGAGAACACCTTGGAGGAGAATTCGGGGAGTAGAAAACCCTCTAGTGACGAGGGGAACAAGATTCCATAGCTTTGTAAGATGGTTTATACCGTTCCTGGACGTCAGTGAATTGGAAAAGGAAATTGTGAACATATCGGCCATTATAGAAGTGCTTGAGAAATCTACAATCGATGCTATACGGGCACTTCAACAAGAAGTCCAGTCATTAGCAAATGTGGTGGGACAAAATAGAATGGCATTAGACTTATTAACTTGGAAAGAGGGAGGCTTATGTGCAGTGATTAATCAAAGCTGTTGCTCATATGTAAACCAAAACGGAAGAATAGAGAAAGACTTACAAAATCTCATAGCTAAAACTCAGATTTTGCATCTGACTGCGCAAGATGACACCACATTCGGGTTTTCCGACCTTTGGGAAAAGTTAACCTCGTGGTTACCTAACTTGGCTTGGCTTAAGCGACTGTTTCTCCTTCTAGTAGCAATACTTATGTTAGGAACTTTAGTGTGTGCATTAACTAGATGTCTTATCTGTTGTACCAGGGGGGCCAAAGACGAATACATTCAATGGAAGAAGCATCAGCTCCGTGAACGGGTGGAATCAGGGAAGTATTTTAGAAATCAGATGGAGAGGGAGAGTGTGTTATAGGCAATTGTAAAAGAATTTACAAAGGTGAAAGAAAAGGGGGGACTTGATTCAGAAAACGAATGGTTAAAGGTTGTTAGTGTGAATTTAGTACGGCATGGGAAAGAACAAAGCTCGGAGCCCAGCATTCCAAGATAAAGAAATGGCCTTGTGTATAAGATAGCGGGAGCAGCCTGCATGCTAAGGAGGGACCCAACTGTCTGGGAAAGGTGTCCATCTGGTCGGGACTAGTTTTGCGGTTTGGGATCCGGCCAACCCAAGCTTTCTGGGACAAAGGTGAAGGTACCCGGTGAAGAAGACTGCGAGCCTTCCTCCAGAAGACCCCGGCCCACGACCACCAGGCGGCAGTGCGCATGCGGCAAGGGGAGGAGATTTATGATAATGAGATCTTAGAAATAATTAGAATAGTAACGCCTTTAATTATAATAACCTGCCCACCTTAATGAATATGTACGCTTTTCACCATAAATGGACGCTTGCTTCACAAACCGGTGTGCAAGTTTGGAGAAGAAATCCCCCTTGCACCCGGCGCCGCAATAAACAGACCTGCTTTATAACTCTCTGCGAGTTGTAAGGTTTGTTTCCGCGCATCACTCTATGACATGACAATCCTCCCTGTATGACATCGCAACCCCACACTATGACATCACAACCCCACTCTATGACATCACAAACCACTCTGTGACATCACAAACCCCACTATGACATCATAACCACACTCTGTGAAATCACAACGCCCTTCTATGATGTCATAACCCTACCTCTATGACATCACAACTCTCCCTCTATGACATCACAGTCCCCCTCTATGACATCACAAACCCACTCTATGACATCACAACGCCCATCTATGATGTCACAACCCTACCTCTATGACATCACAACCCTCCCTCTATGACGTCACAACCCCACTCTATGAAAACATAACCCCCTCTGTGACATAACAATCCCGCTCTATGAAATCACAACCCGACTCTGTGACATCACAAACCCCACTATGACGTCAGAACCCCCTATGACCTCACAACCCTACTCTATGACGTCACAACCCTGTCTATGACGTCACAACCCCACTCTATGATGTCACAAACCCCGTATGAGGTCACAACCCCATGACGTCACAACGGCACTCTGTGACATCACAACCGCCTATGACATCACAGCCCCACTCTATGACGTCACAAACCCGTCTATGACATCACAATCCCACTCTATGACATCATAACCCCCGTACGACATCACAACCCCACTATATAACATCACAACGCCCCTCTATGAAATCACAAACCACTCTTTGACGGGACAAACCCCACTATGACGTCACAACCCAACTCTGTGGAATCACAAACCCCTCTGTGACATCACAACCCCCCTCTATGACATCACAATCCTCCCTCTATGACATCACAACCCCACTCTGTGACGTCACAACCCCACTCTGTGACGTCACAAACCCCACTATGACGTCATAACCCAACTCTGTGAAATCTCAACGCCCTTCTATGATGTCACAACCCGACTCTATGACGTCACAACCCGACTCTATGACGTCACAACCCGACTCTATGACGTCACAAACCTCATATGAGGTCACAAACCCCATGATGTCACAACCGCACTCTATGACGTCACAACCGACTCTGTGACATCACAACCCCACTCTATAACATCATAACCCCCTCTATGACTTCACAATCCCGCTCTATGATGTCACAACCCGGCTCTGTGACATCACAAACCACTCTGTGACATCACAAACCGCACCATGGCATCACAATCCAACTCTGTGAAATCACAATGCCCCTCTATGACGTCACAACTCTACCTCTATGACATCACAACCCCACTCTATGACGTCACAACCGCACTCTATGATGTCACAAGCCCCTCTATGACATCATAACCCCATCTATGACATCACAATCCCACTCTCTTATGTCACAAGCACACTCTGTAACATCACAACCACACTCTATGATGTCACCACCCTAATGACATCACAACCACAACCTATGATATCACAACCCAAACCTGTGATGTCACAACCCAAACCTGTGATGTCACAACCCAAACCTGTGATGTCACAACCCTCCCTCTATTACATCTAAACCCCACTCTATGACATCACAACCCCAACCTATGATGTCACAACACCATACTATGACCTCATGACCCCCCAATGACATCACAACCCCACTGTATGACATCACAACACCCTCTAAGGCATCACAACCCCACTCTATGATGTCAAAACCCCCTTTATGACATCACACCCCACTCTATGATGTCACAACCCAAACCTGTCACATCACAACCCTCCCTCTATGACATCACAACCCCACTCTATGATGTCACTACCCCCTTTATGACACCACACCCCACTCTATGATGCCACAACCCCAACCTGTGACATCACAGCCCTCCCTCTATGACATCACAACCCCAACCTATGACATCACAACCCCCTTTATGACATCACACCCCACTCTATGATGTCACAACCCCAACCTGTGACATCACAACCCCAACCTATAACGTCACAACCCCACTTATGTCATCACAACCCGACTCTATGACATCACAACCCCAACCTAAGATGTCACAACACCCATGACCTCACAAACCCCCGATGACATCACAACCCCACTCTGTGACATCACAACCCGACTCTGTGACATCACAATGCCACTATGACATCACAACCCCTCTACATCACAACCATACCCTGTGACATCACAACCACACCCTGTGAAGTCACAACCCAAACCTCTGACGTCATAACCCTCCCTTTATGACACCACAACCCCCCTCTATGACGTCACACCCCAAACCTCTAACCTCACAACCCCAAGCTGTGACAACACAACACCCTCTATGACATCACAACCCTCCCTCTAGGACATCACATCCCCCTCTATGACATTGGGCGACGAAACAAACCCCCCCAGCAGCTTTTTTACCTCGCCTTTGGCTTTTTCCACCTCATCCCGGACTCTCTTGACCCTTTTCTCCAGCAGGCGAGGTCAGGTGCACCCAAATCGCACTGTCTTCCTCCAGAAGTAACAAGAGTCAACACACTGGGCCACGGTTTGCCTCTGGATCTATGGGCAGAAATCCAGGGATATTAAAGACTCCCTTGTCATTACAAAGGAGGGCAATGATGTCTTCTCCCGCTGGGTTTTGAGCAGGAAGAAGGGTCCTAAGGACAGGATTCCAACGGGGGATTGAAAATAGGGCTTTCTGGGTTAAAAGCCTCCCCGCTAACCAGCTCCGCCCCGCTCCAACGGCTTTACCTCCTTCTGGATGAGGCCAAAAGTCTTCTGATGGACAAAAAAAAGGCTCTTTCAAGAGCTTTGGGAGCGGGATCTCCAGAGAGAAACTCCTCCCTGGCTGCAGATGAGGTGGGACCGCCAAAACCCCCCCTTTCTCATGGAAGATGCTCCCCAGAGCACCATCGGCTCTTATCTAGCCACTTTCCTCCCAAAAACCAGCCATCTCCTTCCCTCCAACGCTACGGGGCCAAGACAAGACGGGAGAGAACCCAAACGCCCTATCAAGTAACTCTGAAAAGGGGGAATTTGCCCCTTTCCCACAAGAAAAGCCTGAAGAGAAACCTTTCTCCTGCGGCTCGGGCTTGCTTTCCATGTCACCCCAGGGCTTCCAAACCAGGGAGGCTCCTTCCTCCTCCTCTTCCAAGAGGGATCTGTCCCGCAGGGCAGGCAGCTCCGCCTGCAACTGCTCCCCGACATTGATGCGGCTGAAAGGGGGAGGAAGAGGAGGGGGAGGAAGGCACATCGGGAATGGATACGGCGCAACAAACGCTTCAGAAGAGGGAAAACGTGGTGAGGTGGGGCAAAACCGGTCCCTATTTCCCAGCAAAACATCACTCAGTCTTCCGCCACCAACTTCCACCGCCCCTTCCCACCCCCAGCGTTACCCTTCGGCCACTGGAGGCTTTTTGGGCCCCATCGGGCAGGACAATTTGGGGGTTTCCCCAAAAAACCAATCCAACTGCTGAATGTCACTCTCCACAGCGGTAGGAAGCTGCCACAGCCACGGCCAGCGAGCGACCGCCGCCTCGGAATGTTGTGTGGAACGCGGGAGGCCGGCAACGGCCGGGGACGTCAGCAAAACCAGTGCTTTACTGGGACAGCACTGGGCGTTTGGGGGGTCTTCTGGCCCATATGGGGCACCCTCCACCCAAAAACACGCTGTGGAGAAGGGGCCGAGCGACACCCACCCCCACCCCCAGTTCCCTCCTCCCGTTTTCCCAGGGGTCGCCCTCATTCCCACGGCTCAACGTGGATTTTTGCCTCATCCTCCATCAAAAGAACCCCAAAATCCTGGAGGTTCTGCCCAAAAAATCTGACAAAACCACGCTGGGGATAAAAATCTTTCCGCCAAGACCCTCCTTTAGCCTTCCTTGCCCTCATCCTCCTCACACACCACTCCATCCCCCACAAAATTTCCCCCTTCTCAGGGAAATCAGGGCTCTGGAGAGGGACCCTCCGGCTACCACTTCACCCCTGCGGCTGCCCCGGGCCAGAAGGCGGGGATTGAGCCAGTTGGGGCTTTTCTAGAAGCAAAAGGAGCAAAGCGAAACCCCGGGGGCCCTTTCCATCCCCCAATCCCCTAGTCCATGGGCTGCAGTCATCATGCTCTAGTGCAGTTCACTCTCTTCACAAGTTGGAAGCCCACGAGAAGCACAGTTAGGACGCCACATTTTAAGAAAGCAAACTTCCAGCTCTTCAAGGAGTTAGGAAATAGGACCCCGGGGGAAACTGCCCTTAGGGACAAGGGAGCAGAACAAAGGAAAAAGGGATTTGTAAGTCCTTCCTCTAGAAATCCATTAGACCCAGCTTCATAGAAACGACACCGCTCTGGATGCTGGTGGTTAAAGAAGATGGATCGGTGGGGGTTAAATTAGGAGAATTAATTGGGCGATCACTTCAAATGAGGTCAAATTAAAACTGGAGGCATTTTGCTGGCTGTGAGGGACTGGAGTGTGCAAGCCTCGGGCCACAAAACTCAATGGAACTTGAGTTTGTCCTGGGCAAAAAGGGGAAACCTGAGGCTTTTGCACAAGGAGGGGCCGCTCTGAACCTCACGGCTCCGCGGAAGGTCTCCCCGACTCCAAAAAGACAGAACGTTGGGGGTTGAAAGTCAAATAAAACCACCAAGAGGCACCTGGGCAAGGGCAATCCTCCAGCTGCCCTTCCATTCTGCCCCCGCCCCCCCCACCCGCCTCCCCCAGGGTGCTTTTCTGAACCCAAAGTAGGTGTTTTGGGGAAGAAAAAGGGAGGGATGACCTTCCGCACTCACCTCAGGGCAAGTCCCAGCACAGGGAGGTCCCGGCATCCCCGGAGGAGCCGCAGGCGCTGTGGGGCTGCGGGTGGTGACGCCCCGGCGGGGGCTTGTCTTTGGGGGTCGCACGTGGCCTCTTCTTCTGGTGGCAGACGGCCTGCAAACCAGGGTCAAAATAACTTGAAATCTCTCAAAAAGGCAGAAAAATAAGATTTTTTGGCCAGGGATTTCACGCGGTTTATCAGCCCAGGTAAAGTCTAAACAGCCAAAAAACCTCTAGATTTCCTCTAGAAAATTTCCTCTAGAAATCCATTAGACCCAGCTTCATAGAAACATATGACATAACAACCCCAGTCTATGACATCACAATCCCCGATGACGTCACAACCGCCTCTTTGACGTCACATGCCCACTCTATACATCATAACCCCCTCTATGACATCATAACCCCCTCTATGACATCACAACCCCACTCTATGACATCACAACCCCACTCTGTGACATCACAACCCCACTCTGTGACATCAGAACCCCGTCTATGATCCCACAACCCCACTCTATGACGTCATAACCCCCTCTATGACATAACAACCCCACTCTATAATATCACAACCCCCTCTATGACGTCACAACCCCGTCTATGATCTCACAACCCCACTCCATGTCGTCACAACCGCACTCCATGTCGTCACAACCCCACTCTATGACGTCACAAACCACTGTGACGTCACAAACCACTGTGACGTCACAACCACCTCTATGACATCACGCCACTCTATGACATCAAAACCCCACTATATGACATCACAACGCTCCTCTGTGACGTCACAAACCCCCTCTATGACATCACCACCCTCCCTCTATGACATCACAATGCCCCTCTATGATGACACAACCCTACCTCTATGACATCACAATCCCAGATGACGTCACAACCCCCTCTAAGACGTCACAACCCCACTCTATGACATTATAATCCCAGTCTACGATATCACAATCCCACTCTATGACATCACAACCCAACTCTGTGAAATCACAACACCCCTCTATGACGTCACAACGCTACCTGTATGACATCACAATGCTCCTCTACGACGTCACAACCCTACATCTATGACATCACAATGTCCGTCTATGACATCACAACCCCACTCTATGACATCAATAACCCCCTCTATGACATCACAACGCTACCTCTATGACATCACAACCCCACTCTATGACATCATAACCCCTCTATGACATCACAATCCCACTCTATGACATCACAACCCGACTCTGTGACATCACAATCACACTCTATGACATCACCAACCACTCTGTGAAATCAGAACGCCCTTTTATGACATCACAACCCTACCTCTGTGACATCACAATCCCCAATGACGTCACAACCCCCTCTATGACGTCACAACCCGACTCTATGAAATCATAACCCCCTCTATGACATCACAACCACACTCTTTGACGTCACAATCCCACTGTATGATATCACCACTCTGTGAAACCACTCTGTGAAATCACAACGCCCTTCTATGACGTCACAACCCTATCTCTTTGACATCACAATCCCCGATGATGTCACAACCTCCTATGATGTCACCACCCCACTCTATGACATCATAATCCCCTCCATGACATCACAACGCCCTTCTACGACGTCACAGCCCTACCTCTATGACATCACTATCCCCGATGACGTC